>NW_027315757.1:12151636-12556636 GCF_026437365.1 Eucyclogobius newberryi
GTTTCTACAAACTTACTAAATAATTCTTGGAAGTTGTTGCAGAGGGTGGACTCTACTACAAAAAAAGAAGAAGAAAAAAATCATAGTAGAAGCTAAAATGATATTCATTAGTACTGCACGTTTCTGGTGGAGAGTCTGCCGCCTGCTTGTTTCCAGGGAGATGCTACTGTTTTGCCTGGAATGCGTTGATCCATCTTACTTTTATTCAATTACAGATGTGTTTTGGTCAAAAACGTGTGGAAAAACATGTGGGTGGGGTCAGATCTTACTAAAAGTGTACGTACAAACAAAACACAGACTTCAAGGAACCTCAGCTCCTTTAAAAGCATACAATCACGTTTAAGAATCACCATCACATCAAAACATCACAATAGTCAGATTTTTGACACATAACAAAACCTCAAATAATTTTCTTTCATTTTAATACATTTCTTTAGTTTTATTCAATTCAAGTCAATTCAACTTTTTGAATGAAAGATTAAAGTAATTGTGTTAGAAACAGAGGAGAGATTTATTTTAAATGACTTCATTTTGCTTTTAAATTTGTCACAATGATTCGCTTTTACAATTATATTGTTATCTGAATAATCACAGTTATTGATTAACCAAATAATCTTGATATCACTATTGTTAATGCAGAACTCTTATTCCTGAGATATTTTTAGAAGCAGTCAATCAATGTTGAGAAGAGACAAGTGAGTTTGTGGTTGTGTTGAGTGTGGCCCCGTCCACAGCGCTGCATGTTTGGCGTCCCGTATAACTGCTGTTCAGGTGGACTGCAGCAGAGAAGGGCTCCGGCTGGAGATGGTGAAAGTGCGCCCCGTCCTGAAGTAATTCTCGATCTCCTCCAGCGAGCGCCCGCGGGTCTCTGGGATGCACACGGCGGTGAAGAGTAGGCAGAGGACACACACCACGGTGAAGAGCAGATAGGGCACGTACTGGGCGTACTCCTGCATGTGGATGAAGGCGTGTGTGAGCGCGAACGCCGTCAGCCAGCTCACCATCACACACAGCCCCGAGGCCGTGCCCCTCGCCGCCAGGGGCAGCACCTCAGACATCAGCAGCCAGGTGATCGGGCCCCACCCCATGGCGTATCCTAGGAGACCAGCATCATATCCAAACACGATTCAATACTTAATATACAAACAAATAACTAAAAAGTGAACAATGTACTTATTAAAATTTGGCATTGCTTCAAAACAACCATTTCGATAATACCTTGTAGACAATTTATTACCCATTTCTGATCACTGTGTTATTTACTTGAAATAATACACTGAGTAAAAGTTATGATATATTTTAGTAAGTTATATCATGAACACTCACCAAAGATAAATACCATGGTGCTTATGAGTGGAAGGAGGCTTGTGCCATTTTGGCTGAGGTCTGCTGTACCATTTACAAGAGCATTGTGGGAGTTGTAGTCCAAGACTGTCACGTTGTGAGGGCCGGGACAAGGAGTGGTGTGGGAGGTAATTGTCAGCGTCAGGGAGGAGAGGAACATGAGCATGCTTGACGTGTACAACAAAGCTTTACGCCCAGCTTTGTCCATCAAACTGGCTGCCAACAGAACTGAAAACAAGCGCACCACACCCACCAGAGCTGCATCATACCTGAAGAATCGAGACATGTGTCAGCCAAGGCAAGCACAATGGATTAAAAAAACAACATATATATAAAGGAAGGCATTTACTCTGCTTTTAGGGAGACGTTGCTCTTGGCGAAAATGGATTGCAGGTAAATAAGAATTGGAGTGATGCCTGTCATCTGCTGGAGGAATCTCATCCCAACAGAGATGAGGATTGGTTTATAATACTGAGGCGTGGCCAACTGGGACCGGGACACTCTGCTCTGTATGCGGATGCTGTGCTGGATTAGACAACAAGCAATATCAATAAAACTGGCAACCATTTGAATAATAAACAATATAGTAATAATATTCTGTTTGATTTATGAGGTGCCTTAGACACTGAAAGACCTTTAAGCATGAATTCTTTAGTCAAACTCAGTGGCGGTGGTAAATATAGTGACCACTACAAAAAGTGTGATAAATTGTGCATTGTGGTGGGACATGGTGGAACGGACTCTGGGAATATAACCTTCGAGATGAAGACTGCCACGACACTGTATGATTCTCAATGTTACCTTCCAAAACATTGTGAAAGAGATTGAAAAAAAAAAAAAAAAAAAAAGAACAGTTCATTAAATTGACTTGGATTTGGCTTCTCTGGATTCTATTGTATCAACATTGACCATGGAGAAAACAAGAGAGATCTCTAGTTTTGAATTAGTCTTCCAGTCGGTGTTACCTGTATTGCACTGAGCTCTGGGTTGGGATCATAGTCTGGGCCCCTGAGCCAGTGCAGGGCTTTTTCTGCTTTCTCCTCTCTTCCCAAAGACAGCAGCCTCCTGGGAGAGGACGGCATGAAGGACAACAGCATGACCATTAACACTGCTGGCACCCCTCCTATTATGGCCAACCAGCGCCAGTCCACCCACAAACCTAGACAAGGTCCTCAGATTAAAAACTGAACTTAAGTTGTGTTAACTGAAGTGCCTCACGCATGAACCTACCAAGTATATAAAGAGTTAATGTGCCGAACACTGCAGTGACCTGAGGACAGGAACCAAGGGCACCGCGAACTGTCTTATGGGAGATTTCAGAGATATAAACCTGTCACAAACAGACAAATAACACGATATAGCTGATTAGGCAATGCTTTTTTCTTCCTTATGCTTTCATTGATAGAGACAAGACATTAGTCTTTCACACTTACATAGAGTAAAAATCACTTAACTATAATAATAATAATAATAATAATAATAATTAGATCAGATTTTTGTGTATATGCCCAGAAGTAATCTGATCATCTACATGTGTCATTAGATACTATTTTTTTTGAGTAGCTGTTGTATTTAGAATACGAAATACAATAATCTATGATGTTTACTCTTTCATTTTTGTCTTCTTTTCCACATTTCCCCCCCTTTTTTTTCTTGTCAACACCTCTACAGCCATGAACAATCAGAAATAAATCAGATTACTCACATCATATAAGTGGTTATATCTACACGCACACCAAAACTGGTAATTATCTGATTTCAGGACCTGAACTTGAATATTGACTCTTTAAAATTCGATGAGAGTACACTAACAGATCATAATCAGAAAGAAATCAAACGAACTGGCTGATAATTTGGTGTACATGTAACCACAGCTACTGTTTACATGAACTTACACTAATCTGATCACTCCAGATATCAGATAATGGTCAGATTTTGATGTGAATGTAAACATAACATTTTGAATCTTTCAAAATGAGTCTGTAGAATATTGCACACTTGCTATTAGTATTTGTGTGACACTAGAAATACAGAAACAAGAATTACAATTGATTTAGGTCACGGAAGACAGTTTGAGTAATGATTTACTGGTATAGATGAAGCAGTCATTCCACCTGCTAAACCAGTAAGGAACCGTCCCACATAGAGCATTGGCAGGTTAAAAGCCCCTCCCATCAGCATGTACCTAGGATAGACAATTAAACAATGACGTAAAAAAATGTACTTCCATATAAGCACACTGTAGTATAACTGTATCATTCAGCCCGGACACACCCGATAGATGACGGAATTGCTGATATCATTACGCTCATCTTCCTTCCTATCATGTCGTTGAGCAGCATGGACCCTAGTCCCCCGGCTGCGGCCCCCAGTGTGTAGATGGAGCCAAACCATGCGGCCTGATTAATGTTCATCTTCAGTCTGGGGTCAAAGTCTGGGCCCTGCAGCACGGGCAGGACAGGGGAGGGGTACACCATAGAGTAACCAAAGCTGAAGTTTCCCAGCACAGCAGAGAAGACCGCCAGAAACAGTCCGGAGTTACAGATCTGGAAGTCATTAAGACCATTATTAGCTGCATCTGTAGATAATTACTAAACAGCCGGCCAGTTACAAGCAATTGGGTTGTATTACAGTATATACGGATGTTAAAACTACTTACATACCATTTTCTTTACAGTGAATATAAGACTGAAAGATCTGAGGGCCTATGCTCTGTGGCCATTAGCAGATGTCATGATGAATTTTGTATACATCTTCAGTATTTATCAGAACATGTACGTTTCTGTAATCCGTGAACGCAAGAACATATAATTGGCATATTCTCTAACTTTTATAATAAATAGGTAGATAAATTAATCTTCTAACCTGATCGCCATCAATGTGTTTAAGTGATTTCGTAGTCATGTAGTACGTGATGGTCTTAAGACTCTGTTAGGCTGCACTTCAAGTAACTATCAAGTAATGGTAACAGGAATACATTATTGGTCAGTAATAAAAATATTCAACATGACTGTCACAACTGTTCAAACTAATTTACAATGTTTATGTTAAAGTAACAAATTCAATTCTGTTAAGATATCCCACCTTGTCTGGCCTTCTTCTCAGCAGTGGTGTCTCTTCGTCTTCTGCCATGTCTGAATTAAAACTCTACAGTTGGAGAGTGACAAATCCCTTTGTTAAGCCCAGGGACCATGAAATATCACTAAAGAATGCATCAAACAATTCGAATTGAAGAAATCTATCAACTCCTTCGTTGGGCTTGGTTTTGGATGTCGACACTCGGTATTTCCATATAGTGTTGAAATAGTAATTTCCTATCAGTCATTGTGAAACTGAAACAAAAAGAGAAAAATCTGGCTAAATGGGAAAAAAAGGTTTTATTGGAAGTTATTTATAAGGTTACAGTTAATTTCAAAACTTAATGAAACTCATAATAAGAATACTAAATTACTGAAATCAACCACTTGAAACCCCATCTGAATAACTGGAATTCCTGTATTGGGACATTGTATGAGAAAGCAGAACATTGGCTGCAGAAGGTTCCTAGTGCACATCAGACATGTTGCACTGCTGGAGTCACACAAGATCAAATACATGGGAATAGTATAACTTTAAGGCCATGCAGACAAGCAAGAGCTGGTTTTAGCACTGCAGCCTTCAGATAACACACCATAACATTGGGCTGGATTGAGTTTTTGTCAGTTGTTTGCATGTGTTCCTAGCAGGTTTTTCCTTTATTCATCTTCCTTTATAATAGTAACTTGTTTTTTATTCTGTGTTTGTCTGTTTGTTGTTGTTTATTCCCGGATATTTTATTATAAGATATTCCTTTATTGTCCACACATGGGGAAATTTCATAAAGATTAAAATTAAAATTAGGTTTTTGTATTAGGAAATAATGTTGTTTAGAGTTACATATTCAAGTTCAGATAACATTTTTTCTAAACTACAGTAAAGAGAATTTAGCAAAAATACCAGTATGGCAATTCTTTAGGTTTATAATTGTACGTTTTGATTGATCATGACGTCACGATGGGTTAATTTACATAAGCGTACAAACACCATATAGTGGACCGAAACTTCTCTAATGCAGCCTACAGAAATTATTATTCAACAAATAAATAACAGCTTTATTTTGTTGAATTAATGTTTAGAGAGTCATACAAATGTGGATGTTTTGGTATAAATTGTACCAAATGTTTGAAAGGAAATCAGTCTCCAAGTGTGACGTCATGTAAACTCTCCTGTACTTCTTGTAATTGTATACATATTTTTATTTTTTACTTCACAAATAGTTTTTTTCCAACAAAATACAGTACAAACTAGAAACTCGTAAAAACCCGTTACACGCTTTTACTTTGAAATTCGCTCAAACTTCACGTCCCGGCATTTCGAGCGCCGACCTTTTTGTCCCTCCGCGGAAGCCGTAGACGTCACGAGTTACAGGGATGATCATGGGAGAGTTGAGGAACAATAACAATAAAGTCTGTTAGCGACGTGCGGCTTTGGTGCCTGCATTTGTGCGGCAAATGGCCAACATCACAAAGAAAGTGTCGTGGTCGAGCCGGGCCGACGACTCTGCGGCGGCGGCGGCGGCGGCGGCGGCGGCTGAAGAAACCCCGCTGCTGAACGGCTCCGAGCAGCGCCGCTTCTCCAGACAGGTACAGTGCAGTTACAGTACATCCATGCTACACTTAGCACGGCCCAGTGTTAGCGCAGCATCAGCAACACACGTGACATGCTAATGTTTGTGCTAATGTTTGTGCATGAACAAGCGCAGTCTCAAATTGTTGCGTTTGTTCCGTGACGGTCTTTTGTTAATGGGATGGAATGTGATGGGGACAGTGGCACTAATGACTTTCATCAAGGGACTAATTAGTGACAGTCATGATGATCCAAAGTGAACGTATACAACATTTGTCACAAGCCTAACCAGATCTTATTAATTTACTATTCAATTTTTTATCACGTTATTTTAAGAACATTTGCATATCTTTTACAGAACAACCCAACTTCCTGTTTCCAAGTTCATGTGTGTCTGTGAACATCTCTCCATTTTGACTCTTGACTCTTGTTTAAAAGGCTAAATAAGCTGCTTACTGTTATGGGTGACAAGCAGCAGCAGCAGCAGCAGCACACAGCCTTTAGTGAGAGATGTGTGCATTTGTGTATTTGGTCTTCAGCACTCTGGACGAGGCAGTTTATGTCAGATAGGCAGACTGTCTACGGTGGAGTTGGAGGAGGAAATAACAGAAGATGAGGTAAAGTGCAGCTAGAATAAAAACTCATCTTCTTGCTCTTTATGTTCACATTCAGTGTCCGCTTTCTTGCTTATAGTCCTGCTTTGACTTTGTAGGCCTGGTTAGAAATTCAAACGAAATGGGAATAGAAGTGAGCTCGTTTGACTCATCCAGTGTGTGTGAAAAGCACATGACTGGGAAACCACTGTCATGTCGGCAATGCGTTTCCAATCAGTAATTGATTCATTGATAAATTCTAAGCTTTTGTAATCTCTCAGAAACATGTCTGGTTTGAAAAGGTTCTTGACCTCACTATAATAAGTGTGCATTTGACTATAAAAGTTCAGTAGGTTGTTAAGTCAGTTATTCAGGTACACATTTTATTGTTTTACACTGCCTGACCAATAAACAGGTCGCCACCTGGAACTGTAGTTGCTGCAGTTGGTCAGATCTATGTTCAGCAACACTATATGCCCAAAGAATGAGTTCCGCTGACTGCCTGAACACCCTGAATGATCAGGTAATTCCATCAGTAGATTTCAGGAAATGCCCACATAGCATGGGCATTCCAAGATGATGATACCAGGAATCATGGGGCTCACATTGTGTAAGAGTGGTTCAGGAGCATATCATGTTCACACATGGTTTGGCCACCACAAAGTCCAGATCTGGACCACGTAGAGAGTGTTTGGGATGAGCAGTGGTCACGCTCTCACACCATCAGCACAAGTGGTGAAAAGTAATGCAGCACTGGATGGAATTAAATATTTTAATACTGCAGAAGCTTAATTAAAAATACCACAGGAATTCTGTGCTGGAATCAAATCTTAAGACGGTCCTACCAACTATTAGGTAACCTTTTTTTGCTCAGGCAGTGTAAATTTCCCAATTTAAATATGTTGTTGTCGTAATGGCATGCCAGATTATTTTATTGTTTTGCATGTGACTTGCTATAATAAACCTTTATTTTTCATAGTTTTCTTTGCATAGTTCCACAATGTAGTTGCTGCTTGTCTTATAAAATTCTGCATGTATCTGACTGGCTTGTATGTACTTCCCTCTCCACAGTGTGTGAAACATGTATTTACATTATATAACATTACCGGTACATATTGTGAAGTCTGGAAAGACTGGTTTGGTGATAATACTTTAAGCGTTTTATTACCCTTTTTATTACTATTTTGTTAGAGAATACATGTGGTAAATATTTATGGTATACTTCCCATTTTGAAGAAATGTTGACAAAAGGTTGTAAATTACAGGAACTTGCACTGAACTCTTAAAAAGGAATCTACCAGTATGTCCTCGAGACATACACTTTACGTGCAAAGAAAACATTTTGTTTTTTGACAGTTAAATCCTTCGCACTATGTGTAGTCATGTGTATTTAAAGTTTGATTTTGTTTGTTACATTTGCTAACAGGAGCCGCATAGAGGACAAACCCGAGAAATCCCTCACAATGAAAAGCTTCTCTCACTTAAATATGAAGTAAGTTTTCTCAACTGACAACACATTATTCACTGCACGGTCGCAAAATTAATTAGTTGGCGGCACGGTGGCCTCACAGCAAGAAGGTCGCGTGTTCCACTCCTGGGCCAGACCAGGCCTTTCTCATATAACCTCTGAGCCATGTAGTTAGAATACATAATAGTTGTAAAAGCATACCACTTTAGCAGCTCAACTTACATTACACTCTTCTGTTTGAAGTCTGTTGTGTGAACTTAATTTTGATTAAAATAAATAAAATGCAGGTCTATTAGATATTTTACCAAAGTTTTTCAACCCTTAATATCCAGGCACGGATCAATATATCAGTTTATCTTTCTGTCTTTGCAGGGTCTGGACTACGATAACATTGAGAACCAACTGTTTCTTGAGGAGGAAAGACGGATGAGTCACATGGTAAAACCTGACTAGAACTTTGAACTTAATGTATTGTAATCCTGTCAAATTGTACCTGTTTCTGCGTCCGTAGGGTTTCCGCTGTCTGGAGATCAGTCGCTGGGTGGTCTGCGGTCTCATCGGGGTTCTAACGGGGCTCATTGCCTGTTTCATTGATATCGCAGTGGAAAAGCTAGCAGGCTTCAAATATGGAGTGATCAAAAGAAGTATCCTGATGTTATGTTCATCTACTGTTCATCCTATTATACAACAATTCTACCTGATTAATGATAGTATCTTTAGTGTAGTGTGTCTGTGATTGCTTCATGTTTGACTTCTATCACCATGAAATCCAAAGGGTGTGTCTATTTTCTTACCGGACGTCAACGGATGTGATTCCAGGCATTTTAGACATTCCTTAACCTTTGACCTCTGACAGACATCGAAAACTTTACAGAAACAGGCGGACTCTCTATCTCGCTCATCCTCTGGGGCGGTTTTAACGCTGCCGTGGTGATGCTGGGGTCAATTATTGTCGCAGTCTTTGAGGTAAGATCCTCCAGGCAAAATTTCGACTTGACTGGATCCTGATAAGTGATGGTTGTACTCATCGTTTCAATTTGATCAGTCAACGTTACTCAAATTATCTACTACGATGGCCTGCTTATACAAATTAAAGAACTGAGTGAATTTCACTTCTATATTTGTAACCACAACTGTTTGCAGTATTGTTGAAGTGAGAATGGTTTATAATTCCACAATGTGTAAACTGTGGCAAAATGCTTTCTTATTTTTGTGGCACGGTCTCGTCTCCAACAACCTCTTTCCTCTTTGCCAAGTCTTTGTAGTTGGTAATTGTACATTTTCCCTCACAGCCCATTGCTGGAGGAAGTGGAATCCCTCAGATTAAATGTTACCTCAATGGAGTTAAGATCCCGAGAGTGGTGCGACTCAAGGTAAACGTGGCAAATGGATGCGGATTCCATAAATGCATTGGTATTATAATATTCCCTACATGATTTTCTGTTCGACAGACTCTTGTTGTGAAAGTCGTAGGCGTCATATGCTCCGTCGTCGGCGGTCTCGCTGTAGGAAAGGTGAGTGAATCCATGTGGTCAATGATAGACTTATAAATATCCTTTCTCACTAAAGATGTTTTGGCTCAAATATAGGTCCAGAAATATACTAGACTTGTCATTCAAAACGTCTAAATAAAAAAAAAAAAAAAAAAAACGTTTCTACTATTGACTACTTCTGGACAAATGATGGAATGCAACGACACGAACTGCTGCAACTAATGATTATTTCATCAATAGATAAATCTGGCCTTATTTTAGGGTCATTATTGCTCTGGCTGAGTCGTAAAACTTCTTCTCTCAGCACTTTGCATGTTTTGAAATTTGAATACCAGTAAACTATAAATCAATCAATCACCAAATGAGTTGACGTATATTACCATGAATTAGTTGCATGTTAGCTGGTTTTAACGCTGCAAAACAAGTCTACCCACGGTTACCAGTAAAGTCACCTGAACTGAACCTGAGCTTGTTTTGTATTGCTGCCAGATATGGCATCTCCTCTTATCGTATTTACTTTGTTTATAATATTTGTTTGACTTACTGGCATTAATTGGCCTCTGTGGAAAAAACACAAGAGTGAATCATTCTAATGTGTCTTCATGACTTTCTGGCTACAGTCCAGGCTGTGCTCAAAGATGCTGAGATGGACTCTTTTTTTTTTTTTAATCTACTGGTTTATTTTTGGAGCTTGACATTGTACTTTAGTTCTTCCTTTTGGTTCTAAAATCTTTCAGGAAGGTCCCATGATTCACTCGGGCGCTGTTGTGGCGGCAGGGGTGTCTCAAGGCAGAAGCACGTCCTTAAAAAGAGACTTTAAGGTAAACGTTTCACAGTATCAGTCACAATACTAAAATCTCAAACTCAATTTCAATACTAAGGAAAAGGCTATGTACTCTCTACCAATTTTGATACCACAATAATAATATTAACACAATTGGTTCTATAATATTACCAATAGGTCTTTTACTTTGCCCTATTAAGTAATTTTTCTTCAATAATATTACCTGTTTAATATCGATACTAGTTTTGATATTGATATTTCTCATTTTGACAGTATTTTCTCATGCTCAGAATTTATCCCTTGCACGTTTGTTTGCAGATGTTTGAGTACTTTCGTCGTGACACAGAAAAGAGGGACTTTGTTTCGGCCGGAGCTGCCGCCGGTGTCTCTGCCGCCTTCGGAGCTCCTGTTGGTGAATAAATCCACAATTGGCTCTCAATCTGTCGCATGGGCCCTTAAGCGGCTGGAAATCATCTGTATTTCTCATTTTTCACTTATGATTTATTTAGTATACAGTGAACCCTCGTTTATCGCGGGGGTTTCGTTCCAAAAAGAACCCGCGATAGGCGAAATCCGTGAAGTAGAAACCTTTTATTTTTTTACAGTTATTATACAATGAAATACTCCATAAAACATTGAAGTTCACGCGCCGCTCTCGCCGGCGTCTGACGTGCGCCGCTCTCACCAGCGTCTCCCGCAGCTCTCACCGGCGTCTCCCGCAGCTCACACGCTCGCTCTCACCGGCGTCTCCCGCAACTCACACGCTCGCTCTCACCGGCCTCGCAAACTTCAATTTGGCAAGCGGTTTTACGTACGTGTACATATTAATCCATAACGTTATTGACACACAGGTAGAGAAGACGCGGAGAGACTGTTTAGAGCCCGTGTTTACCCAATCAGAATGCAGAACACAATGCATGATGCGAAGCAGCGAGACCGTGAAAAGTGAACTGCGTTATAGCGAGGGATCACTGTATTTGTATTTTGATCAACAGGTGGGGTGCTTTTCTCTCTTGAGGAAGGAGCATCTTTCTGGAACCAGATGTTAACGTGGAGGATCGTGAGTATCGTCGATCGTTCTATACATATTGATTTTATTGGTTCAATGGTTGTTGGTGGATTGTCTTTTATTTTTGTTTTAATTTGTTGTTGTTTCTCTTCTAGTTCTTTGCCTCAATGATTTCGACCTTTACTTTGAACTTCTTCTTGAGTGTTTATCATGAGAATCCGGGGGATCTTTCGAATCCTGGTCTCATCAACTTTGGTCGCTTTGAAAGTGAGGTAGGATCTATTTTCTTTACAAGACCCTAACCTCACCAACCAAGTTATTGGATACAGAATACATACAAAGTTGAATATTCTAGGACACACAATGATACATTTTTTACACTTTTTTCTTTGCGAAAATATGTTGTTCAAAATTGTATTATTTTTTGCCTTTCTTTATACGCCCTGGGAAGTCCTAGTAGTAGATAATGTTGAGTGGCTCTTAAAACATTATTCCTCATTCACAAATATAACATTGTAACGTATATTTTAATTTCAGTGATTATTCTTATTTTTTATTTATTTTATGTCTGGGACAGTACAGTTAAACATTGTCCACAGTAGGTTGGCTTCTTGCCACAGGCTAATTTGCAGGTCTCGTCTCCACTAAAAAAGTCCCAGAGATCACAGCTGGGTGTAGCTGCATGTGACATTTAAGACTTCCACATTTGATGTA
Organism: Eucyclogobius newberryi; assembly: GCF_026437365.1. NCBI lineage: Eukaryota > Metazoa > Chordata > Actinopteri > Gobiiformes > Gobiidae > Eucyclogobius > Eucyclogobius newberryi. Next base: position 12,163,686 of record NW_027315757.1, read on the forward strand.
TTGTATTACTGAACGTATTATTTGAATTGTGATCTAAAACATAAATATGAATTTTGAACTTTTCAGAGTTTAGAATACAACTTCTATGAGATTCCCTTATTCATCGCTATGGGTGCTATTGGTAAGCAGAAAGAGTTTGGCAAATTATACTCTGTACTCAAGCAGAATGTCTAACATACTTGTTATTTCTCTATAGGAGGATTGCTTGGAGCATTGTTCAATTTTCTTAACTACTGGCTCACCATTTTCAGGATCAGGTAAAATGTTTATCCATCCATCCATCCATCCATCCATCCATTTTCTACCGCTTGTTCCCTTTCGGGGTCGCGGGTGACTGGAGCCTATCCCAGTGACTTTGGGCCTTAGGCGGGGTACACCCTGGACAGTGGCCAACTTGTCGCAGGGCCAACACAGAGACACACAGATAACCATACACGTTCACTTCACTGTCACATTCATTCACTAGGGCCAATTTAGAGTCACCAATTTTGCCTAACACATGTAAAATGTTTAATCAAACAAAAGTTTTAAAAAGTCTTGAACAAAGGTCCTGTGTAAAAATGTGCCAGTAAAAACAATAATGCAATTATCTGATGGCTGTCAAAGACTGGGTGGGGTTTAGTGGAAGGAAGTTTTCAGTGGAACATTCTCAGAATGAGTGTGTTGTGATTGAAGGTTGAGAACAGTGGCTGCCAGAGCACAGGAACTATGCTTCCAATGACTCAAATGATACAGCACAATTACAGCAACATTAACATTTACAGTTTTTAAGGTCATGGGATTTCTATTTTTGAATGAATTTCTTGGTGCTTCCTGAGTCATTGGAACATAAGCACAGAATTACCTCTAGCTGCCAAATCAGCAAAAAACAGGACATGTTCCCTTTTTGTAGAAGGAAATATCTCACCAGCTAAAAAAATATATAATCATACTATCTCTAGATGTAACATGCTATCCTTTATTGTATGCTAATATCAAACAGTGACATGTGTTGTTTTATTCTAGTACAGACTTCCTATAGTTCTGTAGTCTTGTTTAAACACTCTTCTACTTGTTGGGGAAGTCTGAATAAACTGTTCCGTCATCTAGCATATTTTAGAGCCAAAACAGGAATCGCAGCTGTAGTCTGAAGGTTCCATTTCATTCTTGAATGTCCTAGATACATGTTTGTTTTATGTTTGTTTTAATTGCAGGTACATTCATCGACCGTGTTTGCAGGTCATGGAGGCTATGCTAGTGGCTGCAGTCACAGCAACGGTGTCATTCACAATGATTTACTTCTCCACTGACTGTCAGCCATTGGTTCCTGAGAGCAACGAGGAGTATCCACTACAGGTGCAGCAATGCATTATGGGGTGTTAATTATCACATTTCCCTCCAAATGTGTAATTTTCAAGAACGACTGTAAATATTTATTTGAAATGCTGCAAGCTCACTAAAATGTTTTGTCTTTGATGTAGTTATTCTGTTCTGATGGAGAGTACAATGCCATGGCCTCAGCCTTCTTCAACACTCCAGAGAGAAGTGTTCGCAGTCTGTTCCACAGTCAGCCAGGTGAGTCTTCTGTTCATAATAGATAAAGGCTTCCAATCTGCCATGCTCTGAACAACTCTCACGGCATCCAGATAAAGCTGTGCAAGTGGTGGTCAATGTATTATTTCCACATTACCCCAAAACTGAAGAACTAATAATGGACATTTTAGTAGTTAAATGACCAAACAAATCACTTTTGTTTCTCAAAATTAAATTGAGGAACACATGGATATAATCAAATGTATTTTGTGGTTGATGTGGTATTAAGACATTGTAATGGAAATGCTATTGCCTCATGTAACCTGCTTTGTGTGTCACCCAGGCTCGTACAACCCGCTCACCCTGGGCCTCTTCACGCTCACATACTTCTTCCTGGCCTGTTGGACTTATGGCCTGGCTGTGTCTGCGGGGGTCTTCATCCCCTCACTGCTCATAGGAGCTGCCTGGGGCCGGCTCTGTGGAATAATGCTGGCATCTATCTCCAGTAGTTCAGTTAGTACAACTACAGCACAAACACAAATACTTAGTGATTTGGGCACTGTGCAATGAAAATATCAATAATTGCATCATTAAGCACAAACAAAGGTATATTAATAAATGCTGATTATTGAATTTTGTCTCTCCATTGTGGTAGTTGTGGGCTGACCCTGGTAAATATGCTCTGATTGGAGCTGCAGCTCAGCTAGGTGAGTTTGTCAGTCAACTACTATACCAAGTATTATGACTGGGTTTTGAATGTCTCTTTTCTTCCACAGGTGGAATTGTGAGGATGACGTTAAGTTTGACTGTTATCATGGTGGAGGCTACAGGAAATGTCACTTATGGTCTGCCGATCATGCTAGTGCTTATGACAGCCAAGATAGTTGGTGACTTCTTTATTGAAGTAAGTACCGTGAATGTATTTGGACCTATGCCATGTTTTGTCTTCAGTATGCTGTTCTTTTAAAACCGGCCAATGGTTTAGATCTGTATCCTTGTAATTGTGTTGATGATACATTGGTACGTTTCGTAATGCATTTGTCTCCTTTCAGGGTCTTTATGACATCCACATTAAACTGCAGAGTGTTCCTTTCCTGCACTGGGAGGCTCCTGCCACCTCTCATTGGCTCACAGCCAGGTAAGGACCTGCCCCACAACAACCCCAACAGTGCCTCCCTCAACCTTTTTTGAAAACAGAAAATCTTTTATCCAGAGAACTGATGAGTTCCCCGGTGACCTGTTTGAACCGTATCGAAAAGGTTGGGACAATTGTGGACACACTTAGCAACACGTCCACCAATCACAACGGCTTCCCAGTGGTCGTACAGGTCCATGGGAATGATGAGGTACAGTTTAACATAGACACTTCCTCTTGTCATAAATGTGTCATGGAAATTGTAAGTTGTGACAGAAGGAAAACTGCTTTTTAAGAAGCTCAAATTCATCTATGTATAACTTTGAGAATTCCCCCCGATGAACTAGCTCTTAAAGCTTTGACTGTTTATTTTTGCTCATCTTTCCTCTCCTTTCACAGCCAGGGAAACTGTGTGGCCTCATTCTTCGCTCTCAGCTCATTGTTCTTCTCAAGCACAAGGTATGACCAGTCATGCAAGCACAATGTAGACGGATTAAAAAAGATTTACTCAAAGTGGTACCACTGGTGTTTGTCGCAGGTGTTTGTCGAGCTGGCCCGGTCTCGTCTGACTCAGAGGAAACTCCAGTTGAAGGACTTTAGGGACGCTTACCCACGCTTCCCCCCGATCCAGAGCATCCACGTGTCGCAGGACGAGCGGGAGTGCATGATGGATCTCACAGAGTTTATGAACCCCACACCATACACGGTCCCACAGGTAAAGTAATGCCATAAACCATAGGGAGTGTCTATAGAGCCGCGGCGCGCGTCCGAAACTGCTAGGCTATTTCGTGCCGCAGCTCCTGAAACTGCTAGGCTATTTGACCGTGCCGCAGCTCTGTAGCCACGGCCTAAAACATAAACAATCCTTATAGAATGGCCTGACGAACTTATTATCTTCCTATTGTAATTGCTCACTCTGAAGTGCAAATTGTGAAATAGTGTAAATTATTAAGAATGGAATGAGAGAAGTGAGCTCATACAGCAAATTGTCAATGTCAGGATTCAAACTCATGATGCTGCCCTTTTAACCACTCGACTACTGGGCAGCACTCCAACTGACAAATAAACTTGACAGTTGAGTTGGAGATTTTATTGCTTTACCAGGAAGGTTCCACGGTGTAGCAACCCCACACACCAATGTTCTTCAAAATATTTTCTGAGAATTACACCTGCAGTTGAATAAATGCAATATAGAAACGTTGAATGTCATATGGTGTATCTGGTAATGCCACTATTAATAATTATCCGAAAAAAAATATAAGTACAACTGTTGATAAATTGTGAAAATGTCAAAGTTGTTCTGCAAATGTTTGTTGCATTTCATTATAATACTCAACATTTGGTGCCAGATAGTATGCTCTGGAGGGACAGTCTGCTGGGATTATTCATTCAAAGTGATGAATGTTAGGAACAGGGTTATGTATACGTTAGTGTTAGGAAAACGGTTAAGGTTAAGCACTGACCATTACTCGGCTTCTCCTCTTTTCTTCCCAGGACACATCTTTACCCCGTGTGTTCAAGTTGTTCAGAGCTCTCGGACTCCGACACTTGGTGGTAGTGGATGAGGAGAACAGGGTACTTTTGTAACTTAAAGCATTTATTTATACTATACTTCAGTTACCTGTCCACGATCGTTCTAATGGTGTCTCTTCTTCTCTTAAGGTGGTTGGACTTGTGACGAGGAAAGACTTGGCCCGTTACCACATGGGTAAACACGGCCTGGAGGAGCTGCAGCTGGCACAGACATGAACACTACTCTGACACAGCAAACCTCTGATCAACAACATACTTCACCTGATGCCGTTGGGCTGCGGACCACCAGCTATGCAGAAATAACAGTTACCGAAAAGGTACAAACCCCTAAAACAGTGAATGTATTGCGGTTTTTACACAGAAATTGTCATTGAGCTCTTCTAACACGGTCCTCTAAAGCCAGTGTGTAAAGGTACTTTGTTTTTGAGTCCCTCTTTTCTCCGCTCCAACTGCTGTTTTTTTGTTTTTTTTAAGAACTTTGATAGACAGTGTTAGCACATTCATTACATTGCACTGACTGACGTGAAATATTTATTGTTCAATTGATGACGTTTTACTTTAAATTATGTCTGTGTGTTGGTGTTTTCTGTGTATGTCGAACGTTATGAACTGACTTCTTAAGATGGCAGAGATTTTGTCTGCACGAATGGGTGTATTTAAATCCACAAAAAACTGTTCATGTCACTGTCATTTTTAACACTTACTCGTCAATAAATAAACCAAACTCGGTTTTATCTAGTGAAAGTGAAAATCTTTAAAACATTTACCTTTTTTATAGTGGGAAATTGCATCTATGCTGGTGAAGAAATACATTTGACATGCATAGACTTTTTCTATTTACAACCATTGATTGTCTCTATCTCTGTGCACTTTGTAAAGTACTCCAACTTTTGCCTTTCAAAGACTACTGTTAAACAAGATATTATGTTCTATTTTAAAACCCGTGAAAACATGTTTTGTGAGTTAATAAAATACCAAAAAAAAAAAAATAAATGACATTGTTCTTTCCTCGTCACTGTCACTAGATGGCAGCATCACCATCCTTTTTACAACAGCAGAGAAACGGTTGATATTTTTGAAAGTTTTGTCTCATCAACACATTCTATAGTTAAAATAGCTTGTGGTCAAATTTGTCATGACAATAAACTAGAAAGATTCATGGTGGATTATGATCCGTTAACATTCGACGCCTGAATGCAAAAGGTGCTTTAATATTTTCACGTTGTTTTTTTCAAACTGCTTTGGTCACTATCAACATTCAATCTGGACTGCGGTTTTCTGTGTCCAGCCCCAGCGCCCTGTTCTAGATAAACAGTCTCCAAATGAGCCGGGTTATTCTCTCCTCTCTATAGGTACAGATAAGTGCTCCCCACCCGCCCACTACGCAGCTTGAAAACTATTTAGCCACTGCTGTATAGCTTACATACTGTATCAGACGGTGCACGGGAGAGAAAAGCCAATTACCATAGCTCATGCACCGCCGCTTAATGGAATAACTTGGCGAATCAATGCAATTACACTTGCAAATCCGTGTGATATCAGTGTGGGATTCAATTTGAGGTGTGTTACTGTGTTATAACAGTTGTCAGCAGCACCGTCAGCGAGTGAGGCACACAAGGTTCATACTCTCTTATATCTAAAAGTGTCACAACTAACTGCTGGTTTTAGACTTCTGCATAGTTCAAAATGTATAATGAAGCCCAGATATTTTTCAAACAGCGAGTTGACGTTCCAAGTTTGTTTGGAGAAGTCGACCAATAGTTTGGGTGGGACGTCTACGGAATAGTTAGCTTTATCCTCACAACAAGAAGGTTCCTTTCCTAGACCTTTCTCTTTAGAGTTTTGCATGTACTCCCATGTGTTTTCTTCAGATCAATAAAATAAATACATTTAACAGTGAAATGTGCTCTAAAATAAGCAACTATGTTCAAATGCTTGACCAAAACCAAGCCAAAAGTGTCAATACCAAGACCCATAATAAATGACAAATAAATCTATACCTGAATTGCACAACTATGGCTGCGTTCACGCTCACATTAAAACCAAGGAAATATCACTGCTTTGCCTGGAACATTCCACAGTATGGCCTTAACTATATCTACCTGCATAAAGACAAACGAGTGACACAACCAGCTCAAGTTATGGGTCAAATCTGTGGAGAGGCGAGCCCACTCTGTAACAATGCATGTTTTTCTTGGTATGTTTGAGCTGTAAAAACACATTAATAAAATGCTAAATTGACATGTTTAATGCCATACTGTTGGACATTTTAAGCAAAGCAATTACATTACCGTGGAGACAGAAGTATGGCAGACCCTCCACCTGAAGGGTTAGAATATTACCATGATATTAATTTTACAGTACGATATTTAGACACTGGTAAGTGCATTTTAGAATGATACATTTTCTTTTTAAAATGCCATGTCAATACTTTGGTACTAATCATTACTGTGATATTCCAAAAAATTAAGTTGAGATGAAAGTAACTGATATTTCTTCCTGTTGCCTGTACAGAAACCGAGCAAAGGATTATGGTCTATGATGTTGTTCCCTGTGTTTTGTTTTCCTTAGAAACTGCTGTAAAAAATGCATTTGACCAAATGGATCTTGTAATTTGATATTTTGCAACGATATAATGTTTGTTATTGTTACATTCCTACTTTAAATGTGTCTAAATCTCATGTTTTTCTGGTATATTTTCTCCCATATGCTGTGTAAATACCTCCACATCTCCAGTAGCGGGTTCCTTCTGAGCATTTCCCTCTCTGGACCTAAAAGTGTATCAGCTGTCTGTGTCCGGCCCTGGGGAGCACTTGCCCCTGACAGACGTTATAACTCTGTCCAGGGCGACCGTGTTGGAGCACACGTTTTATACACGCCATTCACTGCACCAGGGACCGTCGCAGCTGATTTATATTTCCATACAGCAATAGAAATCTAATAGTTTTATGGCTGTGCTTGCTTTAGGACAGACGGGGAAAAGATCCAGCGCTGGCGGGGACAGGGGTGACAGCCAGGGCAAGACGGCCATATCATGTAGTTTTACTGGGCTCTGAATTTATGCTCACGTGTCAGGAGTTTTATCACTTCAGACTAGAGCCTTGTGAACTGTACTTACATTTTATGGTCAAAAGTATATTTTATTCTCAAAATACTAGAAAGGGGAAGTAATTGGGAATGTTATAGGAAATGCAAGAAAAGTGTTGCATTTTTTCACATATAGTGCTTTTTCAGGGTCCTATGATTATAATGTCATTTTATTTTGTTGAATATAAACCACAATATTCATCTAAAATGTAGGCACATTTTAGATGAATATTGTGGTTTATATTGTTATAGAAACAGGTTATTTCTGTTCAAAACTGCAGAACTGAAGTCTCTTCATAATGACATTTCACAGTAACAAGCAGATAATTGTCATTTACATGTGTTTTTATTTCTGAAAAGTGGTTATGTGAAATTTTAGAACTCTTGATTTGTCAAACTGTACAACTAAGTAAAGGGATGTGGGCGATGCAGTACTACTTCAAATAAACTAATGATGAGAAAACACAGTTGAAACAAGGTTAAAAGCTCATTTTGCATAATATGTCTCCTTTAAAATGTGTCACTGAATGTTTAAGTCATTACATTTAAAATTTGATTCAAATTTTTAACTGTACTGTTATTTTCACACATTTATCAAGGTATATCTTATATTTTTGTGCTGATTCTAGCCTAATCCTGTACTGTCACATTGCTGTAACCCACTATCCTTTGTTTAACTCAAACAAATGGGTGTAAAATGTGCATCCAGTGCTACCAGGGTGTGGTCACTCAAAGCAGCCAGAAAAAGAAGGGGGGGGGAATGAAGGATGTGTTGTGGGGGTGAGTGAGAGAAAGATGAATAGGTGAGAAACAGTGGACATAGGGCTGGCTGGTGCTACAGGGGCACGAGGGGCGGTTTACAGGAGGAGGAGGAGAAGAGAGAGAACTAAAGGGATGGGGCTGGGTAAAAGATGAGCTCATTGCAGTCTCCGGGTGGATGACAGTGGAGGCTGGTGGGGGAGCGCACGGTCCGTCTGCGAGTCGATAACCGGCGTAGTCAGACACGCACGCGCCACTCTCGCCAGCCACGCTCGCCTCCCGTAGCGGCTCTGTCCATCCGAGTTCAACACACACTCACACAAGAAGAAGTTTCATCTGCGTGATCGTTCGCTTTGATCATCCTCTTTGTATTGGGCATTTTTTTTTTTTTTTTTGTCTAAACATTTCTTTTCTCCATCTTGCCACACGCGCGCACATTCACACCCACGCCCGCGGACGGACGCCCTCCTCCCGCGCGCCCTTCTCTCGCGCCTTGACCTCTCCCCAAGTCGTCCTCATTCCTGCTCTTTCTCGTGGAACTACTTTTTGGGCGCTGCTACCTGTGGAGGAGGCTTTTTTTCTTCCCCCCCCCATCTTCCGTCCATCGTCTGGTTGCGGTGAGCGCGGAGACGGCAGCAGCGGCAGTCGCGGCAGCAGCAGCCCCACGCCGGAGCGCCATGCTGGGAGTGGACGCGTGTGAGTTCGGGGGTCAGGTGCTGGAGTTGCTGTGGGTCGCCATGTGCTACAGAGGTGAGCAGCGGAGGGCGCGGGTCTGCGGGCGCGGGTCTGCGGGTGCGGGTCTTGCGGGCGCGGGTCTGCGGGGGTGGCACTCGTGAGGTCGCAAGTTTAGACGCGCGGCGCAAGTTAAAGGCGTGACTTTGCTGCACCCGGTCGTCCGTTCGGAACGTGCAAAGTTTGCGGGGTTTTGGGGTCTGAAATGTGCAGCCTGCGCGCCACTGTCAGCCACACTGCGCCGTGAGAGTTGCGGTCTGATGGTTTGGCGCTGTCGGAGCTGCAGCGATTGATCGATTAATCCTGACTTGTCGACTATGGATGTGATCGTAGTCGTGTTTTGGTGATCGTTGTCAGGGCTGTGCAGACAAAAAACACACATTAAAAACACTTTATAAACATGAAATCAAAATGTCCCAAAATAATAAACTGTTTCAGATCTACACTAATCGCGAATTAATACCAAATATTCTCTATTTAGAAGTCTTTGGTCATCAAACTTTATTTAGTTGAAATGTATTTAATCATTTGACTGGTCGACTATTGAAATAATTGGTAATTGCAGTTGTGGATGTCGTCTGTTTATTTAATTTTTTGTATTGATTTTTATTGTTGTTGGATGTGGTGATGAACTAGCTTAGTCCAGCCTAATTTATCTCTACTTTTATTTCATTCATTCATTTATTGGATTTGTAGGTAATTTTATGTCTTTTGTTATAAATTCCGGGTATGCTTCCTGTCATATGCAACATTCTGTGGACTTGGCAATTCAAAGATATAATATTTAGTTTTGGCAATTGTCTTCATCGTTCTGAAACCCGTGGACACTTGTAATAATCATTTAAAATAGCTGTATTGTCATTTTAACCAGTCTAATTACTCTTGGGCCCATTCTTTGCAGGCAACAGCATTTTGTGATTCCAGCCTTGTGCCATAAGTCTCCACCTGAGAGGCTGTGGACATTTTTATGCCTAACATGAAGCTGTGCCAACACAAGCCAAAGGTGGCAGATCAATAGCTATTGATCACACACGATGCTGTTTCTATATGTGGGTTCAGAGTGTGTTTGGGTATTTACATCTCCGCTCATGAATATTTAAATATGCAGCGTAATGGTCATAAATGGCTATTACAGCAAAGGGGCGGGAGTGATGACACAGCTAAACCGGGCTCTTTATCTGCTTGATAAGTCACTGGGGGTGGAATGACTGCAGTGGTTAAAAGGCTGAACAGGGCCAGATGGTGGAGGGGTCCTGGGGTTTCCCTCGCCCAGGTGTGTGTGTGTGTGTGTGTGTGTGAGTGTGTGTGTGTGTGAGTATGTGTGTGTGTGTGTGTGTGTGTGGAGAGCGAGCGTGACAAAGATGAGGGAGGCTGCCTGTCGCACTCAGCATCTGCAGCACTGAAATATGTTTGAACATCAGGGAAGAAACACTGCGGAGAGAGGTGGTGCAGGAAATTATGAAAACAGTGCAACAATATAAGAAGACTGTATTAGAGCTGACATGACAACTAAAATAACTGAATGCATTTCCTCATAGTGACCAATCTCTGTTTCAAATGTGTTTTTATTTCAGTATTAATTTCCTGAACACAAACAACAGTGCAGACCTTTAGGGATCATTTACAACAAGCATTTTCCTCTTGAATTTAATCTCTGGTCCAAACTACGTGTTTTTACTCAGAGGTTTGGTTGTGGACCTCTAGATAAAAATCCCCTAGTTGATAATTGACGATTTGTAATGACAGAACCTTAACTTTGATTAAAATGTTGATAATTGCCCATCCCTATTGCATATGATCATTTACAATACATCACATTTTGTACATACATTTTGTACATAGACTAAAACAGTATGTCTTTGATCAACCACTACAACATTGTGCGAAAATGTTACTGTTAATTTGAGCTTCAAACTTTTGCAACTGTGACTCCTCTTTTAACTTGTCTTGTCGCCATTTTATAATATAATCGTGTGCAGAAATGCATTTTACTATCTCTTCTGAAGTACTGATTAGTCTGAATTCATTTGCCGGCGTGGTTATGTCTCATTATTGAGGCGACGGAGGAGCTGTAGTTTAGGAAGCATCGGTAGAAGATAAATGTCCGGACGCTGTGGAGTAAAGTGAGGTGAGACGGGCAGAGGAGGAGAGACGGAGCAGGTGAAGATGTGTGAAACAAAGGAATTCACAGCAGAGAGTCAGTGCTGTCAGCAGAGCAGGCTAGTCCAATGGGTGAGGCTCAGGCTGTCAATCAACCTCCATCACCGTAATGAAGCTCTTTTAGCCTGCATTTCATTGGCTTGTGCATGTTGTGACTGACAGGATTGCACAATGTATTGAAAGTTCATTCAAATCAAAATCATAAAAGACTAAGGGTCACACTTTTATTTGGTCCTAAATGTCAAGAGTGTAGCACATTTTAGGCCTGATCTGGTCCAGGTTTAGTTTTAGCACCCTAAATGTTTTGCAATGTGATGTAGACTTGGTTAGGTCTGGTTTGGTCCTAGTTTGGTTTATTCTCAACATAAATTATTATTCAAGATAAATAAATAAAAATAATATTAATGATATATTTAATTAAGCTGCAACATTTTCATTAAAATCAAAGTATCCAAAGTTATAATACTTATTTTTTTATTTGGGGCAAAATCAAATACTATATCTTGCCCTAAACTTGAAATCAAAAGGAATTTTATTATCAAAAGGAGACATATTATGCAAAATCATCATAAATGAGCATTTAATCTTGTTACAACAGTGTTTCTTGTATTTGTTTAAGGTGTTTTCCATCGTCTTATCAAGGATGCCTCCATTTCTAACTTTGTTTCATGTCTATGTGGTTAGCTGTATCTATGACGGGCGTCATCAGCTGTTACAGAATGTGTCCTTCTCTAACATGATCACTTTCCTCACAGAAGTGGTAATCTATGCACTTCTCAGCTTGTCTCTGAGCTGGCCTTCTGTGGGTGGAAGCACAATATATACACCAGCACAATGTGTTGAGTATTCAAGTCGCAGGGACTCGGACTGATGGTAATTAAACTACTGCCTCTCTTCTCGTTGAGCAACACTTATGTATATGTATGCATGTAAATATGTTTAAGATTAAAGTCCCTACAGTCCCTTGGCAGGTTGATGCTAAAATATCTACAGGACAAAACAACAGTAATAGTCACACAAAGGAAAGGATATACACCAGCCCATTAAGTACATATACAGTACAAATAAAAGAACAACAAACCAACACCCTCGATATTAAAAGTTTCCATGGTGATATATTTGACTCTCTGACCAGGCATAACATACTCAATAAGAAAACAATCAAAAAGCACTTGTTTCTTAACATCATCATTAGTTTACTCAAAGTTGTATGTTGATTGATTGATTCATGGACGTTTGAATAATCTTATTTTGTCCTGAAACTGAAGCGGCAACTGAAATGTCATATAGCCACTGTTCAAAAATATAAACATGTAAATGAAAATGTACTGATCGTAAATTTAACTTGTTTCTATTATTAAACCGTTTTAGTTAGAATAATATCGCCGTTTACAATGAACAAAATATAAAATGATGATCCTCACAGTACATGAAAAAAGCATGATACGTCTCCTTTAAAATACAATGATTTCCCCAGGCAGCATTGTATGTACTGTATGTGGGTATCACAGTATACATTTCATAACAAAACTACTGAACCCTGGTCGCCTTGAACATGACTTTTCCTTATTACCTTCCACAGCCAGGCCACGACCCACTGCCTCTCGGCTCACTCTCGTGTCCATCTGCTCCTTTTGTCAGATGAGAGTCTTTAGGAAACCATACTGGACTTGCCACTTCTCGTAGTCCATCTTTGCCTCTCCTTCCCCTCCTTTTTGGGTTGCCGGAGTGATAAATGAGGTTGAGTGTGTGAGTAGACACAGACAGGACCTATCAAGTCAGTCAATTAGACGAGCGGCTGTCTCTGTCAGTTACTGTCAGTTACTGTCAGAGCGGCTGGGGACGTGCCCGTGTGAACATTGGCGTTTTAATTGTTGCCACTGAATTGAACTTGTATTATTACAGTTGCATCATCAGTCAAGGCCAATGGGGGGGCTACATTTAATGGACAAAGATTGATGCCATTATTATTTCTCAAAGTGTTTTTTGTTATTTTTTTGTTCTTTCAGAGAGAGTAGAGTAATGTAGCCACTCAAGTAAGAGTAATTGTCTGAAAGTAGCATCTGGCTGGAAAGAAAAAAACATGAATTAAAGCACGCAATATGGTATTTACAAAAGATTCATTCACAAAAATGTAAAAAAAATAAATATAAATGTTTTAATGTTTGTCATAAAGATGTCTGCTCACTTTAGAAGGTATTATTTAATTAAAGAAGTAAAAGTCTGGTGTGGTGTTAATATGCAAAGAGAACAGGTTGTGGGTTGAATTCTGGCTGACTATTATCAGTTTATTATCAGTTTATTATCATGTGTCGTGTTTGAGGAGCCGTTACTTTAGTATTTCTTTTTGGCACAAGGCACATTTTAGTTTACAGTGGATTGGTATGTACATTGGGTGTAATTCACGACCCAATTCCACTGTTTTCTGTAAATCTAGAGCTTTGTGCCGCTTACAGGCAGCAGAGCAAGTCTTCTTGTACAGTTTGCACCAAATGAATGTATTCCCTCCTGTAAGCTGTGCTGAATGAATGGAAGCCCAGTGCACTATGGGTACTGTAGAGCAATGTCTGCAGACGTGTGAAAAAGGTCAGAGATGCTTTAAGGGCAAAATATGCTGCAATGAAGATGATGAAATATGGAATAGCAGTTACAATATGTTATTCTCAGTACAGCAGTGTGCCAAAGCTTTACTTTTAAATAAAGATGTAACGACAATGTACACAGCAATGTACCCAAAATGTTCACTTTATAATAAAGTCACAATGCATCTTGAAAACTAAAGTTATTGTCAGTAATATATATACAATTATAATCTACATTTTCATCCAGCATTTCCCACAGGGCTGTATTTGCCCAACTGAAGGAAGATCGAATTAAACGAGCAAAATTATAATATTAAAATAATAATAACTGGAACTATTGTTTTTGGGACAAAATATTTATTGTGGGTACATTCTCATACATTTGTAGTAATTGATTTAACAAGATAGTAATTGATGTAACAAGATTTGAGCTGCAGAGAGTCGCTTAAGACCCTCATGCTGCCTTAGGTTAAACAGAGTTCTGCCACAATAACACTTTTGGATGTTTTACAATATATTGTTCCAGAAAAAATCCAGATAAACATTTATATTGAAACTACTTTATACCACACACAGTAACCCAGAAAACCAAGTAAAACCTTTTCCAAGCGAATCATCATATATTTCATCATTGGTAGTTTGTATCAATTATGTGTCATTTATGATTATTTTGGATTATTCAACTCTCTTCAGCTGAAATGTTTATTATATTACCCAAAAACATTTTCTTGTCCTTGATACAAAGATACAAACAAGAAATATTAAGCCCCAAAACATATTGTTCCAGCAGTCATTTATTGAAGTCGATATAGTATTAACATATTATGGTTTATTGTGATGTTTTTCTGTAGCTTCAAAATGAGTTATTTCAACAGTCCCGATCAAAATGCATTATGTAGAATTTGTACTTAAAACATTATAATACTGCAAGTGCCTTCTCCATAGTGAACGTTAATGTCTGGGCCAGTTGGTCTTTGTTGTCATTATTGTGCTTCCATCGCCTCTGCTTTCATTCTAACGGCTCGTATTGTTTTTACAGTGCGGTGGAGGATCCCTTTATCTCCTGCAGTGGGTGCTTTGTCATATAGTGTGTGTTTGAGCGTCCCAGCGGGCTCATTATAGCATTAGGAAGAACAAGGACAGCGAGTCACAAAGGACTATAAAACTGCAAATGCATGCTCTGCTTCACGCCGCTGTGGTCTCCTCACACTAAGCAGTTGTCTGGTTTGGAGGAGGAGAGGATGCAGGGCAAAGGGAAACCGGGAAATGTTTTCACAACTCAGAACTAATAATTTTGTCACAGGGTTTAAGGCGACGTCGCAATATTCTACAGGCACATAATGTTGAATAAGGAGTAATAATTAAGTGTCAATTTGCAGATTTTTGCTGTAATCTAGCGACTTCAAGAGCGTCGTTACTGATATAAATGATCAGTGGCAATAATTGTGACTGATCTTATTCTTATGAAAATACCATGAAATAAATATGGAAACTCTCTTTGTCACATTATCAAATTTGAGTGTTCTGAATATTTTTTGCGATTTTAGCGATTATTCACAACACTGTGATCAACCAACAATGAAATCTTTCATTTTCGTTCATTCCCGTAGTCTTTTCTTCAAGTTTGTAACCAGCTTTACAAAATGTAACTTTCTGAAAGACAAATTAAACAAATACATTTTACATTTTACAAATACATTTTAGTTTTTGTTGTTGCTATAATTAATACTACTACTACTACGACTACTACTACTACTACTACTACTACTACTACTACTACTACTACTACTACTACTACTACTACTACTACTACTACTACCACTACTACTACTACTACTACTACTACTACTAATAATAATAATAATAATAATAATAATAATAATAATAATAATAATAATAATAATAGTACTTGATTTTGCTTCAAAAAAGGCCCCAATTATAATTCTTTGTTTTTTAGGATTACATTATGAACTTAATAATCATCTAATTAACCTAATCAACCTAATAATCCTGTCATCCCTATTGTCCCCATCTTGGAGCGAGATGTCGTCACAAAACAATCAATATTTCATTTTTGAGCTCATCAAACCACATATATTTTCACATACAAGGATTTTTTCTGCAGGATTATTGGAAAGAAATATGTCTCTAACTTGGGGTTTCCACTATAGAATGACCGACATGCTTTTTGTTTTGTTTTCATGGCAGATCCTGATACAGATGTTTTTAAGTCCAGAGCAGCCGATATGTATGAGGCCGATATATAGAGCTGATTTAAACTCTAGAGCACTATTCTACACAAGAAAAGTAATACATAAAGTAATAATATAGAAATGCTTCTATATTACAAAGATTTTTAAACATTCAAAACCCTGTCTCGCTGCAAACATAAAAAAAGCAGTGGTCAGATTTTGTGCAGCGCCATCCTCTCATGGGCCATCTCTAGTTTCCATATCATATCATTTAGTAATCATTTTTCTTTTTACTCCATTTTAATATACTGTAGACTTCAGGACTTGCCAATTGGAAGTTAAACTCATGACAGACGGAGAAGCTTATCGCTACAATTGTCTCATAACCTCTTTTACATTTGTCTCCATAGAGCTTGAGAGCACCGATCAGTCTTACAGTTTGTGTCCCACTAATCAAGTGCAGACACCCCCGGATTAAAATGACATTACACTGCATGGCTAACATTGTTCAGGAGCTTCTCTAGGGCCCACTCCTAAAGCCATCCAGACTGCCGTGTTGATTTGAGCTAAATGTGTGTGCAGAAAGGCGCGCTTGCCTTGAGTCTTTTTGTCATAGATCCAAGAAGCCTCACATGAATCATAAAACATGGCGCCAAAACCCACTTGGACTGAATAAGTAATAACTAATGATGATCGCAGAAGCCGGGGGGTAACAGGGCAGATTTATTGGCATCAAGGCAAATGAACAAGATAATATTACAGATGAAGACTAAGCATTATTCAACGTTATTCATTTTTGTCAATATTGAGAACCTCAGGCCTCCATTTATCTACATTTTAGAGTTATTATTACATTAAATGGTGATATACAGTGTAAGTGGAATGTATTGACAGTGCTTCATTTTTTTCCATATTTTGTTATGTTACAGCCTTATTCCAAAAACAATAACCCATAATCATGACTTGCAAAAACATTATTAAAAATCAAATATAAAAAGCACATGTACATAAGTATTTACAGCATTTACCAAAACACTCAAAATTGACTTCAGGAACATCATTTTTCCACTGATGCTTCTACAACTTTATTGGAGTTAACAGTGTCCAAGCCTCAGTAAAAGGCACATGAAGGACTCTCAGACCATGAGAAACACTTTTCTCTGGATTGATCTCTTTGGCTTGAACAGCGAGCATCATGTCTGGAGGAAACCAGGCCCCGCTCATCACCTGGTCAGTACCTACAGTGAAGCCTGGTGGAGGCAGCATCAGGCTGTGGGGGTGTTTTTAAGCAGCAGGAACTGAGAGACTTGTCAGGATAAACGGAAAGACATCCTTGATAAAACCTGCTCCAGAGGCTCTGGACCTCAGACTGGGGCAAAGGTTCATCTTCCCACAAGACAATGACCATAAGAACACAGCCAGGACAACAAAGGAGTGGCAACAGGACGACTCTGTGAGTGTCCTTGAGTGTCACTGCCAGAGCTCAGGGAGCTATTTTTAATTTTTAATAAATTCGCAAAGAATTCAAACAACCTTCTTTCACATTGTCATTATGGAGTTTTGTTTGTAGAATTTCAAGGCAAATAATGAATTTAATTACCAGGCTGTTTATATAAAAAGTGAGTGCAGCATTCCTCTGTTACATTTACTTTAGTAACGTTTTAATACAAATTGTACTTCTTTAGTAGTTTTTAGACATCATTCATTTACTCCTATTGAGTAAAATATTTGACCGTGTAAGAGGACTCTTACTTGAATAAGAGTTTTGAACACTAAGTCTCCTTAATATGTAATTTAGTTTTTAAAATGTTTGTGGTCTAGCCTTTGAAAATACCAGATTTTGTGCTGTTGTGCTTTGTGTTCTTAATATACTGCCCTTAATTACTTAAAATTATAAGTCATCCAGGCAGTTACTCTTAGTAGTTTACTTTTTTATTCTTAATTGTAATTTCATGAACCACTACTTTACTCTAGTTTGTGAATTTTGTTCACTGGCAATGACAATAAACCCTTTTCTGATTCTGACTCTGATCTGGCTCTAGCCATATTGTGCTCATGAAAATAAAGGTAATACTGTGCCGCCGGTGTGTTGCTTTCAAATGCATGCTAATGAATGCGGTTAAGTGTGACAGGTCAGCAGAGTGCAGATCAAAGAGAAAAGGGCACTAATAGCATGAGCTTGTGCTGTTAGTATGCAGGGTTAAATAAAAGGCATTCATTCACTTTTTACTCAGCCATGCTCTAAAACACAGCGAACCAAATTATTATTTAAACATTATTTTTTGTAGCCTAGTTTAGTGCAGTAGTAATGAGCGATACCACTGATTATTGATTTCATCCGATACCAAGTAACGCTATGGCAAATGTGGCGATATCGATCCGATACCGATACCATGAGTTTGTGCTAAAATGCATTGAAACTCCTCAACAATTTTATGTAGGCCATCATTATTTTCTTCCAAACTCAGCTTGAACTAATATGTACATAAGTACATATATGTGCAGAAAACCTAAAACCATTACAAAAATCTAAACAACTATTTTTTTGAGAAATTTGAAGCATCAATATTTTTTGCTCAATTATCGATACAATAGACAGTAGTTCCTTAACTCTTGTGCATTTTCTCTCACATTTCGAGTACCCCTAACTCAAGTATTGTAAGTAATAAATCTGTTTACTATAATTGATTATTTAATTTTTCAACAATACTTACATCCAAAATCCTCCAAAGCCACTAAAGAAATGAATTGTTGGTACTAGCATTTTTTAACAATGTGCATTTAATACCAAATATCATAGAGATGACATATACAATCTACAAATCTACCCCTCGTACTTCTCATTGCGAGATAGGGCCGTGTCTCTGTCATTCCTTATTGTCTTGCTATTACTGTAGATGGCCCTATAGTTATGTCTGATTGCAGCACATACAAAGCAGGTTGCCTCGAAAAAGGTGATCAGTCATTGTAAAAGGAAGTTCACGTGGGTTGCCATGGTAACGGCATAGGGCCCCGGCGCTCTGATTAGGCGTTGGCGTGGAGCTGGCCCCTGTTTGCACCGATTAAACTCCTGATATTTTGACTTGTGTTTCTCAGGATGGATGTAACCTTGCTCTTGTGCAGAGATAGGCCCGTGTGACTAAAGCGAGCGCGCGTGTATGATTAGGCCTGTGTCATCCAATTACCTGCACAGACAACGCACCGCTCTGCTGCTGCGCTCATTCTGAACAATACAAATACAAGCATGATGGCTTCTGCTGCACATTAGCCCGTGTATGTGTCCGGCACTTGAGGTAATTGGAGTCTGTTGGTATGTTGTGATCGATCAAGGGTTTGCGCGTGAAAGTGGCTGTTTTCTATGAGATGGCATTTTAGTCGAGGGTTTTTGGCTGCTTTTAACTCATTATGAAATAGGGCTGCTAAAGGTGCACTATGTAACATTTATGGTGGAGCGTCCGTTACCTGCTTGTCTCCATGGAGATGTAAGAGTTTGGCTAGAATGTAAACATTTTGGGTGTGGTCTAGTCATTGCCATAGACAAGCAGGTAAGTTTTTTAAGTATTTTTGAGCAGTAAAAACAACCGTAGAGAATTAAATAAACTACATACAGTTACTGGAATGAAATGGAGGTATTGGACTATGTTTTTGTCCCCATTATTTTGTTTTTTTCTTCATCTACTTATTTCATCATATATTTATGTCTTACAGTGTGTAGTACAGCTTTAATACAGGGTATAGTTCAAAGATTTTGGGAAAAGATGTTCATATACCTCTGCGCTGCACTACACGCCCTTAATCATTATTTCTAAGAAAGTTGCCCATCTCTCAGTAACTTGGCTTCCCTGAAGTTGAAATTAAATTCAAGCCTGCTAAACGCACTTTCAAAAGTCTGTACAATCCAATATTGAACCATATTCCCAGATGAAATCAGCTCCTGCAGTATTCAGGCTGACCTACATAAGCCGATATGATATGCAGACCTGCAGAGCAATCTCACCTGTTCTGTGACCATTTCAATGAAGAAGGTATAAGTTTGAAGTTTATGTTCTGTTTTATGTTAAATCAAAGAGACAACAGAATGTCTTTGTTTTAATTTAATTTAAAATAATTAACAATTGTCAGACACAAAATGTATTGAAATAATGCCTGAGGCAAAGACAAGGGGCTGATTTATAGGCTTAGCCCATAACCAAATTCTAGTGAATGGGTTTGACAAACAACAGTCTCCGGTGGGACTTAAACATAACAAGTTTTTGTTTTACAATTGCACATAAACTCAATGACAAGAAGCTGTAGAGCTGCGGTTGAGAATATTTTTTTTTTCTATTATAAATTCACACATTCATTTTATTTGACAAATGGACATTTTTATTAGATTTGATTTCTGATCCTTGCCATTTCCACCCTTCTGCCTTCTTGCATGTCTGTTCAGTACAACAACAATTATGAAATACACTCTAAAGCAGATCATTACAGGCACCCATTGTACTGCAGGCAGTAGGCCTACAGGTAAGTCAGGAGGAACTCTTATTTCATTGTGTTAAAAGTGTGTATTGTTCATGTGCAGAAATATTACATTAAATATATTAAAATACATTTGTATTTGTTATTCATGAGACAAAATCAAATTCAATCAAGTTGAATAAGCCCATGATAGCCTCTTCTGTGATCGGGGTGTTATTTCATCTCTTTCTTCTTTCTTTCTCTCTTTTTGTTTTGTTGTTCTAAAAATATTTATATTTTCCTCATTGTACATATTTTAGGCAGGGCAAACTGGAGCACACAGATGAAACTGTTACAACGAGAACATTCATTATGATTAGACAAAGGCCCCACAGAAGAGATGTTTATGTCCTGATCTCATGGCGCAGTTCACCTCACAGCACAGTGTTGTCATTATGTGGGAGGCTCAGTATTCTATCACAACACCACAACAATATAAAAACCATCTTATTAAGACGTCCTCTTTTTTATTCCCACACAGGCCTTGTAGGCGACGAGGACGATGCTCCCGTCGAGACTGTGGCCTTCAAAGCTCCGGCGCAGAAGACCCTTGAGGAGATACAGCGTCTGGACCGGGACGACGACAGCCTGGTCCGGTACAAGAACACTCTCCTGGGGCCCGTCTCAAGTTGCCCAGGTCTGTGTGTGTACAGTACTACTTATCTGCGGTGTTGGACCCTTTGTACCCGCTCTAATCACAGTATTGACCTTCTGTAACCACCGAGTTTACAGTCCCTGTCGTCTGCCACATGCGCACTCGCAGGAACAGAGCTGCTTGTCTCAGCACCTCCCCAACAGCAGAGACCAGCCCGGGCCCCGAGTCTCACTCCACTGTAACACAACTCTATAATATCAGATGGGAAGGGAAGAACGGTAGAAATCGGACTATGATAATACGATCAAATGAATAATCTACTCAGAACGATAGCCCTTCTCACTGCCAGAGGTCTATTTTTACATCATTACTATTGGGTTTATGGGCAGCGTCTGAAAGGAGAAACCGCTGCAGCAGTTACGTTGTTTTGTAAGAAATCAAATGCCAGTGTCAGTGATTAAGTTATTAAATGTATTAAATATGTAATGTAGGGCTGCAAGATGAATCGCAATAAAATCAGAATCGCAATTTGCAAATCTCACAGGTTGCAATTTCATAATTTCCTTGTCTTATTCTGCATAAAACTGGTAACTATGTACTGTAGATGTGTACAAACATGTTCCGGTCAGGTTTAGGCCTGTTTTAGTCTTTTTGTCAATTCTCCTGGAAACAATTCAAATGTGAATTTTGACCAGAATCCCATTGTTAAAACCTAAATCCCAAAACTAAACAAAAATACTTGCCATTAGATATTTTTCCCAAATTGTGCAGCCCTAATGTGTAAATTGTGAATTCCCATATTTAGTCTTTAAAGGGAAAATATAGTGCAACATCAACCTGAATGAGTTCTAACAGTGTTTGCTCATCATTATATTGTATACAAAGTTGTATTTTCATTGATTCCTACATGTTCGAGTTAATCCTGTATTGTGAGGCTCCTGTGCTTGGAAAATGTCTGTTTTCACCAACCCCCTATCCCCGCCCATATCCCTGTACTTTGTCATTGTTTGAAAAACTGAGTGATACATTTTGGGTTCAAAAATGTCCCGTAACCACTTCATAAAACATGTAAATAACAATCTGTTGCTCGATGAGGTGAAATAGTACAGTGAAGAGGCGGGGCTTATGTGTTCTGCAGTTTAAAACAGGAAGTCAGTGGCTCTGTTTCTATCATTCAGCCGTTTTGAATCAATGTGTTTATTGTCCGTCATGGTGTCTTTGGTTCACCCTCACATGACATACTTTTACATTTTGTCTGTGATTCATGTATTATTCCTTCCTTAGGAGACATCCCCAACGTGCAGGTGACCAGTATGACTTTGTTGTTCGACGAGGGCTCGCCGCCACAGACCATGGACCTAACAGGTAACCCACCCTTCACTGTGTATCATGTCCAGGAGGTATGAGCAAGAGCACAGCCACTGCACTGGGCGTGTCACTGCCGGCTGAAAAGAGCAGAGAAAGGGGACAGTTGATGTTTGCTTACCAGGCAGTATAGACATCCTCCCAGGGGTGCAGCGAAATGTCATGTTGAGGAGGGAGGAAGGGGAGGAGGGGGAGGAAGGGGAGGAAGGGGGGAGGAGGGGTCACATGTTGGCTGCAGATACGGTGTACCTCTTTTTTCCACTCTTAGTGCAGGATACGTTTAAGTGTTTTTTTTATCAATTAGAGTGGATGTTTTCCCTTGTGAGGTAATCCCTATTCACAAGTGTAAGTTGCTGCATTACTCTTGCTCAAACAGAAGGTCACCGGTTGCTAGGTGACAGTCACATCCAAAAAATGAAAGATGGAAAGTCTCGCTGACACAGTGTGCTGCTGTTTACAAGTATTTTTCTTTTTTACATAATCTGGATACCACAGTCTCTCTCATGGCGTGTAATGCACAGACTAAACCTACACATAAGCATAAGGAACTAAGTAATCTGCTGGATCGTGTTGCAGGCAGACAGTCCTGGCGGCACCAGACCAGATGAGAAATGGACTTTCCACTCGAAGCTGAACGCATTAGAGACCTCATTTTAAACTATAGGCCGTTAGCAGTGCAGCATTGTGCCCTAAGTAATGGCTGGCACACTGTTGCTACATTTGTGTGTATGTGTGTGTGTGTGTGTGTGAGATGATGATGGTAAAGTGGATAGGAATAAATGCTGATGGAGAGCTTTCCTAACCACAGCTAAATGTCATCAATTTGCTGTTTTCATCTGGGTCGATGTCTCAGCATTTACACGTTGTTTCGTTCTCTTGTTTCCACTCAAGACGCAGGCATGAGCGTTGGAATTGCAAAATATTGTTTTAAATAATACATTTTTCTCGTGAACAATAAAGCAATAATAGTAACCGTTAGCAGTGTAAGCAGATACAGGTCAAATCAAATCAAATCAAATCAATTTATTTTTGTAAGGCCCAAAATCACAACAACAGTTGCCTCTGAGGGCCACAGGGAGAAATGAATCAACAATGTCTGTGGTGGCGATGGAGTCAGACAATGTCTGTGGTGGCGAGGGACGATGTCCCAGGGTCCTCTGTCCTTAGACTCTCCTTCTCGGCCAGGAAAAACTACAAAAAAAACCTCTTTGGGAAAAAAGCGTAGAAACCTGGAGGAGTTCCAGTGAAGGAGAGATCCGACTCTCACAGACGGACAGACGGACACGAGGAGACTGGAGCTGGACCTACTCTTCAGGCAGATGAGGGACCGACTGAGGCGAACTGGACCCACTCTTCAGGCAGAAGAGGGACCGTCTGAGTTAAGCTGGACCCACTCTTCAGATGAGGGACCGACTGAGGCGAACTGGACCCACTCTTCAGGCAGATGAGGGACCGTCGGAGGCGAGCTGGACCCACTCTTCAGGCAGAAGAGGGACCGTCTGAGGCGAGCTGGACCCACTCTTCAGGCAGATGAGGGACCGACTGAGGCGAGCTGGACCCACTCTTCAGGCAGATGAGGGACCGACTGAGGCGAGCTGGACCCACTCTTCAGGCAGATGAGGGACCGACTGAGTCGAGCTGGACCCACTCTTCAGGCAGATGAGGGACCGTCGGAGGCGAGCTGGACCCACTCTTCAGGCAGAAGAGGGACCGTCTGAGGCGAGCTGGACCCACTCTTCAGGCAGATGAGGGACCGACTGAGGCGAGCTGGACCCACTCTTCAGGCAGATGAGGGACCGACTGAGGCGAGCTGGACCCACTCTTCAGGCAGATGAGGGACCGACTGAGTCGAGCTGGACCCACTCTTCAGGCAGAAGAGGGACCGTCGGGGGCGAGCTGGACCCACTCCTCAGGCAGATGAGGGACCGTCCACACAGGGCAGGGACCACTTCACCAGGGGAGGGGCATCTGGGTCCACAGGTCCTCAGGAGTGAGAGAAAGAAAAGAAGGCGGTGAACAATTTGCAAGTGGAATCAAAAAATAAATATTGTTTGATAGCATAAGTAGTCAGAAGAAGAAGAGGATAGTGCTCAAGCTGCCATACTTCCCCCAGCATAGTTACTCCTAGGGCAGCGTAGCTAAAGCTGTGGGTTTATGTTTCTGTTCCTAACTACTCTGACCATAAGCGATTTCGAAGAGGAACGTTTTAAGCCTGAACTTAAATGAAGAGACTGTGTCAGCATATTTAACATGGGTCGGGAGCTGATTCCATAACACAGGGGCTTGGTAGTTAAACGCTCTACCTCCTACAGTACTTTTAGAGACTCTTGGCACCACCAGAAGGCCGGCATTCTGAGAGCGAAGAGCTCTGTTTGGATGATATGGTTCTATAGCATCTTTGAGGTAGGATGGGGCCATGTCATTTATGGCTTTGTAGGTCAAGAGTAGAATTTTGAATTTGATTCTGGACTCGACGGGGAGCCAGTGAAGAGACTTCAGCACCGGCGTAATGTGCTCTCTTCTTTTTGTTCCTGTTAGTAATCTTGCTGCTGCATTTTGAACCAGTTGAAAGCTTTTTATGGAGCTTTTAGGACACGCTGCAAGCAGGGAGTTACAGTAGTCTAATCTAGTCGTTACAAATGCATGGATAAGTTTTTCTGCATCACTTTTAGGCAGGATTCTTCTGATTTTGGCTATGTTGCGCAAATGGAAATAGGCTGTTTTACAAGCTTGATTTATATGAGCTTTAAATGAGGTCGTTTTCCCACATAATAGCTTTGTAGCTCAGTGGGTGGACAGATATTACCTAGTGAAGCTGGTTCAAATCACGCTCGTGCACTTTGTCATTATGTCAAAATTGAAAGGAAAAGCATTAATACAATAAGTACAATATAATTACCATCTTGTTTTTATGCAGTATGAAAAGTATATCATAGACTAAATGGTGATGAGTAGATGCTTAATACAGAAAACAACACAATATTCCCAGTTGGTCTGTGCCCTAAATTCAGCTTGGTTAAAGTTCCATGTTATTTAGTCCACATTTTTATACATTTACTCACGTACTATGACCAAGGATACATAATTACAAAATACTAAATTGATCACCATATTAGGAAACAACTCACGGTACCATTACAACTTGGGCAATAGTATTATGCAATTTGGTATTATAGTCCAAACATAATCTTGAAAACACCCAAAACTTGAAAAAAAAAGGATGTATGTATTTTGCTTCATTTTCTTATATGAACAACCATGTTACGAACAATATTTAAATTAATTCACTGCCACATTTGTCTTGTTATTGTGTGAGATGAAATTATTTATTTTTATACAGTTTTATGGCAACAGAGTAGACATGGATGCTTATTTCATCTAAACCTATTTAGCATGACAGTCATGATCTATATTGTGGCAGTTCCTACATTCATTTAAATAATTATAATCGTTATCTAGATTAGAATCAAGTTACCAGTATTTGTCAGATAACGTATACTGCTATAAGTTGCCTCCATCTTTTGAAAGTCGCTCACACAAATGGATTCGTAAGATTCTGCTTCCTTCAAAGACCCATAAATCAGATCTCCAGCGAATTGAAAGACTCTATGTTAGACGGTCTATCTCCACTCTGACCCATTTTCTGTAGCCAGACGCTCCCAGGGGCCACACTTCTGCCTTGGCCCCCACGTCCCATGAGACCAGACCCTGGCAGGAACTCAATCAGCCAGTGAAGAGAAAGTAATCAGCATGTTCCTAGTGAGAGAAGGAAACTGCCTCTGACAAAGAGGATGTCTCCAAAAGCGCAGCGCTGTATTACATTTGTGATACGAGCTTGGATTGAATCTGTTGTAGGAGGTGAATCAGAAAAGCTGCCAAAGCAGGTAAAAGATGTACAGGAGAGTCTGAATATATTTAAAGCGATGCATATTTGGAATTAAAGCCAGTAGAAGAGCCAGGCACAGGACATTTACTTCTGTTAAATATTAATATTAAAATAGCTGATGCCTGATCTTTCTCAACCATTCATGACCCATCCATTTCAGAGTATGATACTTCTATCCATGGGTTTCAACTTCCTGTAACAAGCAGACATTTTGAGGAATTTTGACCGTTCAAATATTCAGTTTTTAATTGTTAATTGCTGTGGCTCTGAAATGCCATAAAGATCCACCTGCTTGTCTCCATGCAGAGGTTATTGCTTTGCCTGTAATGTCCCACAATATGGCTTTAAACATATCTATCTCCTTGGAGACAAGCAGGTGGCGCCACCAGGCCAACTCACAGGTCACAGGTTTTAGTTTGGGATTTATAAAAAGACAAAATGACGTGGAAATGTGCGGTCGGGTCCAGAAATGCTCAACATAAAAAACGTTTGAGGAGGTTAATGGAAGTTTGAGTTTTGTCTGTATGTAAACTTTTAGAACTGTAAAAGCACCTTTAATTCAACAAATGTAAAATAGACAAGTTTAATGGATGTGAAACATTCCAGGTAATAACATCTCCATGTAGACAAGCAATAGAAAAGTTACACAGTGCACCTTTAATACCCCTCAATGGTAAGGATACAGTGCCTGGTAATATGAGTAATATATTCATCTTTTTTCATGGATTCATTTGTTTGTCTGTAATTATTGCTTATCTTAATTTATTACTCTAAAAAGTAATTTGAGTACTCGCGATACCTGCTAAAGCGTTTACCGCCAACTCTGATTACTTGTCAAAGGTCAAAAGTCAAATGTATTCATATAGCACATTTACAAACGGATACACTGCCCCAAAGTGCTGCACCATTTCAATAACCCTATACTAGTTAAATATTTAAAGCAAAAAGGAAAGAAACAAAACAGGAACAGACAATTTGCTACTAAGATCATAGAATTTAAAACACAACTTAAAAATAGTACAAATAAAGTTGAGTTTTATCAATGATTTGAAGCTCTCAAAAAATGAGCATAAAAAAAATAAATCTGAAAGGTAAGAAGGCGCTAGATTGTGCAGTAACATCTTTAACTGAGCTCTAAAAACGACAGGTAACCAGTGGAGCGAGGACAGCACAGGTGTATTATGGTCCTGGCGTCTCGTCCCAGTGAGCAGGCGGACTGCTACTGTAGAAATATCCACATTAGCCAAGGGGAAATAACGCTGATTGGAGCGGACAGTATGGGCCGTTGATTCCGGTTAGAGAATCAGGGGAAACTGGATTGAATTGAGAATGTCCTTTAATTTGTAATATGTGTGTGTGTGGTCTGGGAACAGAAAGACAGTAAACATGAATTAGTCACATTACTAAACTTCTACATTGCACAGTACATGCGGTATAGAACTCGGGTTACATATGCGCCGATGACGGAGCTATTTTTAGAACAAGCTAGTTGACTGCGAAAACAGCGATAAGTAAAGGATCGCGGCAGTTTAGCTGAATACAGTGCATTAACTGTCAAAGATAAGGATAAACATCAACCATATACAATTGATAAACATTAACACGACCAAATACTCACTTTTATAGTAATTACGCACACAATATGTGGTGCTGCTGAATAGTTAGCTTGAATAGTAACAGTAAAAGAGGGCTGTCCAGAAACACGGAACTAAACTTTGGTTCCCCCCTTAGTCTTTCTGACACAGTTTCTGACACAATTGTCAGTCAGGATAATTGTCCATCACCAGAAAGACTATCAGGAGCGCTGTCGTCTTCTTCCACCAGCGGAGGAAGAGGAATCAGCCTGACGACCGGACGGGTGTAGGTCTTCTCTCTCACCTTCACGGCCGCTGTACGTACCCGACCATCTGGTGCAGGGAATGTCTCTGTCACTGTGCCCACGGGCCAGGATGCTCTCGGGAAGCGAGGATCTACGATGAGGACCACCTGTCCAACGCGGAGCTCCTTCACGTCAGTCTTCCACTTTCGTCGATCTTGTAGACCAGGTAGGTACTGGCGGATGAAGGATGACCAGAAGTTGTCGGCGAGCACCTGACTGTGTCTCCATCGGCGTCTTCCCAGCAGGTCTTCACTGTCGTAGAGAGCTTGTGGAAGTGACGAATCTTTGCGTCCCATAAGCAGCATGTTGGGTGTTACCGGGTCAGGATCTGCGACATCGGCTGAGACATATCCAAGTGGCTTGGAGTTCAGGATGCCTTCCACCTCGATGAGTAGGGTGCGCAGGACTGGCTCAGGAACAACTTGCTCCTTTAGAATGACTCTAAGGGAAGCCTTTATCGACTTGACCTCCCTCTCCCACGTCCCTCCAAAGTGGGGAGCAGCTGGGGGATTGAACCGGAACTTGATTCTATGTTCTGCAAGATGTTTTTGGAGTTGAGGGTTCATGGCTTGAAAGGCCTCTTGACAGCCACCAGTGAAGTTTGTGCCATTGTCACAGAGTATCTCAAATGGCTTCCCACGACGGGCAACAAAGCGGCGGAGACAAAGCAGGAAAGTGTCAGAGTCCAAGCCTTCAAGTAGATCTAAGTGAAGGCACCTTGTTGTCATACATTTGAATAGAATGCCCCATCTTTTTTCTTGGCGGCGACCAGTCTTCACAAGGAATGGACCGAAGCGGTGAACTCCCACAGAGTAGAATGGTGGTTTGTAGAGCCGCAGTCTTGCCGGTGGGAGATCTGCCATTCTTGGAGTTTGGGGTTTGGCACGCCAAAATTGGCATTCACGGCAGCCGTACTGGTGTTTGCGGATAGCCTCACGTCCTCTTAGGATCCAGTACTGGCGTCGCAACTCCGCAAGGACACGTTCAGCACCCGGGTGGTGGAGCCGTTCGTCGCAGTCTTTGATAAGCAACTTGGTGATAGGGTGTCTTGAGTCTAAAACAATTGGATGGATGGTTTCAGTTTCGAGGTCAGCCGCCCGTCGAAGCCTGCCACCAACTCGGATTAGACCAGTTGCTTGCTCGTACTCTGGAGCGAGGGAACTGAGCCTGCTATCTGTAGGAATTGGACGAAGGGTCTTGAGTGCTTTAACTTCTGCCGGGAAGGACTCAACTTGGGCTTGAACTAGCAGGGCTCTTTCAGCTGCAATGAAGTCTGAAGCTTCGATATTGACTTCAGGCGTAGCCGCCCCGTGACGGGACTGCTGAGTGGCTCGAACTAATTCTGTCCAGGTGTGGAACTTACTGGAGTCAGGAAGCTGGGGGCTAGGTGGCACTGTAACAACTCCGATGAAGGCACTTTTCTTTAGCTCGCGTTGATCAGGTTCAGCAGCAGCGGTAGGCATAGTTGGCCACCGGTCTTGAGTTTCAGTGAGGAATGTAGGACCAAATCTCCACTGGCGATGGCACAGCAGCTCTTTCAAGGTGAGGCCCCTGGTTATGTGATCTGCAGGGTTACGAGGCGAGTCAACATACCTCCAGCTTGTAAGGTCGGTCAACGTCTGGATTTCCGCTACCCGCGTTCCAACAAACACCTTGTAGCGGCAGGACTCTGATTGTAGCCAGTGGAGTACAGTGGTGGAATCGGACCAGCAGATGACTTGGTGGATTGGAATGGTGAGCTCGGTCTCAATAAGCTTGACAAGTTGTGCACCAGTTAGTGCTGCGCTGAGTTCAAGGCGAGGAATGGAGAGGCACTTCTTCGGGGCTACTCTGGAACGGGCTAGGATGAAGGCAATATGGACATTACCTTGGTCATCAGTGGTTCGCAGGTAAGCGACTGAACCGTATGCCCTCTCCGAAGCATCACAGAACACATGGAGCTCCCTGGTCACTGTGGAAGTATCAGCATTTGGAGGCATGTAGGCTCTGGGGAACTGCACTTGAAGGAGATTGGGGAGCTCTTTGACCTAGGCAAGCCACTGCTCTTTAAGCTGTTGGTGTTCGATTGGGTCATCCCAGCTGAGGTCTTGCTTCCAAAGGTCCTGGATTAGAACCTTTGCTCTAGTTGTGAATGGTATTATGAACCCCAATGGATCATATTGGCTTGCAAGAGTCTTGTACAGGTTTCTGAGCGTGAGTTGAAGAGGCTCTTGTAGGCGGTGTCGATAACCCATGGTGTCATCAAGGCAGTTCCACTGTAGTCCAAGTGTGGACTCGTTCAGATCAGCGCTATCGCGGGACAGCCACAGTTCACTGCTGACAGATCTAGCTTCGGTGGGCAAGTGCTCAATGACTGAAGGCAGGTTGCTTGCCCACTGCTCTGCGAGAAGTTGGCACAGTCCATCCACGACAGCCTTGGCATGAGCAGGGTCTGGTGTACTGTAGAGACAGTTGTCAACATAGAATGCCTGGGTCACTACTTCGGCAAGACCTGATGGGTTGGCTTGAGAGTCTTGGACATGGCGCTGCAGAGCATAGGTTGCGCAGCATGGACTGCAGGTGGTCCCAAAAGACAGGACCTGCCACTCATAGATGTCGGGCTCCTCCTCTCGCTGCATATTTCTCCACAAGAAGCGCATGATGGGTTTGTCAGCAGCAAGCAGGAGTACCTGGTGAAACATACTTCGAATGTCACCGCTGATTGCCACACTGTGCTGGCGAAATCTAAGAAGCACGCCAAGCAAGGTTGGTCCTAGGGTTGGCCCTGGAAGCAGTTGCTCATTCAAAGTTTGGCCTTTGTATTGAAATGAGCAGTTGAAGACTATACGGTCCTTGCCGTTATGGTGCACAATGTGGTGCGGGATGTACCAGGACTCTGTGGACTTGCATGCTTCTTCAGGTGAGATCCTTGCTACATAGCCTGCTGCCTTGAGCTTCTGGATTTCTGAGCAATAGGTGGCGGCCTTTACTGGGTCTTTGGCAAGTCTACGTTCGGTGCTGCGGAGACTTGGCAGTGCTGCTTCTTTGGGCGCTTGAAGAGGGATCGGTGGAAAGCGGCGGAGGAATTAAACTTTGGTTCCCCCCTTAGTCTTTCTGACAGCTACTACTAGTGACTGATGCACTGAAATGCGTCTCCAATTCAGTCTGTGCCAGTCTGAGCGTTTACCACATCATATATACTGCCAATCAAAAAGCGTTGCCATTTGGATTCAGTTAAGCGAACACAGGTCCGAGCCTCCTGCTGCTGCATGGCTGATTATCTTTCAGCTGCAGCACAGTATTTAAACCCGACGGATGCAGTGAGTGGCTTCTCATTTCTGAAACCACCATGTGGAAAGACAAATCCCAGTGTGTTTGAGAAGCGTCAAATCATTGGCATCAAACAGAGAAAACAGAGAAGTAGAACCTAATGTACTACAGATCTGAACCCCAGTGAGAGTGTTTGGGACGAGCTGGAGAAGGCTTTGTGCAGTGGTCACTCTCACACATCATCAATACAAGATCAACTGGTGAAAACTAATGCAACATTGAATGTAAATAAGTATTTTAATATAACAGGAGCTTATTGTAACAATGCCAAAGCGAATGTGTGCTGTAATCAAAGCTAAAGGCGGTCCTACCGGATATTAGAGCCTCGATCCATCTTCTTCTGCTTGTCCGGGCCGGGTCGCGGGGGCAGCAGTCTAAGCTGGGACTCCCAGATCCCGAGGCGTTCCCAGGCCAGCCGAGAGACATAGTCCCTCCAGCGTGTCCTGGTCTTCCATGGGGCCTCCTCCCGGTGGGACATGCCCTGAGGACTGAGTTTTTCTCAAAGTGCTCCATTCCACAAACTTGTGGTCACTCTAACTGGCCGATCAGTAAGGCCACTAAAGTGCATTTGTGTGTGTCATTTATTTATCCTTTCATAATTTAAAACACAGAACAGCACTTTTTCTCAGATCACATCACATAATTTCACATTTCTAAAGAATATTTGATAGATATTGCCCTTTTAGGGGAGGCGAATTAATACTTTTTAATACAAATTATTTAGTGTCTTTATGTAGGGCTGTGCAATTAATCAAACTTATAATTATATATGCTTGGGGCTTTTTAATTAAAAGCATGTGGTTTGGAACAGAGAAAGAAATGTACAGTAACCATTTTTTGTATTAAGTGGCAATGTATATAAAAATGGATTGTGTATGTTCAGGATAAAATATGATTGAAAGCCATAATTTTTGTTTGTTTTTAAGAAGACAAAATCCAAATGAATCACAATAGATCAATATGAGCAAATCAATCCTGATACATTCATTGTCACATCTTTTAAGACACCATTTTTATTTTGTCAAATTCCACACTATCCTCTGTTTGTGCTATCATCAGCTGACACCAGGCTCCGTGTCTTATCTGTGCTTCACTTCCTTCCTGTCCTCTGCCTCTATGTGGCTGTATCTGAACACATCACCACTGCCCCATTCCCCTATCTGCCCTTCATCTCCCTCCCTCCTCTTCCTCCATCCATTAGGAAGCACTCCGGCCTGGTGCGCTCTTTTAAATTGAGATTTAAAGTCATTAGGCACTGAATGTATTTGTGATTGTGCTGGTTTCACAATGCTACTCTGCCCTTCACTCCACGCCCATTCAACACACTCCACAATGAGGGCATTTACGCTCTTAAAAGGACCATTTTGGGATGTAAAAGAGTAAAATGTCTGAACATAAAGCGGCATGGTTAAGTGGAAAGTCCATTCTTGCTCCAGTCCAAAATCAACATTATGGGGGGGCAATATTGACAAAAATGTATATTGTCTTAATGTTCTTTGTGTTGGCTGTGCTATATGACTAAATAATTTGTATTTTTTCCCCTCATTGATATATTTTTTGTGGTTTATCCATATAATGATATTATTGTAATGTGTTGTCAAATGTGCTAAAATGTGCCTGTAAATGTCTTGGTTGAGTTTCAAGCTCAGAAAGAATCATCTGAAATAATATAGTAATAATATATATATTTTTATAGACATACGTATATTTATAGACTATACTTGAAATTGGAATTTTGAATATATCCAAAACAATAATTCCAGTATTATTTAGATATATCTCCCTCCACTATTTCTTTCAAATGTGTAACTTTACAATATGATCTAAATCAAAGCTTGTACTGCAAATGTAAACAGTAAAATTAGTATTGAACTTGGTTATTCAGTGTAATCGATCACTTGTCCAGGAGTGGTCCATGATGTCAAATGTTTGAATACATTTCTTTAGCAAAGACGTTTGATAGAGAAATAGATGTAGTTTACCTTGATTTGGCCACTTCTAAAGGTCACACAGTATTTTATGGTCAGTATTAAAGCTTTTATAAATAAGGGACAAAGAAAACAGGGCTGACTTCATTTTATGATTCATAATGTTGTCATCCCTATTTGCAGCGGCTGATTTACTGCAGGCTGTATACACCATTACGTCATATGCTTACAATATCACTGTTAACAACGTGAGTCATAACTTATTTTTGTCTCTCAGGGGACCTCAGCAAGCTACCAGTGTTTAGCTTAAAGGAGGGAGTGCAGTACAGGATAAAGATACTCTTCAAGGTAAGACAAATGCATCATATTTTATAAATATGAGTGTATTTGTAAAATGTGAGGGTACTTTATTCTTATAACATAAGTTAAAATGTAAATGCATTTTGTTTATTAAGGGAGTTTAGCTGTTGGAAGGACATATTGTTTGTATTTTGTTTGTATTTTTTTCTTAATCTTACTTTGATACTGATATTTAATTTAAACTATTTTGATAACTTTATTTTTTCTTGTTGTTTGGTTGCAGTTTGCAGCTAAATTAATATCTTTAACTTTATCTGCAAAGGAAGTTATTCTGCCCCTCAATAGAACAGTTTCTATATGTCGTGAGGACACCTGCTGGATAAATAGAGAATTGTTTTTTTTATGAAGTAGGTGTAATAATGTAATTGTATTATTTTTTGCAGGTGAATCGTGAGATTGTTGCTGGATTGAAATACTATCATGTAACATCAAGAAAAGGAATGACAGGTATTCTAATTGGACTAAATCTGTGGTAAAATGCAAGTGTAGAACCTATTATATTCTGTTCATTTCTGTGCAGTGGAGAAAGATGCATACATGGTGGGCAGTTATGGACCACGGGCTGAGGCACATGAGTTTATTTCCCGTCTGGAAGAAGCTCCCAACGGCATGATTACTCGTGGCCATTACACGATCAAGTCCCGCTTTATTGATGATGACAAGAACGTCCATTTGGCCTGGGATTGGGGCGTCGATATCAAAAAAGACTGGGAGTGAAAAAAGGGAGTTGGCTTGAAATACTATACTTTGTCCAAACTCCAGCAGGTAGGTTACTGTAAGATCAAATGGGACTATGAAGTATTTTCCTTTTCGATAGAATTGGTGATAAAGAATATGGTACTGTATAAACTGCTTTTGGGGTCAATGATGTCAAAAAAATCCCTTACTGCTTTTTTGTGCAGTTGAAATAATTTGTTGTATGCTTTATCTGCAACAAGGCTTACATTTTCATCCCATAATTTCATTTTTTATAAACGGGTAATGTAACCTTTTACAGTCATTGTGATTCAGAAGAGATCAATTTAATGCAGGATTACGGTGAAAATCGATTATTTTTTTGGGAAAAAATAATCAAAACATTATTTTTGGATGTTTGCTTCTAAAGCTTTGGTTATTTTGGATCTGTGTATAATGTTGAGCAACATGCATGTAGTTAGTTGAAATTGGAATACATTTTCCTCAATAAATCTTAATGAGCCCTTTGAAAATGTTTCCTAGACATAATGTGAATGCAGTACTGGATTCAATGAACTCTTACATAGAAAATGTAAACATCTGGAGACCCTTTCCCTTTATAAATCAATTATCTGTGTTGATTATTTGAATATGATATTGTCATATTGCTAAACATTGAATATAAAAATTACATGGGAACACACTGTAATAGTTGGCTTGTTGGGTGTTGCATGTCGGGTTCTCTCACTTTTTACATGTTTATTGTAAAGTTAATGTGATGAAAATAAGGCTGAGATGTCACTAGTGGCTTAGAGGAAAACCTTTGTGTGTCTCCTAGCTCTCACTGTAGACCACCACTGTATTCTGTATCTTTTAATAAAGGCTGCCATCCAATCAGGTGACTCAATACTTTCTCCAATTATCAGTCAAACACAACAAACATTACCTCTTTTTAGATCATTTACATGGCTTTTATTATTTTCATTGGCGCTATCTCTGCCACAAATTCCAAAATACAACAAAGTAATAGAGGAGCATGCATTAGTCCAAAGTGAGGGCAGAGGTGGTGTTGTTGCTGCCCATAGCCTGCTCCATCAGTGCCTTGTGGGCTGTGGATGGCAGATAGAGGAAAGCATAGACCAGTGCCAGGACGAGCAGAGCCAGCAGCAGAGGGACCCCCCAGTCTGTCGTCATGATGGGCTCATCACAGCGAGCCTGAAGAAACGACTTCGGCATGGTCCACAACAATCAAGAAACAGCAGCTTTTCAAGAAGAATCCACAAAAACAATGTCCAGAAAGTCTGTTTTTGAAGACTCAAAAAGGATGATGTTCTTGTAGTCCATATATTTCTTATAGGTCTTTTATTTGTCTTTTGAATAGTCTGTCTGCTATGTGTTGGTTGTTGATCTGACTGTGATCCACTGCGCTCACAGGTGAATACAACACACAGTGGATTCTCCAGTTATGTAACCATGAATACAAAGTCATAGGTGGAGATAGTCCCATATGCTTCATGTATTATTTATACTGCAGTTAGATTTTGGTCATTTATAAGTATTTAAATATTTTTGACAACCATAAGAAAAAAATACTGAATTTGCAGACTTTGAATACAGAGTAAAAATAGCCTACTGTAAAAAACAAGATTATGGAATGGCAATATAAACTGGCTGTGTTTAGTGTGTATAGGTGTAGACAAACCATACAAGTAAATACACAACAATGTAAAATAATTTGAAAGTAAAATCCAAAGTCAAGCTTTGAAATTTACAGACACAAAAGCTTCAGCTCAAGACTATGAACCCTGTGAAGGTGATCTTGCTGTGATCGGATTAAGCTTATTTCTAATACAAAGTAAAGCGTGTAGGGGTATCTGCATGTATTAATCACACGACCAATGCAATAACATAATCTCTAGATTATAGCCAGCCTGGAAATATTAAAATCCCATAAATTCTACACAACAAGCCTGTTTTGTTTCATTAATCACGTCACTGTTGCAGTACTGTCCTCCGAGCCCACAGGGGGTGCTCTACACTGAAGATGGCATTGGAAGTAAAACTCACGCATGCGCATTGCATCAATGTTTTAGCTCATAGCTCATATGAATGGTTTGATTTGGAATCTAATTTATGCTTTTATTTTTCGTGAGCACCAAGTGTCTTTCCTTATAGAAATGACTTTTACTGCGCATAACTTTTAAACAATTGTTATTATCGGCAAATGGCTCCCAGCAACTAATGCTAATGCTGCAAACCTCAGATTTTAACCAAGCCAGCAACAACAGACTCTCACTGAAGTATGGGCTGAGATCATTATGTAGACATTAGATTAACTATTTTTAATAATTACCCGCCTGTCGTGTGTTTTGGCCACATTGGGTAGGTTGGATTATGTTAAGCAGTTTTAATTATGCTAACTAAAATGCTTCTTGATTCTACTTTAAGTGTATTTTCGTACTTAATATTGCTGCTGGTTGTGTTTGCAGATCCACCATGAGCACAGAACCTGCCAGTCTCAATCATCTTCAGGTTCTGTATCAAAGCAATGATTACATCGTGTTGGAAAAACACTGGGACATCCGCATAGACAGCAAAATGTGGTATGAGAAAGTTACAGTGCAGGCACAACTGAGACAACGTTTCCCTGAGCTGGCTGACCCAAACACGTACTATGGATTTAGGTGAGACGCATGCTGGGAGATACATTTACTACAACACAATGCCATAATACGACATATCTGCTTATTCTTGTCAGATTCTGTCATCAGTTGGACTTCTCAACCAGTGGCGCTCTGTGTGTGGCGCTGAATAAGGCTGCGGCTGGCCAGGCCTACCACTGCTTCAAGGAACGAACTGTTACTAAAGTCTACATAGCTCTGGTACAGTTTAGACCATGCAGGACATTTTAATTTATCCCATGAGTAAATAAAGTAACATGTACTCTCTCTGTATAGTTGCGTGGTTGGGTTGAGGTAGAAAACCAAACTTTGGACTTCTCCATTGGCAAGAATTCTTCCGAGGGAAAAACCCACATGATGTGTATTGAAGGAACAGAAGGTAGAAACAAATACATGGAGACTAATCTTTTTTTCTGCATTTTTTGTTGTATTTCTTACGTATTTTCTTATTAATTTTCATGTACTCATTTCATGTATTGTAGGTTGTGAAAACCCAAAGCCTTGTCAAACTGAGCTGACAGTGTTAGAGTATGGATTATATGATGGAGAACCTGCCACAAAAGTGCTACTAAAGCCTCTGACAGGTACATTTAACCATTAAATTGCATGTGATAGGTTCTAGTGTTTAGTAATTATTACTTGGTTTGGTGGGATAGAACACAATTTACACAAATACTTGACTTACTTAGATTTACATTTTTTTTTTATTGACAGTTTTGGGAATCATTTAACCAAATTAATGTGTTATCAGGTATTATTTGACTAATTATAACTTTTTTGCAATTTACATTCATTTTGGCCATTATATTTACCATTATAGTTGCTTGGTAACAGTTATGGAATCCCCTCTACCTATGTTCTATTTGCTGCTGATGTCCTAAGTGAAATTATTAATTTAACCAAAATTGTCAAACTGTGGAAAAAAGGGCGCAATACAGTATATTCATGTTCTCTACAATTTATTGAAATGTGTAATATATCTATTCTTAACCATTTGGCCGCACAATCATTAAAATATCATAATGTGAGATTTCGCCCCGGGTTACTTAGAAAAACTTTGGCCTTGAGGTCAAAAAGGTTGTTGCTTTAGCGTTCCTTTACGCTGCAAATATTTACCCTAAAAGACTGCAATATTTTGTACAGGTCGGACCCACCAGTTGAGGGTCCACTGCAGTGCCATTAAGCATCCCATAGTGGGGGACTTTACCTACAGCCTCGGATCAGATGATGCCCCGTACCGCATGATGCTGCATGCCTACCTGCTGCGCATACCTCTGAAACCTCAGCCCCTGCTCGTATCAACTGAAGACCCCTTCACACCCACTGTGGACCCTAAGTGGCACCCAGAGCGCTCTATAAGAACTCTTCAGGACACTGTTGTGGCAGTGCTGGATCGCAGACTAGAGGAGGAAAGATTGCTTGAAGAGGAAAAGCAACGCGCCTTACAAGAGAAGAACAAAAAGTGTGTTTGGAGAAAACAACAGAAGGCGGAAGAGGGCGAGGAGCAGACAAGGCAGTGTCAGGAGTGGCTTAATGAGTGGGGCGGAGATTTATGAGGATTTGTTAGAAGCAGGTCAATAATCATAGCAACATGAGATCCATGCATGTAAACACGCCGAACTGTATCCATACTTATTCATACACCAGTGTACTCCCAACAATGGAGGCTAGGTGGGTAAATTGTCTTGTTCAAGGACACAGTGAGGTGTGTTTTTTTTCTTTAATGTTTTATTAATTTATCTTTTTTCATTGTATTAATGTGTTATTATGAAACAAACCCAAGGATTAGTGTTGGCTCGGGATGCAAATTCAGATATGCAAAACAGAACAGAAAAATAAAGAGTCCTGGCTGGAAACTTTCTGGAGGTGGCACGTAACTTGCATGAATTCATGAAAATAGCATTAAATAGAGTTAAAAACGTTCTCTCTGGAAATGTATGCATTTTCTGCCATAATGTTAGCCAGTGTAGACATTTCCATGGCGCTCCTCCTGGCCAAGTACGAGTCAGGTTTGTGGAGATACAAGCCAACGCATGTTTTTCAGTGCACTAAAAACATTCAAAATAAATAAAACAATATTTTAAATACATTACTTACAAATGTTATTTGTGGGATGTGTTTGTTATTTTTATTTTTATTTCCAATTGCGGAACTGCATTACCCAGAGTTCCATGCAGCTGGTAAGACGTCAACGACACGGAAGCGCGGAAACAAACAGCAGGCAAAACGAATCAAGGCAAACATTAGCACAAGAAGTATTGTATTACGCTTTGCTATTTTATAGACTATTGAAGCGTATCAAGATGAGTTTTGAAGTCTTCTCGTATGAAAGTTTGGTGCATGCTGTCTCAGGTGCAATGGTAAGTGTGGGAAGGTTTACAAGTTCGTGTTCTGTATTGTTATTGATTATTGAGTAATGACTTGTAGAAATATAGCGACATTGCTGATCAAAATGTCACCAGGCCACATTATAGACAATATGTTATAGTACAATTGATAAAGATAATAGATATAGCTATACAGTTTTGTTGGATATAATTTCGCTTTTTGTTTCTTATTTTAGGGAAGTGTAACTGCAATGACAGTGTTTTTCCCTCTTGATACTGCACGACTGAGGCTTCAAGGTAAGTTACTATCTTATGCTATGCTCTTCTCTTTGTTCTTCCATGTGTCAGTGTGTTCTGTCTGTTTCAGTGGATGAAAGAGAGTCCAAATCTACTCCTGCCATTCTTGCAGAGATTATAAAGGAGGAGGGGCTGTGAGTGGTCATTGGTCTCACTCACGAAAGTACATAATGTGGTTAAAAATCCATTCTTTGTATATTGTGTGTCTGTGTTTACAGTTTGGCTCCTTACAGAGGTTGGTTTCCTGTCATATGCAGCTTGTGTTGCTCCAACTTTGTGTACTTCTACTGCTTCCATACTCTGAAGGCTGGCTACTCGAAAGGACAGCAGTCAACATCAAGTGCAGACCTTCTCATAGGCATGGCTGCTGGTGAGTGATTTCAGCTTTTAGTTGACAGGATCATTTGAGCACATTATGATTGTGTATTAGTGTAATTGCTGACACTCATGTGCCTTAATTTTCTGTAGGTATTGTAAATGTTTTAATGACAACTCCTCTGTGGGTGGTGAACACCAGGCTGAAGCTTCAGGGCTCCAAGTTCCGTAATGCAGAAATACACCCAACAAGCTATTCTGGCATTTTGGGTATGTCTCCATTGTTCTACTTTTCAAATATGATCTATATCATGAATTATATTTTTTTACTGTTTACACAAAATATAACAAAAATATCCCACAGATGCATTTATCCAGATAATTCGTGATGAGGGTGTTGGGGCCCTTTGGAATGGGACCTTTCCATCCCTGCTACTTGTGCTCAATCCTGCAATCCAATTCATGATTTATGAAGGCCTAAAAAGGCAGCTCAGGAAAGGTGTTCCTAGAGAGGTAGGATCCCCAAATAGTTTAGTGTGTTTTGAAAATATTATGTAAGTATTATCCTATGTTACTGTGCAGAAACATAGGATAATAATGTCTTACCTAATGACAAATCACTCTTTTCATTTAAGCTGACATCTATTGAAGTCTTCCTCATTGGTGCTGTGGCCAAGGCTGTTGCCACCACTGCAACATACCCACTGCAGACTATACAGTCGGTTCTCAGAGTAAGCATGATTGCATTTAAAAAAGTTTTCTTCTTAAATTTGTATTTTTAGTTACTTAAAGGTGCACTATGTAACTTGTCTGGTGGAGGGTCCATCTAGTTGTCCCCATGAAGTGTAATGGCTTGGAATGTTCCATAGAATGGCATTAAACTTATCTAGCTTGCATTTATTTATTTACTGTTTTTATTGGGCAAAAAACCTTGAAAGCATGCCTCCTCTGTACAGAGCTGACCTGTAACTTGCAACGTGCCACCTCCTTGTCTCCATGGAGATACGCTTAATGCCATACTGTGTAACATTCCAGGCAAAGAAATAAGATCTCCACGGAAACACGCTGGTTTTCCCTTCATCAGGAAAGTTACATTGTGTAATTTGAAATTATGTCACTGATTGTTGTTTCAAAACTTTACAGTTTGGCCAGTTCAACAAGTCAACAGAACAGTCCGAACTTCTGTCAAGTCTTAGAACTATTAAATGTTTGCTCTTAAACAGAACAAGGTATGTTCATAGTAAAGCTTAACTTTACATTTACAGTTACTCTTTGATCTTTTGTTTTGCTTTTCTGTAGGAGATACGGCGTGTTTGGCCTTTTCAAAGGCCTGGAGGCTAAACTACTGCAGACAGTGCTGACTGCAGCCCTTATGTTTCTTCTCTATGAGAAGATTGCCAGCTGCACCTTCAGAGCTATGGGTCTACAAAATGCTCACTACAAGAGACGATAGATAAAAAACACTGACTACTGACTACGCTACATAAAATGTTTGAATGCTACAACTCTAAAAGCAGTTAAACCTTTACTTTGTTTTGTTTGTGTTATCACTATAATTGTAATATGTTAATGAAATTGGTATTACCCAGTCACTATTAGTCCTAGAAGGTCTTTTTATAAAAATACATTTTTTGGACTGTTTCACGGATCACATTTCTTGCCTGATTTTCCTCATTTAAGGTTCTTTTTTCCGTGTTATTCCTGATAATACTTTTGGTATTCCTTGATATTTTTCAGGATTTCTCATCAAAATAGCAATTTTTCCTATATTTTATAGTGGCGGAATAGTAGTAGTAGCCAAGTAATTATAGAACTTTGTAGTGTTTTTGTCATGCAATGATCATAGCAACAGTCTAGATCTACTTTAGCCTTTGCAGTGTTTTAAAACACATACTTTGCAGATGTACAACTACAGTAGGTGGTGGTAAATGCACCTTCTCAGTTGGCTGCCAAACGCAATTAAAAGTAACACAACAACATCAACTGTTACGTGACAAACTGGGCCGGATCATTGGGCTGGACTCCACGCCAACTAAAAGGGTGGCTGCCCACTAGTCCGAAATTGTGAGCCTGTCTCTAAAGTAAGTAAAGTGTTTGTTTAAAAATGTAAAACATATTTATAAAAATAATAATACAAATTAAG
Organism: Eucyclogobius newberryi; assembly: GCF_026437365.1. Lineage (NCBI taxonomy): Eukaryota > Metazoa > Chordata > Actinopteri > Gobiiformes > Gobiidae > Eucyclogobius > Eucyclogobius newberryi. Next base: position 12,205,641 of record NW_027315757.1, read on the forward strand.
TAAAAGGTATGCGTGATACCTAGAGACTCAAACTACTATTATAACTTAGCGCTGACTATCTAGGTTGGCTGACTTGGGAGCTTTTGAAAATAATCCTTGATTTTTAAAGAAAAAAAATGTCTTTAAAAATGTAGAAAGGGTTACATTTTCTAACCCGAAAGGACTATGGCACCAACAATTAGCTACTTGGATTCATACTCAATGTTGTTGTTTTTTTATAGTATAAATATGTTTGATATTTTTTAAGATAACACATTTTTAAACAAACACTGGTGCAATCGTAATTTAGAGACGGTCCCTAACTGGCGCACCAAGCGGCACTTCAGCGCACCGCTCCCCGCACCCGTCCCCCGGGCCGTCCCCGCACCGCGTAAGCGAACATTCGGACTCGCGAACCTTCGGACTCGCGGGAGGGTGACAACATCCACGATCCGCAGTTCACGTGTGGATGGGTGAGCCGTGGGTGAGCGCTGTAGGATCATGTGCGGGATCATGTGTGGGATTGGCCCGCGTGTCTGCCGGTGTCTGCCCTGTTACGCACGCACGGCAGTGACGCTACGCGGCAGACATTAGAATTACGTAAGCAGCAGCAGTAGCAGCAGCAGCACTCCACCGCCTTGGTTGTTCTCAAAACCCCACAACTAACATTACTGAGGTTGTTTTACATCGTAACAATGGACACAAGTACAAAGGAAACCGAGAAACAATGCGTCCTTTGCTGTCAAGAGATCGACATCTTCGCCTTAGGAAAATGTGACCACCCGGTGTGCTACCGCTGCTCCACCAAAATGCGGGTGTTGTGCGAGCAGAAGTACTGTGCAGTGTGCCGAGAGGAGCTGGACAAGGTACTGCTCACGTTTCATTTAATGTTGGACCGAATAGCTCTAGATTTGGTGAGCCAGTATTTCATGTTGGCGCGGGAGGCGAATTAATAGCTCAAAAGTGCTAAATTAACTAAGGTACATTTGACTTGTGGCTAGTGCTAAGCTAGCTGTCATGAGCTTCTGTGGTGCTAACTCTGGGCTAGCACGAGCTTCCCTTTTCAAGCACGTCATTCAGAGCTGTTCCCAAAGCAGGTGCTCAAAAGACTTTTAAATCACTTTGAGCAAAGCCACAGGGAGCGTTTGACAGGTTACACCCATTTAAGTAATTATCATTTAAATAGAGGCCACAGTTTCGTTTCAGTAAAATGGCAACGTTCTTTGGACTTTATACATTCCATTGTACTGTTACTCAACCTTTTAATTATGCTGTTCCATTTTGGATGAAATGTCAACATAAATCCACTCAACTACAGTATTTTGTATTCTCTTTTCATTCGTACACATTTATAACTTTCAAAGCTCATACTGTTATTTTCTTTATAAAAGGAAAATGTACCTTTTGTTTCTAGGTGGTATTTGCGAAGAAACGAGAGAACTTCGCATCTCTACCTTATCAAAAGTTTCCATGTGATAAAAATCATGACATATACTTTAAGGATGAGCAAATCTACGCTCAGTACAGGTAACTTTCTGTTGTTGTTTTTTTTCAGGCACTTTGTGATTAAAGGCAATATAAGTAGAGCATTTGTCTATATTGTTAATTTTTAATCGACAATATTGATATAAATTGGCTTAATAATAAAATGAGGGCTATTGACTTCCTTTTCTAAACTGTAGAACTGAGAAGCCACGCCTCTTTATAGTGGCATTTCACCTACAAGCTAAAGATTTACATGTTCTTGTTTCTAATGTTGAACATTTAATAGGTGACGTTTTAAAATTCCACATTTCTCACCTCAATTCTTGCAATTGCAACTAAGTACTGGGAAGTGGGGAGGGATTTGGGGGTAGGTGAAAACGGAAAGTTGATGGGCATGCATGAATCAATAAAAATGCTAATTTTAGGAACCTCATGATGAAGGGCCACAGTTATAACAAGGTTTAAAGCTTATTTAAGTTGATTTTGCATAATGTCTCCTTTTTAAACGCAACTCCACCTAGGGCAAAATGATTGTTATTGAATCTGAACATCTTTTTTTCCTTCAGGCATCTTTTGCTGCCCGAGTGCATTCACTGTGCAGAGCCAAAAGTCTTCTCAAAGTTTGAAGAATTGGAGCAGCACATGAGGAAGCAGCATGAGCTTTTTAGTTGCAAGCTCTGCTCAAAACATCTCAAGGTGTGTGTAGAAGTATACAATATTCGATAAAAGATTAACTTGAATGATGATATACTTAAATTTGCATCACCTTCTAGATCTTCTCCTATGAGCGCAAATGGTACACACGGAAAGAACTGGCCCGTCATCGAACTCAAGGAGACCCCGATGACACAAGTCACAGGGGACACCCGCTCTGCAAGTTCTGTGATGAACGATACCTGGACAATGACGAACTGCTCAAACACCTGCGCAGAGATCATTACTTCTGTCATTTCTGTGATGCAGATGGATCACAGGAATACTACTGGTGAGGGAAAAGCAACATTTAACTGTATTTGACCATTGTTCATATTTAAGTCTGTTTGTTTTGTTTACAACCATTTTAAAATGTGAACAGTGATTACCAGTACCTGAGTGAACACTTCAGAGAGAGCCACTATCTGTGTGAGGAGGGCCGTTGTGCTACAGAGCAGTTCACTCATGCGTTTCGCACAGAGATTGACTATAAAGCTCACAAGGCTGCAGCACACAGCAAAAACCGTGCCGAGGCACGGCAGAACCGTCAGATCGACCTGCAGTTCAACTATGCCCCCAGACAACAAAGACGAAATGAGGGTTAGTAAAAAGGCAGTTTTAAAATCTGTTTATTTTCTTATGTAAAATATGTGCTTGCAAAGGTCAAGTGACAGGTGAAGACTATCAAGAGCTGCATCATCGAGGAAGAGGACGACCTGAACGACAGGGGGCACAGAAGAGCTGGAGATATTCCAGGTCAGTTGTACAATTGAAATAGTTGTATCTTCATTTGTGGTTTCTGAGTCTTTGTGTGCACATACAGAGAGGAGGAGGACCGGGATGTTGCTGCTGCAATGAGGGCGTCGTTAGCAATGCGCCGTCAGGAGGAGAGGGGGGCCATGAAGGACAGGGGTGCTTCCAAGGTGAAGGAGAGAGTGGAGAAAACGGATCCAGAAGAACTTCGATCAAGGACGGGCCCTGTCAATCCCACAGCTAACACGCCACCAGGTAATGATAGTTTAAGAGTGATACATTAAACTCTGGAATAGGCTGCGTTGTGCTGATGTTTATTCTGCCTCATACAGTAAAAACCATGAAAAGCTCCAATCCTGAAGATGAAGATGACTTTCCTGCTTTGGGAGCCACTGCAGCTGTATCAATGTAATGCTTTTTTTTTATTTTATTATAACCCCTTGTATTGTACTGTGATATCTTTTTGTTTGGTTTAATATGTCATATTTATTTATTGTATTTATTTCAGCGTCAAGCCTGTTGCCGCCCCTACCCCTGTAGTGACTCATTCCCGTCTAAAAGAAGATGACTTCCCAAGTTTGTCTGTTGCCAATGTTTCTGCGCCCATGACTCCAGCGTACTCTGCTCAACCTAAAAAGAATTCATCATTTCAGGAGGAAGATTTCCCTGCTCTTGTTCCAAAGGTCCGGCCTCTCAAAGTTGCAACAGGAACCAAATCCGCCTGGTCCAGCCAGGCTGCTGCACCTAAAGCCCCCGCTCCTGCTACTACCAAACCTGCTGCCGTGCCCCCGGGCCCTCAGCTCCTCTCTTCCACGAGCTTGTCATCCTCAAAGAGGAAGAAGAAGGTAGGAGAGAGTGGAAAGGCTCAGGTTAACTGGTCTCCTCTAAACTCTGATGAAGAATGTGGAGGCTTGACCCAGCAGGAGTTTCGTGCAGTGCCCACCATGTTGGATATTTCCTCTTTGCTCACTGTAAAAGGAAGCAGTAGTAATAATAAGCCTCAAATGCCTCAAACTCAAAAGCCTCAAACTCAAAAGCTTCAAACTCAAAAGCTTCAAACTCAAAAGCCTCAAACTCAAAAGCTTCAAACTCAAAAGCTTCAAACTCAAAAGCCTCAAACTCAAAAGCCTCAAACTCAAAAGCCTCAAACTCAAAAGCCTCAAACTCAAAAGCCTCAAACTCAAAAGCTTCAAACTCAAAAGCTTCCAAACTTGACCACCAACATGGAGCCCACGTCTATGCCCAAAGAAAACGACAAAAAGAAAAAACAGCTAAAGAACAGTGCTGTTTCATCAGCACTGGCAGCAGGGACAGAAAATACACTGACGGAGTCTTGTCCTGTGGGTACAATTGTCCAAAAGGAAAATGTTCCTGAGAAAACCCGAAGCAAGCCCGGTTTAGCCAACGGCTACCCTGATAAATCCCCATCTACAAACAAGAAAATTGCTCCCGTGACTACCCCAAATACTGACCAACTAACTGAACAGGAGGAAGAATTTCCTGCCCTCACTGCACAGAAACCACCACCAGGTTAGTACCTGGTCTAGTCACTTTTAGTAACTTCCATCAAACTGGGAGTTGGGAATTTACATGCTTACTGCTCGGTTGTATACTTAAAACTGAAAATGTTCTTATGCATAATAGCCGACAAATAGTGAGAAAATGTTGGTTACAGATACTGTACTGTATGTGTCTACTCAGAAACGTTAAAGATGTTTGTTTGTTTTTTAAATAAAATAATCAGTCTAGATCATCACATTATTTTAATTAATTTTTTTATTTTTACAATTACAGGCTTCCAGACCTCCTTTCCAATAAAAACTTCAAATCCTCCTCCTGCGACTGCGGCTCCCACTCCACCTCCTGGCCTGGCGAGTGCAGCCCATAAGCCTCCTCCAGGATTCACTGGCGTTCCTCTGAACAGCAATGTGCCTGAGCCTTCTTCATACAGCACGTCAGTCACTGAGACTTTATTTAAAAATGAGCTTTTCATCTGCAGAAACCTTCTCATTGCTTCTGTTTCTAGACCCTCAGTGTCAACAGGGGGCTACAGTGTGCCCGAAGACTTCCAACAGAGGAATCTGGACCTGATCTTATCTATCAAGAAGTACCTCCACAATGATGAGTCCCTGTTCAACCAGTTCAAAAACTACTCCGCACAATTCAGACAGGTATTGGACAACTTCACAGTGGTTAAACTCACCTGTGTAATGGTAGTAAGTGTGCTAAAAGTCCTTTTCTGGTTTGTGCTTGAAGGGTGTCATTTCAGCAACACAGTACCACCGCAGCTGTAAGGACCTGCTCGGAGAGGACTTTAACCGCATCTTCAACGAGCTGCTTGTGCTCTTGCCAGACACAAGCAAGCAGCAGGAGCTGCTCACTGCCCATGCAGACAGCAAAGCGCTGGAGAAGCAGACGGGCAAGAAGAATAAGAACAAAAAGAATGTCTGGCAAACTCCACCCACCATTTCTAACATTGCTGCTGAACTGGACTGCCACATTTGTCCCACTTGTAGACAGGTGCTGGCTCCTAAAGACTTCAACCCCCACAAATCCCAGCACTCTATGGAGAGTGAGGAGTTCCCTTCACTTCAGTCAATTAGCCGAATCATCAGCTAGCCCTTGGTGTTACTGAGCTCTTATAGAGACTAGTCTGGCTAATCCAATCAGAGGCCTGTGGCCAACCACAGCCCAGTGGAGACTGGGGCAGACACAGAGACAGTGCAGGGGGTTTGAGTTGTAGTGATGCTACAGTGAACTGGTGGTGGTCTGGTCTGCAAAGAAGCTCTGCTTTTAGACAGATTCTGTGATGACCTTTCCAGCTGGTACTGGCATCATCAAGTGAGAGCTTATTATTTATTTTGTTTGGATAAGTATGACTTGTCCTGAACAAAGCAAAGCAATGCTTACCAATTACAACATTAACTTTAGATTTTTGCTTTTTAACACTTGATGATTCGTGATATGATCAGAATTAAAAGTGAATCGCTGGAAGGTTTGAGAACAAATCGGTTTACACTTTTATATGGTTTCTATACTCTTCGGGTTTCTCTTTGGTTCTCTTTATCACACTTTTAAACGAGTATTGAGTAAACTTCCTGAAACCTGTGAATGTTCAGAGGACAAAGTGGAGAACTTTCTTTAAACCTTTACTTAAGGCCTTGTGGAAGCCGGTTGGATTGTGATACTGAGTCTGCTCATCATCTCAGGGCCCTCACTCTGCTGCCCAGCCCTGACCGCATGGGTTTGGGTCAACGGAGCTAAACTGAGATTGTCACACAACAGCTTTCCCTCTTTTCATGATGCCTAATAATAAAGCTGTACTTTTCAGCAACATCTGTCATGTTGTATAATGTTTTCGGCTATCATGTCATAATGACCATTTTTGTACATAACACAAAGCTTTTGGTCACAAAAACAAGACCATTATTGAATATTGGCTGGTAAAAATATCTAAAGTTTTGCTTTAAAATGTTCCATATTATCAAAAGTCTTCCTATTGCACTTCTGAAATGGTTACCACTTTCTGAGAAGTTACTATTGAGACAGGAATTAAGCCAGAATGTGATTTTTAATTTTTTTTTAATTTGTGTGACAGTCCAACAGCCCAAAGACATTCAGGTAGTAGACAGTGACGCACACCTCTGTACACAGTGTTTTACATTGAAACGTTTTACACCTTCAGAACAGGAGTTAAAATAAAATCCAAAGGGGTGTGTATGCTACAAAATCAATGCAGTTTTGTGGGTTAGCTTCACATATTTCCCTCACCACTGTAGAACACATTTTAAACTCGATGCAATGAGATAATGAAAACACTGCACCAACTCTACTGTCATACTCTTCGTAGTATTAACACTACATGAACACACAATAAAACATTGATTTTGGCACCAACTTCCCCCTCAAAGCAGTCAAATCATTTCTAACAGTGCATAATAGTCATAAATAATCAGCATTTAATTATATATTTGTATTTTCAAAGTACAGGACAAACCAGACCCTGGACAGCATCACACATAGGTTCCATTTACTTTAATAACATACCGGAGTTTACAAGCAACCAATATCACAATTTTGTACATGGGCTGGAGCACTAAACACAGAATGCTTGTAATCTTATTTTATCTACCATACTGACTGAATAGGAGACTGAAGCACTGAAAACACTATTACAATCAGAGCTGACAGTACTTGATAATAAAGTAACAGGGCCCACACATAGTTTGCCATCTTAAAATCAACGCGGTGGAGTAAATAGCAGCACAGCGAAAGTACTTTTACTGCACCTAAAAAAAAAAAAAAATTAAATCAAATAACTGCAGTGGCTGACAGTGTACACGTATACTCTAGATTGACCTGACTACTGTTGATCATTGTTCTTGCCCACATTGTATGGGTCTGAAAAGTGAAAGCAGCTCACCATGTTCTGACAAAAAGAAAGTTAGCACAAACCGTGATGAAATCTGAAATTTAAATTTGTTTTCTGGTCCGAACGGCCAAACACACTGACGATTTCCTTCATCACACTTAATACGCAATGACACATTGTACACACCACAAAAATAAATGTAATATCTGTTTTCAAACGAGTTACCGGTACACATTGTTCCACACATTTTCCACAAAGAATCAGACTTAATTTAAGTTATTCTGCAAACACACATGTAGACTTGATACATGTGCACAAGCTCACGCTCTCTCATCCGCACAAACTAAACTCACGCTTCAGAGATGATTCGACAAAACCACAAAACACAAACTCTGTATACACTGACATTGTTGGCATGGTTACTATCTACATCGATGGCCTCTAGTCACCCACATCCACCCGTCCCTGTCACCATAGCAACAAAACCGCCCCCTCCCAACCCACCCAAACCCCTCTCCTCCTAATAACCCGATCGCAGAATCAATGAATTTGCAAGCTAACGATAGATATTTATTTTGCCTGAGACTGTGCCCGATCATTCGACATCTCTCGCGCTCAATATTTTACCCCCGCCCACACATAGACTGTATCCTTACACAATATTACATAAACAATAAGTAGTACTACTGTGATACTCTGCAATAATAAAAAAAATGAACAGAGGGCAGTTTGGCAGCTTCTAAAACATAAACGAAAAAAAACCTACTGATCCATAAACTGTTCTTCATTCTCTCCTATATTTAATCAGACATAACACTCAACACAGGACACTGTCTCAAATGACATACCGCGTACATTCCATGGTTCGACTGTACACCGAATAATGATAGTAGTAGTTTGATATTGTTCAAATCGGTAACATGAAGGAAGACTACAAGGGCGTTTTCTGTGAAGATGCAACTAGGTCTTTTGTATCGGTCTTAAGTAGGAAATAAAATACATGCCTGAGATTTGACTGCAGTTCAACAAGTACATGATTTGAGACAGTGTCTAGAATAAAATGAAGCCACAGTAACTTGCCTACCTACAGTATAGAATACACCGCTTTACATAAAACGTGATATATTGCACTTGGTCACAATGGGGTTTTTAGTCATTTTTTTTTTTATTTTTAATGTGGAAATCTACCAAATCAAAACACTGTGAATCACAGTGCAGCATGGCACTTAGTTGATGCCTACATGCAGAATCATTACATGTTCTCACTTGTTGCAGGGATAAACTACACACTCCAACTTGTCATGTAGTAATACAGACAGAGAAATCCCTGTTTGCATTAGTGTATTGACACAGGTGCAATTTGATCCAATAGGAGGGAGGCAAGTGATGATACGGTCATTTCTTTCCTTTTTGTCAATTTTTTTCGCAAAATCAAAAGGCAACCTTGTTTTCTCAGTTTGCTCTTCTTGCTTTATTCCTGTGTCATCATGTGTGTCATTTAGTCATATTGTGTGTGCAGATTGAACTGGAATGTCAAGGAAGGTATAAGGGGCAAGAGGAGGAAACTGAGAATGAGAGGCAGTACTATGATCGCTAATACGTTTCAATTCAACACACATACAGCATTGCAGACAGCAGGTTTCTCTCACTGATCTTTGACACACTGGTCTAACCTTAATAAATAGGCACCTGATATGTAGGTGCTGCATTGTTCTCAGTAAAAGGTGGGCTATGGTACGTCTCCGTGGTCTCAATAGTAGTGGCATCCACTGGTGAGTTGGATGGGTACGGTTGGGAAGGTGCACCGCCGTCCATATGCTCTGTGGTGAAAAGGGTCATGTCTGTGCCAAGAAGGTATTTCTGCACTGCACGGACCGTTAGACCAGCCTGGAAGTAAGAGGGGGGTATAAAAAGTAGTAATCCCATTAATCTTTTTTTTTAAAGTTTTATAAAATAGTTATATATATAAACTTTAAAAAAAAAAAAATATATATATATATATTTATATATATATATATAAATATACCTTTAAATATAACATCAGTTTTAAATATATGAATCCTTAATACTTGTGTAAGTCCAGATGTTCTTACCCAGGTAATTATAGAGAAGAAGGAGAAAGCAATGGCAGCTCGGGCAGCATCTGCTCCCTGGTTCAGTGGCAGCATTTCAGGTGAGGTTCGAGACCACTGATTGGCCAGAAAGCAGAAACATACAAAGTACAAGAAGGTCCAAAAACCTACAGAAAGAAAAGTACTTTGTTTACATAGGAAAATACTTTGTCTATTACCTTGTCTTTGACTGGTAAGGCGCAGAAAGGAGCAGACTGTGTAAACACTGCACAAGCATGCACAGTAGCACTCATAATCAGATTGAAGGTGACCAGCTCTGTTAGGCCTCACTGAGTGTACACCTCCCACTTGTAAAATGTGCATAACTCTTCACTAATGCATGCATTCACCTCACCTGAAAAGCCAATCTCCAGCATTATAGCCTTTTTCCTGTCTTTGACAGAACTGATGGAGGAGAACTTGTAATCGACGAGGAAGAAGAAGGAACACGCCAGCAAACCAACCAGGCCCATAAACACACCATAGTTGCATGCGTCTGCATTTTTATTGAAGATACAGTGGAGACGCTCACTGCCCATGTTAACATAACCCTCATTCACAATGGGCGCAAACACCACCAGGGAAAATACCTGAAAAGGAAAAGAGTGTTAGACGGAATAGTTTAGTTCGGGTTGGAGTGGTATACACAATCTTTCATTTGAAAAGGCTCCTGGAACAGTAGTTAGTTTAGTTGGCAAACATTGTTTAGTGGACTGGAGCTGGACTCACTACTCGAAGGCGTCTCTATTGAGCGTGCTCAGAAGAAGGCATTAACCTAATTTCTCCTTTTTCTCTGTGAAGATGTAGATGCTTGACTTCCCCTCAAGAATTCCACAGACCTAAGGCACTTGGATGGGTATTTCAGTCGCTACACCAACACAAGCAGTTACTGAAGTCACAAAAGGGGACTTTTAAAACAATACAAGATGAATTTAAGATTCCTCCTTTACCCCCAGCCCTCCTCAGTTGTGAACCCCCACCATGTGACACTGGTCAGCTGACTAACGGTCCATGGCAGAATAGGGCCATGTGACACACTCCTAGTCAAAAGCACTAGTACTTGGGGGCTTGGGTCATATGATGTGCCCAGACACACAATGGAATCAAGTCAGATGCACAATTCAACCCCATCACGTGGCTCTAATCTGGGGCAGACACAGGTGCTTCTACTTCCATTATGTGAAGCCCTGTGAAGTTCTTCATAACTGTCAATGCATTTTAGTTTACCTTTCAATTACAAATATATTTGAATTGTGCTTAAGCATCTCCAGTGCACATAAATAATAATAATAATAATTATTATTATTACTATTACTTGACTTATTTTTTTCCCTTTTTTTCCTATTTAACAAAGAACTGGGCACTTAGCTCTGAAATGTTTTTGTTTGAGGTCTTGCCTTGTCTAAATGCTTAAATTCTGCATTTCTATGATTTAAAAACTGACAATAACAAGGCACGTTTCACTGAAGTTCTGAAATGGCACACAAAGTGTACTTGGCCTCTGTCTCAACACCTCCTCCTCCCTCTCTGATGCAGGACGACACTACAGTAAAGGCAGTTGAATGATGTCTGTGGAAGCTTTGACAAGAAGGACCTTCCTGTGTCATCCAAAGGTGATGCGCTACATCACACGACGCGTCTTATGGCCCTGCGTGCGTAACGAGACTGATGGACCAATCACGAGTGGGATGACGGACGACGAGGATTTGGGGTAAATCAGGAAAATCATCAGCTCAAAGTATTAACACACTGAACAATAATTGGCTAATTAAGCAAGAACGGCCCAGCAGAGGAAGACGATACAAATGTCCTACAGTCTTCAAAACACGTTAAATGTGAATTTTCTCGCGCGATTTGGGAAACACATCATAGGTTCGGCCTAATCTATTTTGCACACAAGAAAATTGACGACATTGAAGATGATGGGTCGATTCCTTGCTCTAACAGCAGATATGGTTTTGAATTGTCAGTGTCAGATAACCAGTAGGCCTTCCTTGGCTACACCCTTCGATTTAACCTATACGCATATTTAATCGTTCACACACGCATTCATATTGTAGCCTACACTGAGACATTCGTTTCACATGTTTGATGGGGATTTCTCGTGGCTGGATTTGCGGTGCGGAAACGTCACGGGATCTCTGGCTGCTGCAAACAGCAACACAGAGTATTCTCCATCCTTACGCGCACGCAGGCGCGCGCCCAGCGGCAGCAGCAGCGCGGTGAAAAGCACTACTCACCCAGGTCAACACTCGGAGGATGGTTGTTGGTTGTCTGACGAAGGTTATAGGGTCAGTGGCGGACCCGGTCCGGCCCGCTCCAAACGATCCCACTCCGTCCATCTTCTGTCTCTCGGTTCTCTCCTGGCAGCTCCACGCTCCCGGCTCCACGCAGGATGGACGCGTTCTCTGCTGTAGAGGGACGGCTCTAGCGCGCACCCAGGCGCGCGGCTACGAGGACGCACGCGGGCAGCAGAGTGCGTGCATTATAGACGCACTGAGTACCACGCGCTAAAGCCCGTGATGTGATAGGCGAGTGCTCTTTATGGACAAAACACATACAGACAGCCAATAGGGAACAGCCTCTTCAATAAGGACACAGAGTGCTCACTTTACCTCAGGATTGTCTGTAGTTTATGATAAATGAGCTACATCATAATAAATGGTTTAGCGTCATATCGTTGCACACGTTATTGTTTATTGGCTAATTATAACCATCTTAGCATTTCAGCATTTTTGTATTTGTATTATGCAATAACAAACATCATTCAGTACAAAATAGAGACTTAAAACACACAAAAAGAAAATACAGTATTTACAAAATTATCTTGGTTATAATGTTAATTTATAAATTACATAGGCTATGGATTATTAACAGCTATTAACAGTGACTATTTAAATAATTCAGATTATTTTGTACATGATTCAGATTTTCAGTGTCAGTGTTGTATGTATAGATAGATATTTATGGGTCTTATCAAGTCTTCCTTTGGAAAGTTCAAATCGAAGTGTGTCAGTCACACGATCCATCTTTCCATCCATCTTTCCACCTTTCATCCACACGAGAGCAGTCAAACTCCGGTTTTCCTAATCGGATGTTGACGTCATTATGAAGACGGCAGAACCATTGGGACAAAGAGTGGCGACTGTTAGTGTCCGGCTGATTTGTCTTCAATCTGTTACCAAAAAAGAAAAGAAAAAGTCTTATATAACTTTCACACAAACATGCAACCGTTACAATGATAAGAGGTGAGACATTCAGCTTTTCGACTATAGGTCAAGTTTACACATTCTCCTTATGTCACGTTTCCTACCACTAAAACACATCTGGACCATCTAGAGCAGCGCTGCGCTGTTTGGTTAGTAATTGTCCTATTACTGATACTTGATGTTTATTTGGCTCTATGTTTTAATAGTAAAATACAAGGACATAGTAAGAGACTATAAAACAAAAAATAAAGTACATTTTAATATAAAACCTTTGCTTCTGGGGCCCAGTAGCAGAGGGCTCATGGCCTGGTTTTGGGGTGGTTGGGGACCCCTGATCTAGAGAGCGCATATGGCAGACTCACACCGTTGCAGTAGCTCCTGATCTAAGCTCTTATAGTATGTAATGTACACCTTGTATATGCATAATGTACTTTACCCAGAAGTCAGTTGAATACTTATTGGGTTCTGCCTCATTTGCAGCTTCAAGAGGATACTTTGACATACATTTCAAACTCTCTCTGACCTGTCTCTGAGATCATCTGCACACTCTTCACATGGGAAGAACTTGGAGAAAAGGTTGACAAATTGTCCCATCTCTTGTTGCTGTGTGGATGTTGGCTGGTCAGGGTAATATGCAGCCATTGTGTGCAGAAAAGACCAAGTGTTACGACCCAGCTCTTGTCGGTCCAGAGGACACTCAGGATCTTGCTGTGGCTCTGATTCAATGGGTGCCTTCAGGAATACAAACATGACAATAAACAGAATGTTTACTATTTATGATATCAAAATAATCAAATCACTCAAAGGGAAATTTAGGACAGCTGTTAAATAATTCTTCCAGGTACCAACCCTGACCATCGGTCCACTCCCCCCTGCTCCCCATGACCTTATGTCACCTGTGTTGCTGTTGTTGCTGTCGCTTGTTTCTGGACTTTCATCCAGCTCTTGAAGTCCGTACACGCTCGACATGGCTTCTTTTTCAAATCTCCACTCTGCTCTTGCTCTTTACCACTTTTGTTCTCAAATGGTTTGCCCGTCACTGGAAACGGGAAGCTGCCAAACCCTGGCGAGTTGGAGGCGGTTGTTGAACCCTGCGGTTCAGAGGGCGCAGCCATGTTTGCTGTCTGTATCCAACCACAAATAATATAAAGCTATATTACAAAAATATCTCTGCAATTATCCAGCACGACACAACATCATAAGAAATGTTTGGCGGTGCAATCTGTATATATAGTAGTGATGGCCGTATTTTCGAAGCACATTTTGGCTTGCGCATGCGCATCGAAACACTTCGGTCAGAGCACCGATCACGTGACTTAGATGGGTCCTGAGGCTTGTCACGTGACTCACGAGGGGGCTTTCGCCTCAAACCTGAGTTCATTGTGAGTCAAGCGAGATAAGTAATAATTTTATAATTGTCACATCTTGTTGAGTTTGTGCCACTCTCTCACAAAAAGTAAGATTTACTGCGTCCCTCCACAGAAGAAATATGTTGGCCAATTTGTAAATAAAACCTTAAATCTATCCTTGCTTTTATCAAATATCATTATATCATACAAGTAAGATAAGATATTCCTTTATTGTCCACACATGGGGAAATTTCGTTGTTGCAACGCAGGTAGATACAAAGGAAAAGGACAGATAACATATAGGAAGTTTAAAAAACACTCTTAATAGAACTCTTATAAACAAAAACTCCTACAGACAAAACCTCTCTTCTTAATAAGGAATGGAGGGGAAAAATAAAGATAAAATAAAATAAAAACAGCTAGCGTAAGACAAAATAATACTAATAATAATGGTAAAATAAACACTCTATTTACATCAGTTATATGCACATGAATGTGACATTATGCGTGTGAGTACAATGTAAGTAAAATGCAAAGTTATAATATTGGCAACCATAGCACATAGAATGTGGGTCGACGATATAATATAATAGATCCATGGGTTCAAACCACTGTGGATGAAGTAGTAATAAAACATACCACTAGACGTCACTCTGGAGAAGTGTTTCGCACTGTTTCGGAGCTTCGAAACGTTTGGTTCAAATGCTCCTGTTTCAGGAGGCTTCACTTTGCCCATCTTTTGTTCTCTCTCTTTCTCGCTATCATTTTCTTTTTTTAGATACGGTATGTAGTAAAACACATACTTTGTAGTAACACAACAACAACAAACAACAAAAAACAACAACAGCAAATGGTGAATATACCATAAAATGACAACACATTTTTAAGCCTGATGTAAGAAATGGAAAACCATGCGGAACTAAGGTTGTAATTTTGTTTAGATCAGCCGGACCGTAAGCGGTGTAGGACCAACTTCCTGTGTGTGATGTCACACGTCTGTGCATGCCTGAAAGAGTAGCCTCTTCAACAGAGTAAATGTATGTTTATATATATGTTTTGTATAAATGACACAGTACTTTCATGATGTTAATTTACTTTTTATCAAGTTTACACTTGCAATGTCTTCCTGTTTGTTCTATTTGCACGTTCGTTGTACCAGTAGCGATTTTAACAAAGCTGAAACGTGACACGTTTTTATTTTTGTGCAGAGCTTTGGATTCAGCAAAACATACACCATGGGGATATTGGAGAAAATTGCTGAAATTGAGAGAGAAATTTCTCGAACACAAAAAAACAAGGGTGAGTTCACTCTTCACTCTTGATTATTCTAATCACTGACTGAATATTATTTACATCCACCTCATTCTGATTCTGATTTGTGGCAACAATTTCGTTTTACTGGCATTATCTTTAGCTTTAGCTTGATTTTACTATTGTGTTCAACCAAATAACAAAATAATTCCATTCTGAATGAGTATGTGTTTTTCTACCACCAGCCACTGAGTACCATCTGGGTTTACTCAAGGCTAAACTTGCAAAGTACAGAACTCAGCTTCTGGAGCCCTCCAAGTCAGCCGGAGCTAAAGGTGAAGGCTTTGATGTTATGAAATCTGGAGATGCTCGTGTAGCTCTTATCGGTTTCCCTTCTGTTGGTAAGGTATGTAAAATGCACACTGTTAGCCCATTTTTATTGCACTTTTCCATGATTATAACACGCCTGTTGTATGACTAAATAGCAATGCCTTAATTCTTGTATCAACAGTCCACTTTTCTCAGTTTGATGACTTCTACTGCCAGTGAAGCTGCCTCCTATGAGTTTACAACCCTCACGTGCATTCCTGGTGTTATAGAGGTAGATACATGATGCTTATACCAAGCATATAACTTATTTTAACTTTTAATGTTGTTGCTTTCAGTACAAAGGGGCCAATATTCAGTTACTTGACTTGCCAGGAATCATTGAAGGAGCTGCTCAAGGTACAAATCTATTTTGGAATTGTAAAAATCCCAAAGTAGTACATTTTATTAATTATGATGTGTTATCTAGGCAAGGGTAGAGGTAGACAAGTAATTGCTGTTGCCAGAACTGCAGATGTTGTCATCATGATGTTGGATGCTACTAAAGGAGATGTTCAGAGGTACCTGGGTATACTTCTGACTTAAAGGAGTTCAAAGTTGCTTGAGCATACATTTAACTTCTTTTATTTTTGCAGAGAACTACTAGAGAAAGAATTGGAGTCAGTGGGCATTCGGCTTAATCGGTCAAAACCAAATATATATTTCAAGGTAGGTAATGGTTTTATACTTAAAATAGACTTGTGATTTTGACTTGTGACAGTCACTGTGTAGATTTTTAACTAAAATAATATTTCTTATAGCAAAAGAAAGGTGGCGGCCTCTCGTACAACTCAACAGTTCCTCTCACCCAATGCTCGGAGAAGCTGGTTCAACTCATCCTTCACGAATACAGTATCCTTCACCATGTAATGGTGTCAAAATATGTCAATACTGTATATTTTGTTATTCTCTGCTGTTGCGAGTCGTTTCTGCTGACTTCCTTAACTTTTCATTACAGAAATATTTAATGCAGAGGTTCTTTTCAGGGAGGACAGTACACCAGATGAATTCATCGACGTGATTGTGGGGAGCAGAGTCTATATGCCATGCCTATATGTAAGAGGGGATGTTTTCTATCGTTTAAATACTTTTCCAAAACTGATTGTCATTTTGTTTTAAAGGTGTACAATAAAGTGGATCAGATTTCAATTGAGGAGGTGGACCGTCTTGCTCACAGACCCCACAGTGTAGTAATCAGGTCACTATCCATATATATTAACTATTAAAGCTATATTTATATATTTTGCCAAAACCCATGTATGTGCAATTCTGATTCTTTTAGCTGTGGAATGAAGTTGAACTTGGATTACCTTCTGGAGACGCTGTGGGAATACCTGGCCCTCATTTGTATTTACACAAAGAAGAGGGGAGGTATATGCTACTTTTGTTATAGTTTCACTGGCATCTAAAACATATTTTTAATAATTTGGGTCATCTAATTCTTTCTTAGAGAGGCCAGACTTTAATGATGCCATCATAATGAGAAGAGGAGCATCTGTTGAGCACGTGGTCAGTAAACGCTTATGAGCTATCAATAACACAAGAATGAACATTGATATTTGGTTGTTCAAGTTTTCTTTTCTGTGTTAAAACAGTGCCATCGCATCCATAGAACCTTAGCCAGCCAGTTCAAATATGCCTTGGTTTGGGTAAGTCATATGTTTTGAGTAATTCATTATCTAATAAATAAAGTATAACTCACGCAAACATGTTGCTGTTACGACAATAATATGCTCAATTATACTTGTAAAGCAGACTAGTGATATCAGAAGATTTTAGAGCAAGTATTGTGTAGTCTGTAAATGACTAATACTGATTTTGATGTTTAAGCGCTGAATTTGAAGTATAGACATAATTTGAATGTCATTTTATTTGTATTTGCAGGGAACCAGTACCAAGTACAGTCCTCAGAGAGTGGGTCTAACACATATCATGGAGCATGAAGATGTCATCCAGATTGTGAAGAAATAAATTCTAGGCTTTTATTAAGAACAAGGAACTCAGGAGGCAAAAATTGTGTTTAGAATATATAACTAAGAAAAATATCACAATATCCCTTGTTATTTTGTATTTACTTACACGTGGACAGATACATGTTAAACTGGCAAACTGAAATAAGGGCATTTGAAGGTGACATTCATTTTTTATAAACAATATTCTATTTAAACTATGAAGCAGTTTTCAAGTGTGTGCCATTTCTTTTATCTTTTTTTTGGCCCGTAGGCTTTGTTGGACAGGACAAATGAGCGTAAGGGGGGATTAGAGAGACGGGAGGACATGCAGTAAATAGTCTTGAGTCTGGATTTGAACTTTCGACACCGGCCGGCTGCACCTGGAGCCTGGCATATATGCTGTGCCTTAACCACTCGCAGCACAATTGTGTGCCATTTCATAAAGCGTGTTCTTCTTGAGAAATTCAAATGGAAATGTTAGAGATAAACCGGGGTTCCTTCAAAATGAAATCAACACATTTTTCATACTCTATCCAGACCCTACTGTAGAAGAAAAATAAACAAATAACAAGTATTAATGTTTGACGTGTATGTTATTAAGAGCGTTTACAGATACCTTACCAGTCCTATTTGGTAATTTCACTTTACTTATAATCGCTCACTGTATTGTACAAAGATAACTGCATTGTTTTCTCCCTCTCATCTGACCACGCCCACAGCAGGAACACCAATTCATCTCTGACCTCCAGCATGCTCCCTGCCTCACAGCTGTTTGTCCTGCGTGTGCACTGAACGTAGCCCGATCATTTTATTTCAGAAAGTGGCTGCTCCCAGGCCAGTGCTCTCCATTCAGTAACACATGCCCACAAGCACAATAGTGTCATTAAAAATTGACGAGCATCTCTTTGGCCCAAGAGTGGGACGGAGGACAAGGCTGGCAGTGGCAGGAGAGAGTGACGGGCATAGAGCTGGCCTTAAAGATGACCTGAAGATGTCTGCTCAGAGTGCGAGCTGGATGGAGAGCTTCTGCTATGGCATAACCTGAGGAGGACAGGGCTGAAGATAAGGCTGTGAAGACGTGGATGAGGAAAGGTACGGGTTCCATTTGTGTGTGTACTATGTGGGAAAGGCTGTGACACCTGATGCTCTTGGCTCCATATGGCGCGGTGAAGCTAGCATGTGCACGCGCGTGTTTTACTAGCACGAGATGCATTTGTGTTAATTACATGTGATTAGAATTGTAATTATAATACAAAGTAGCACAGTGTATCAACATAAATTTACATTTTTTTCTGTTTGTAGTACTTTTGAAGAATCACTCAAACTTTAGCCCTGTTTTACTACATTTCGGCTCTTAAATTTAGTAACATACAAATATTAATAAAATAAGTTGGCCAAAATGTGCCTGAGTTGATAAAGTTTGCAAAGTAAAAACATATTTTTGTAAATATTGAATCTGATGTAGATAATGAAAATATTAATATTGTTTTAATAAGTTAATTGTGAATGAAATGGCTCATGAACACTGTCATGTCTAATGACTGAGTAGTTCTTCACCTTAAACTGGCAAAATGTCACTTTGAGGCGTTCAAGTCAAATAAAATAAAAAAGTAAGGCAGCAGTTTAAATGTCATGAGATTTTCCGGAGGCATTTTTATTTCTTTTTGTTTTGGTTTGGTTTATCTCTTTTTATGCCTGTAGTTTTATTACACAACTCATTTCTGGTCCAAAAATGTAAAGAAGGTTTGTTATTGCTCTTGATTGTCCTCATGTCTAGGGATTGGCTAACCTATTGACTACTGAGTACATTTTTTGGTGTGCATTATTTACGTATATTGTGATTTTTTAAATCAAAGATAGAATTGTTGGTAACAATTGATAATGACATATCAAAGACTACTTTTTTTCTCCTTCCATTTACTTCTCTGTTCTTTGAATGAAACTGAATCCACAGCAGGTGAAACTGAGAAGCTGTTGTAACTCAGGGCATTTTACATTCAGGAACTACATCCAGATTCACTATCAATGGGAGCAGAAAACAAGGTGACCCGTTCGCCTCCTACCTGTCCTTTCTCGTAATGCAGGCTCTTTCCGTTCAAGATTCTCCAAGATAATATTGGAAGTATCTCTATTGGAGATAAAGAAATCAAATGCAGCCAACTGGCAAATGGCACCACTCTATTTTTACATAACAAAGATGAAATTAATAAAGCTATTGATTCCCTCTTAAGTTTTCTCCAAAGCCTCTGGAATTTGATGTTAATATGAACTGTTTTCTGTGAGAGGGAGCAAACAATTAGTGGTATTCCAGTAAAAAGGAACATATTTAATATATTCGAGTTCAAATACACCGAAACCAAAAGTTAAGGACTGATTATAACTGTGAACCTCCTCTCCAAAAAGGTGAATAAAATGTATGTAAATGTAACATGGTTATTGAGAGATTTGTCAATCTATGGTCTGGTCCTGTTATCAAAATGTTTATCATGCGATGGTCTTGGATCCACCCCCAAAAAACATTGTCAGATCTATAGATGAAGATGTTTTTAAGGGTTTGGGTTGTATAGAGGAAAACACATCATCAAACAAACAAAATGATAACTTATGTAACTCAATAATTCATGGGGGATTAAGCTGATCAATTTTGGTACCTCAAACACCATCTTAAATGTTTATTATTATTTATTGGATAAGGATGAACTGCCTGGTATCATATTCCTGATATGATGTTTGATGAAGATGTATTTCTAATCTCATAACTCTTTAGCCCTGAGGGAAACTATCACTTTTACCCAGAGTTTGTGCATTAGCATACGTAAAGACCTTTGGATAATTAGTACAAACCTGTGAGAGAAAAAGTGCAAAAATCAAACAACCAAAGAGTATGTCAGAATAGAACTCTTAAGTGCTGGTCAATACAAATGGAACACAGTATTTGAACGCATTGATTGGAAGAAAGCTACCAAAGCAAGTACTGTTTTTAACAAATCTCAAGTATCTTAAAAGTAATGCAAAAATATACCCGACTAGCAAATATTTATTCTATAATGACAGGACAGTAAAGCAAATTCCAAATCAAAAACCCATCTATTTTTTCAATGTCTGTTATTTTTTGGGGGGGTTGAAATGAAAGCATCACCAAGAGTAAGAGCCAAGAGAGTGCCACGAATATAAGAATTTAACATTGAAGATCTTAAGCATTAAATGAATTCTCTGGCAGCAATTAAAGTAAATAAAAAGCAGTAAAGACACTGGACTTCTTCAATGGACTTAACATAGATAATCTGTTGAACTAATCTCAAATACCATATCCCGTCCTGCAGTGGTTCCCAACCTGGGAGGTGGACCAGAGTTTGTCTGGTCAGAGTCTTGTCATCCATCAAACAAATATTTGGAAATGGGTGAGGGAACATAACACAATTGATATTTATTTGCCTGAGAAATGCTTCTTAGTAATACTTTTTTAATGTGATGTATTTGCGTGTGTGCGCTCGTGAAAGCAGGGAGGAACCACTGCCTCACTCTGTGCTCTAAACTCTATCAAATCAATCTCTTGTCATTTTTTGTTTTGTTCCCTTTATCTACCCTCGCCATAATGTTTGTGCGTGTGTTTGTGTGTGTGTTTGTGTTTGTGTGTGTGTTTGTGTTTGTGTGTGTGTGTGTTTGTGTGTGTGTTTGTGTGTGTGTGTGTTTGTGTGTGTGTGTTTGTGTGTGTGTGTTTGTGTGTGTGTGTTTGTGTGTGTGTTTGTGTGTGTGTTTGTGTGTGTGTGTGTGTTTGTGTTTGTGTGTGTGTGTTTGTGTGTGTGTTTGTGCGTGTGTGGGCGTGCACGCGTGCGTGTGTTTGTGCGTGTTTGTGCGTGTTTGTGTGTGTTTGTGCGTGTGTGTGCGTTTGTGCGTGTGCGTGTGTGTGCGTGTGTGCGTTTGTGCGTGTGTGTGTGTGTGCGTTTGTGCGTGTGCGTGTGTGTCTGTGCCTGTGCCTGCCTGTGTGTTTAAAAGTCTTTCAATAATAAAATAAGATAAAAGATGTGAAAGATTTTATTAAAACAATTTCAAGTCTTAATATGTGTGCAACATTGCTATGTCAATACTGAACTTGAACGTTTTAATTTTTGTTGAGAAGAAAATCTATTAATATTAATATTATTATAATAATATACTTTCATAATAATAACTTTTAGCTTTCACACATAGACAAGGTTAATGAAGTGTCCAGCTCAAGGTCATATTGACAAAACTGACACACCAACTTTACTTTTGTTTTACCAACCTGAGACACTGTTTTCTTCACTTTACGGTGTATTAAGCATTTATACAAACAAACAATCCTATATATATATATATATATATATATATATATATATATATATATATATATATATATATGTATAAGTGTTGCCTAAGTGTACCTTTGTCTCATCTGCCCTCTAGTGACAGCATAGGCTTATTACACTACATTACAAAGCAGAAAAAGAAAAATCCAAAGTGCTCATAATACTTAGCTTTAATAGCTCTAATAGCATTCTAATTGTGGACAGTGCACAGAGGAACGATAACAACAAAGTTATATGGCGAGGCAAATGTATAGCAGATAATGGACACATGAGTACAAACATGGTTAGTGTGGATATTGATCAAACTAAAAGGTGACCACATCCCTCACTGGTCATACATGTGATGGATGGGCCAAGCTCTGCTGGCCTTGACCATGACCTGTGAGTGACCTGAGGAGAATGGTCATAAGTGTGCCTGTGTTTTGGTGGCTATTGGCAGACTGTTGGATAAAACTATTGATTCAAGTTATTATATCAGTTAGCTTAATGAGTGTATATTACATTAGATCTTCAGTAATAGTTTAATAACAATTCAGACATTTCCTCTTAGTATTTGTTTTGTAGCTATACCTATTACATGCAGTCAATGGATTAGTATGGGAATATCTGGAAAAAATGTAATAAACATATCACGAGGGATCAGCTGCAGAATGGTGGACAGTTGTAACAAACCTCTGCCAATTATTTATTTGTGCTGGCATTTCTGATAAGGTGGGCTGACTCTGATCCAAGCCCCCTTTTATCCCTCCACGCCTCACAAGAGAAGCAGCCGAGCCTGTGACATCAGTGCACCCATGTGAGTGCTGAGATAGTGCTAAGAGCTGGGGCTGTGTGCGTGCTCATGTCACCCTGCCATTAACCAACAATGGAGCCATTACGTTGTTTACTATTGCAGATAGGAAAGGCACATAATGTACAGAAATGCACAAATGAACATTGACTATGAAACCCTATCATGGCACTTGTAATGTTTGTTTGATGAGTTTTAATTTAAACCTCATCCTATACCTCTTTTGTCCTCAAATACACAAAGATTTACTGAAGCTTTACCAGAGCAAAGACACTGTTTGTTTTGTCATTGAAGCCCCAATTGTGTTGAAATGGTCCATGTTATTTTGGTAAAGGAGGTGCGTGGGGAGGGCAGAAGGCTATAAAATGATAGACAAAGGGCCTCAGGATGACCAGGACTCAGACCAGCCTGATTTGACCAGTAACATTTTCTGGAAGGGAAGATTTTGGAAGCATATAAAGTCATCTGGTGTAGATAAGCCTAGAGAAGGTAAGATTAAATTGTGAGTGTGCGTGACTTGATGTCTTTGTTAGTCTTCAGTCTTCAAAGGTTATTTATTACTACTTGTTGTTTTGTAATATAATTTGTGATGATATTGTTAATGTGGTGACTGGTGCTTTTATGGTGACTGGTGCTTTTACGGTGACTGGTGCTTTTATGGTGACGTGTGCTTTTATGGTGACTGGTGCTTTTATGGTGACTGGTGCTTTTATGGTGACTGGTGCTTTTATGGTGACGTGTGCTTTTATGGTGACGTGTGCTTTTATGGTGACGTGTGCTTTTATGGTGACGTGTGCTTTTATGGTGACTGGTGCTTATATGGTGACGTGACGTGTGCTTTTATGGTGACGTGTGCTTTTATGGTGACGTGTGCTTTTATGGTGACTGGTGCTTATATGGTGACGTGACGTGTGCTTTTATGGTGACGTGTGCTTTTATGGTGACGTGTGCTTTTATGGTGACGTGTGCTTTTATGGTGACTGGTGCTTTTATGGTGACTGGTGCTTTTATGGTGACTGGTGCTTTTATGGTAACTGGTGCTTTTATGGTGACTGGTGCTTTTATGGTGACTGGTGAGTGAACACATTTTGGCAGCACTCACCGGTGTCATTGAATTGTCTGTTGATTCATGTATAAAAATATTGTGCCTAAAAGGTTTGACCAGAATGAACATATTGTAATTTATTTTAAACTCAATCATTTATTTATAATGAATCACGTTGTCACGTGTTTAATATTTCTAAATTATTTACTGCTACCTACTAGTCAGTCCTACGCAGACTGCATTTCAACACGAGAGGGCAGTGTACCACAAACAGGTGACCTTATGCTTTTGCTTACTAAAGCTCAAATAATGAAATGACTGAAATACCACGAAGGGTTACATATTATGTCAAACTGATTTCTATGAGCATTTAACGATATTATAACAGTGTTTCCTAATTAACTTACCCAGAGTTGTAGTTTGAATGAATCATACCTGTCTGTGCTGTATTCATCTGCACACACGAGAAAATGTGTTCAGTCTCCGAGTGTAGGGTTAAAAATATGTCGTGGGGCCATTTTTCAAATAAAAATAAAAACGTATACATGAAAATCCAATGCTTGCTACAGTGAAATACTACTGTAACCTGTTTATATTATTAAGCTCTTTTAGATCAATATTGGGATTTGAAATGAACAAAACGTTAAATAACGGGTTGTCAATCTGCGTTATAGTAATAAAAAATAATAGCAAAAAAGCAAAGTATATAATCTTTTATTTAATGAAATTGACGTCCATTTTCTAACTTCTTATTTTTAAATGTTCTGTGGCCAGGACTCCCCTAGATTTACTTTATGGAATAGAGGTCCAACAGATATCCACAAGTTGTTAAATACCAATTTGCGTGGCCATATCAACTTGTCAATTCCAGATCTCAAATGCTTAGCAAGGATAGACCAACTTTTTAGCTTTACTTTTAAGCGAGACTAATGGACTGCCAGGTGCCACAGTACGGCGGTAGGGAATTCTGTCATTGTGTCCAGACACTTAACGCCAGTGTCGATGTACTAATGTATATGTCACGTGAATGTGGGACAATGGATGGACATTAGCCCATGGCAACAAGCCAGCGTGTTTAAAGCATGTATATGTTCATTAACATGCACTGTCCTGATCAAATAGACAATAATGATAATAAAACAATGAGTTTCTCATTCATTTACTGTATCTACCTGTGTTGCATCAATGAAATTTCCCCATGTGGGACAATAAAGGAATATCTTATCTTATCTTATTTAAAAGTTATGCTATGAAATAATGTAATATTGAAACACTTATTTTGAAAATAAGTTTAACTGAGGTGTAAGTGTTTAATCGGTCAGGTCTTTGAACACACTTGGTCCTTGTCAATACACAAAATAACCTGACAGCAAATGTTTAATGTGAATCGGGCTTAACAGCTTAAAGGAAACTTGAGCCCATCCCTCACATGCCCTGGTCTCACCTTCTTATCCATCTTATTTATTTTCATATTGATGTATCTTATACCATGTCATTCATGACTCTGTTTTTGTCATTTGCTGAGGCTGTAGAGCTTGTTACATAGAAGGTGTTGTGTTTTATGAATGAATGCTCATACAAGCTTAATGCGGATCAGGTTATTAACCGAAGTCATTAGAGGTGCGTGCTGTGCATGTCTTGTCAGGTGATCCTTGACCCTGTATTTAAGTGTTTTGCCTCCACTGTCACTGTCAGTCATTGGCACGCACAGGTGATCATATTTGATGCCCCAACATCCCCAGTTCTTCTTCAGACATTTTGTTTGTGATGTAGTGTTCAGAATTGTGTACAGTTCTCTCCCATTTGATTTAGCGATATATTGCAGTTCTATTTAAATGATGTACATTTGCATTTCTGTCTGCTTGTGTTCTTGGAAATACGGGTGTGCTATATTGATATAACGTATCTCTTTGTTTTTTTTATAATTTTGCAAACGATCAAAACATTTGTTAAACGTGACCGTAACTGTTTTGTTGTATTGAGCAGAAAGATTACCTCATATATTTTGCTTATTTTGCAATCATTTCAATATTATCTTGTGCAGACGATTGTTCTCCCCCAGTTTTGTATAAGTTGCTTGGTTCAATCCGACTCGCAGCCGTGTACATTTGACACACATCAAATACCACCCCAGTTTATGTTTTTTTCACAACTTTGCATCCTTGAATACCCAGTCTGCTTGTATTTACTGTAGGTTATATCAGATTGGTAGCGCATGTGTTTTGCAGAACCGACAACAGACAGTTTAGTGGTTTGTCACAGCCATTGCTCAGAGGGATACATGATACAGATTCTTGCTTAAATGCTGTCACAGGTTAGGACAGTTTAATCCAGCTCCTGTTCAGTAAGTCAGAGTAAACCGAGCTCTTGATAGCCACCTCGTTATCCTGATGTTTTGCCCTTGATTTGATCTTCTTCACCCTTGACACCAGTCTCAATGTATTATAAATTGGCTGAGGCACAGTTTGAGCACAAAGATGTCACTTGGTTATATATTTAGATCTCTAAGCGATTAATGTTTTATCTGTGCTGCGTAGGCGGAACAGAGGACAGCCATTAAACATTCATATCTGCCATTGAGATGACCTAGTGGAATATCAGCTGAGCATCCATGCCTTACGTCCAGAACTAGCACCAGACAGTTATTAATGAACCAAGACCACCTCCTTCTTTACCCTGTATTACACTCAGTGTCTTTTCCTCATCTCATCTTCCTCGTTCTTGCTTTGCTCTTTTACTATTTATGTCCAATTAGAAGCGTAATTTGTTCTTCGAGAGTTGCTGTTCTTGTTTATGAAGCAAACCTAGCCTGGTTATGAAACATTTTGGTTAAGTTGGAAAAAAAAAAAAAAAACTCAGGGGATCTTGTGGCAATGCTTTTGATAGATTGACTTAACTGTTCTTTCTGGTGTGCGCATGAATTTTAGCTTGTTTGCATGCGAATTTTGGCTTTGCCTCTCAGACACAGTTTAGCAACAGCTCAACTATTTTGCATTATTGATACGGGAATGAGCCTGCAGGTAGGATTACCCTGTGCCAGTTAAGCTGGTACATTTATTTGCCCTTTGCAACTCTAACCAGGCATACTTAAAATCTGACTCCAGCGTATAAACACTATACATATACTCACAAACACAAGTTCACTGGCAGCGCATTTGACAGATGCTGAAGTTGAGACGCTGTGGGCATGGTTGATGTCGTAGTAACGAGAGAGATGCAGGAGGTCGCAGAAGGTCATAAAGGCAAGCTGACGTGTGCGAGGGGAGGATACAAGCACAAATGGGAACCACACATGCTGCTGGGCTCAGACAAAGAGGAGGACTCCCCTGAAGGCCAAGGCTCACACCGACAAACTTCAGCTTTACTCACAGGGGGACCTCCTGCCAAAGTTTGTGCAGCGGCCAAGATGAGGATTCTGTTTCGGACTCCCAAGACGAGCTGACAATGCAAGATACTCAAAGGACTAAAGAGACAGTGTCACAGGGATAGCACCTGCTTTTATTGTTTCTGTGACTCTTGGGATTTACTTTTGACTCGCCGTACAATGCACAGGAGCCAAAGCTGAACCGTTTGTGTGTGTTTTTCATGTAAAGCTCTTGAGGAGTTTTTCTGGATGAAACTAACAAGGATAGAATTGAACTTTTCAACATTAATGGATTTATTTTATTGTTTTTATTTAATAATTTTCTTTTGGAATATGAGTAAAACCAATGGCAGAACCCTTTATCGGATTGCATTTTGAAGGACTATGTTTTGTGGCCTGCTCATACAAGTTAGAACAATGTGGAATTTTTTGACACTTCAGATCATCTGACCAAAAGAAAACATTATGGCTCCCAAAAAAGGTGACTCAAAATCTGCTCCCAAGAAAGGCAAATCGGAGGAGCCAAAGAAGGCTGCAAAGGATGATAAGAAAGGAGGCAAAGAAGAGAAAAAGGGGGGAAAGAAGGCAGAAGATCCCAAAAGCAAAGCAAAGAGTAAAAAACCTGTCAGTGAGTCAGAGGCGTCTGACGAGGATGTCATGAGTGAGGATGAGAGTGAAGAAGAGGTTGCACCAAAGAAGGCAGATAAAGGCAAAGGAAAAGCTGCGCTGAAAGGGGCATCTAAGGCCATGGCTGTGAAAGGTCTTAAGCCTTCATCCAAAGCAGCTGCATCTGATGAGGATGAGGAGGAGGAGGAAGAAGACCCAAGGAAGGCACAGATGAAAAAAGGGATGGGTGGAGTAAACTTGAAAAAGATGACTGATGTAAATCTTAAAGGGGCTTCAAAGGCAATGATGGGGTTTGCTGTAGACGGAAAAAAAAAGCCATCAACAGTTCAACTTAAAGGGGCTTCCAAAGCTCTCACCGGCATCGCAGGAAAAGCGTCCCCCTTTACCATGGCAAAGCCTGCAAAACCACCTGAAAAAGTGAAACCTAAAAGAAACCTTAAAAGCACTTCCCGTCTATTCCTGCGACTCTCCAAGAAGAAAAAGCCAGCTGCTGGGAGCAAGCCAACTCTCGGTGCTAGCAAGCTTTTCTCAGGGTTCGGGGGTAAATCTGGTGACAAAAAACCCGGCCTGTCTGGATTTAGCTTGTTTGGTAAAAAAGATGCAGCAAAAGACACGGAAAAAAAGACACTCAATCTTTCAGGTTTATCCGGAGGGAAAGGAGGGAAAATGGCAGCTGAAGCCAAGGGAATGGGAGGAAAATTCAAGGGATTGTTTGGAAAACAGAAGCAAGAAGAAGGTTTTAAGACTAAAAGCAAGCTACTGGGAAAGATAGCTGCAGCTACTAACTGGTTGACAGGAAGATTCTTGACGGTGAAAGGGCATGGCAGACTAACAGGGATAAAACGGGGCCAAAAGCGCCTGTCATTTATTCGCAGGGACGATAAGGGAAGGCCATCATATTACCACAATCAAAGTTATGACTTTGATGCAGATGAATATGAGGAAGATTTCTATGAAGGTTGGAGACCCAGAGACATTCACAGACAACCTACGCTCTATGACCCCTATGACCCAAATTACCCTTACGGAGAGGAAATGGATTATTATTATGATGATGAAGAATGGGAGGATGAGTATGGCTACTATGACGATGAGGGAAACTTTTATTATGAAGATGAGTACTATGACGATTACTTCAATGAATTTGATGGATATTATGATGACGAATATGAAGACTATGATATGGATTATTATTATGGTGACAATGGGATGCTCTATGCAATGGAGCCCGAGCCATATGGGTACTATGATAATGCCAATGGTCTTTATAATCCGTATGAGCAATATGATCAATATGAGGGTTATTATGATCCAACTATGAGTTATCCATATGCAATGTCAGACCAATATGACCCGGTGAATGGAGGTTATGGGGAATTTATGGGCCAATATAATGATCCAGTGATGGCATATGCAGATCAGTCTGCTCAGTACAATCAATACCAGCCATCTTTGTATGTTGATCATGCCGAAATGGAACCATTTTATGGACAGGAACAATTGTCATATGCTGTGCCCCAGCCCTTTACAACAGAACAATTTAAAGTTCCCAGGCCACAGGTGAGGATGTTTGGGCAAGAGAGGCTTGATGTGCAACCTTTTCCACCTCTACCTCATCTGTCACCCTCTTCACCAATGTTTCCTCCTAGCTCTCCAGCAATTGCACTAAACAACCAAGATATGATGTCAAATATGCAATATGAGCAACCACTTCTCCCGCCATCTCCTATGTTTCAGCAAAATCAGTTTCTTCCTCCTCAAACTACTTACCCTCCTCTCTCTGTTTCTCCAAGTCAGTTCCATTCGGCTCCTATGTCACCACACATGGTTTCACCTATGTACCAGTCATCATTTCTACCACAAGAACAGCAAATCTATCAAATGGAATCTGTTGCCACACCTGCAATGCCACTAATGCTATCTCCTCTTCATTCTCCAGTGGTTTCTCCAAGGCCAGTGAGACACAGCCCGTTTCCTTCACCACAGCTCTCACAGAGAAATAAATCTGTACGATCCTTAGCGCCAGCTTCCCCACACGCTTCCCCACGTGCTTCCCCACGTGCTTCCCCACGCCTTTCACACCGTCAGATGGATTATAACGAGCCTGAACCAAATTTTTCTTCCCGTTTACGCAGAAGAGACCCTACAATCCATGCCTCAGTTGCTGGAGAGCAACCAATGTCCCCAAGAGAGCGGCGAAGATCCCCTAGTCCACCCTCTTCTCCACTTCAACAACGGAAAGGAATATCAGGAAGGACACAGCCATCTTTGGCTCGAGGAAGAAGAGGCACAGGTGTGCAAAGACTTCCAGCACAGAGGGCTCAATCACCACTTACAAGCCCCCTATCCTCTCCTAGAGCATCAATCAGAAAAAGGACAGGCCGACTTCCTTCTCCAAGACTTTCTTTTAGGCAGCAGCCCCCTCCGGATGAGATGCCCCTTCCATCTACCCGGCCTAGCTTATTTAAAGGAAGAAATCAAACATCGAAGCTGAAGCATTCTTCCTCTCCCATTCTCCCATCTCATCAAAGGCGTAGCCCCCCTTTATCTGACAGACCTCAATCCCCACCTAGAGCTTTCCGACCAGCCTCTCCTCATTGCCCGTCTTCAACTTCCCCATCTCAAATTACCAGGCGCCCACTCCCTACCAGAGCTTCCTCTCGCAGAATCCGAGGAGGTGGACCAAATCAAACACAGGTGCCAATGGGAGCGGTCAAGCCCTCTCCTGCTAATCCATATCCAAACCGACGAAGTAGACATGGACCCCCTGTCACGCATGTAGCCCCATTTAGATCATCCATTCATAGTGGTCCAACTTCACCAACAGGACAGATGGGGAGTGTTGCTGGACCCCGCATGCTAGCAAGGTCAGGCTCCAGGCCTACAGGGTTAGTAGGACCACATCAAATTGGTAGTTCTCAAGGAGTCTTTCACAGACCTGTGGGAAGGGGGCAGCCACTGGTGCGTATGGCAAGAAACCAATCCTCTCTTCAATCTAGGCAGTCCTTCAGAGCACCTGTTTCACCACAACCCTCTTTAAAACACAATGGTCCTATATCTCCACAACCATCCGTGCGCCGACTCCAAAGCCATCCTGCATCTCCCATTCCTGTATATGCAGCTTCTCCCATGCACCAGTTTTCTCATCCACCATCTCCACTGCCCCTTAGAAACATGAGGTCACAAATGCTTGCACAACCATTTCATCCGCAGCCTAATTTTCCCTTAGGAATCCAGGGACCATTACAAAGCATACCTCAGCATGGTCTAACTATGATGGATCAAGGACAATCACTGATGCTGACAAATCCTTTACCAAACCAACAAGTAATGTCAGCTCCTTTACTTCCATCCACTCTTCCTAGATCTTCCTCTCCCCTTGCATCTGCATCATCTCTTCTGGGAGGTGCTCTTCAGAATCCTTATTTGCGGAACATCCATACATCGTCAACTCCACAACGAAGCATCTCACCCTTGCCTGATGGGCAGCAAATTATACCCAACGAACAGGTGAGCCAAGAGGTGAACCCCAATGTCTCTCTTGGTTTGTCCACTGTTTCAATGCAGAATTCACCTGTTCTCAGTACTTCTAACACATCTCCTTTACTACGCAATGCTAACCTCTTTACAAATGTTCTTACACCCCACAGGTAGTGATGACCTCTGCCTCCCCTCTTCAATACTCACCACAACTCTCCTCAACTATGCTTACATCCCAACTACGTAATGCTTCCTTTGTTTCACCTCTTCAGCGTCAACTTTCCCCCATGTCTGTTGCCTCTTCTGCTCCTCCTTCAACACATCAGCCTGAAGCCAGTTTTAGTACTACTCCTGTTTTCTCTGGTGGACTGCAAACTTCCCAGATCCAGGGATCAATGTTCAGGTTTCCAAGTGGCACTTTGAGGATGCCCCAGAGCGCTGTTGCCTCTTCTGCCGCACCTACTTCAGTTCATTCACCCTTCTCCTCTCCTATGCTCTCATCTGCGTTGCATAACCCCAGCTTACGTCAGGCCACAACTCCTTCCCCTATGCCATCAAGGCTTTCCTCTGCCCTGCTGAACCCCAGTGTCCGAAAAGCCACATATCGTCTACCAGATGGAACACTAGTCACAAGAAATGAGCCTGTGTCTGAGCCTATCACACCCTCCTCGCCCATGCTGTCCTCTTCTATTCTCAGTTCGAACTTACGAATGGCCTCTTACCGATTACCCGACGGTTCCATTCTAACTCGTCCTGGAAGGGAGGAACCAACTCCTCAAAGTGCTGTGTCTTCCCCTGGGTTATCTGGTGCCTTAATGAATGCTAATATGCGGATGGCAAAGTTTCAGCTCCCCGGTGCATCATCATTGTTCCCACGAAACCAAACTGAGCCTTCTCCCCCTTCTCCCGCAGGGCCAATGGTCTCTGGTGCCTTACTTAGCACTGGACTTCGTGGGGCATCCTACAAACTTCCAGACACCTCCTTCCTAAGGCACCCTGGTTCTGTTGACACATCTGGGTCACGTTCCCTTGATCTTTCCAATGCCCTATCCAATCAGAACCTTCGGTCGGCCACATATCGCTTGCCGGATGGATCCCTAATGAATCCAAGGCAACAAACCTCAAAATCCAGTAACTTTGACTTTTCAAATGCTTTGTCAAAGAACCCCAATCTTCGCCAAGCTAAATATCGTCTTCCTGATGGCAATATAATGACCAGGCTTGGTGCTCCAAAAACTCCTGAACCCCGCAGCCTTAACTTATCAGGTGCCCTACAGAACGCTAATATTCGGGGAGCCTCCTACCGGTTGCCTTCTTATGCCATAGTGTCCCCACAAGTCCAAGGAGCAGGGCCTGGACAGCACTGGGCTCACGGCCCAGGGATGGAAGGGGTGGAAATGCAAGAGGGGTGGGCAATGTATGGAGATGGAGAGCTGCTGATCCCACACGATCTCAGAGGACAAAGGCAAATGGGACAGGATCAAGGACAGTTGAATCTGAGCAGGGAGGGAGAACCGGAGGGCAACTGGTATGACAAGGTAAAATAAATATTAAGCATTCATAAACATTCAAACGAGTGTTAATATTGCTACATACAGTCATTAGTTTGTTTAAATCATACAAATGTTACAATCGGCAGATCTGAATTCTTGGGAAATAATGTTTTTTGGTTAAATCAGATCAATTAAATCAAATATATGCTCTAAGTGGAATAACTGATGAAAATAACACTAGTTGTGTTTTGTAGATGTACTCTATCAGAAGCTTGTCAACAGTCACTCAAAGGGAAAAAAAAGAAGAAGATGGTGTGGAGGATATGACACAACTAGAGTAAGCTAATCAGGGTTCTGCCCTCTCACACTTAAAAAAAACCCTTCAGATTTCTGTATCCCTTAGTTATAAAAACTTAAGATTAAAATTATTTGGAGCCACATGAGTCTATTATGCTTATTATTATTATCTCTTATACAGGGAGATGCATGAAGAGGCTGTTCTGCTGAATATACAGAAAAGATTTCAGAGGGAGCTCATTTATGTAAGTATCTCTGTATAATACTACTGTGAAGACATTGGCTAATGATGTTTTCTGCCAGACATATATTGGGAGTATATTGGTGTCAGTAAACCCCTATAAGATGTTCAACATTTATGGAACAGACCAGGTGCTACTTTACAAGGGCCATGCTCTTGGGGAGAACCCTCCGTAAGTTAATTGTATTATAATTAAAAGTTCTAAGTTCATAGTGCACATTAAACATTACATAATGCTTTTGATCTTACTTGTTATGTAAAAAATGTTGTTTGTCCAATTCTGCCTTTTGTTTCTAGGCATTTGTTTGCCATAGCAAACGCTGCTTATTCCAAACTGATGGATGCCAATCATAACCAAGTCATTATAATAAGGTATTATTTCCACTTATTTGGACTTAAGCTCATGGACTTAGGCTCATAAAAAGTTCAAAATGATTAGAAAGGCATTAACCTTTTGTATTCATTTCACTATTATTTGAATATTACATTATTACACATTGTACACATTGTTTGTTTGTGGTAATGATGAAGATTCTGCCAGTAGACTATACAAGGGTTACCCTTGCAGTAGACATGTGAATGGAACTCAGGACATTTTCCATCTCCAGTTGACTTCGTCTTTGCAAATTCATGAGTTTCTGTCTGTGGTTTACTTGCCAGCAAACTTAATACAGACTCATCGTTCACTCCTGCCATGCTCTGTCTATCAGGCGTCTGTCAAAAACTGATCTCTTGAATGAGTAAAGCACACATGCATATAGAAACTGTAAACAAATATGCTAGAGCTGCACTTAGATGTAATCATATATAGTAGAGTTCAGTCATGTGCACCTGTACACACACATATGCTGTTCCAATTAGGCCACAAATGCCTCACATTAGTCTGAATGCCCCTGTAAGGAAAGCCCTGTACAGTCTAGGCCAGGATCATCTTTCTATCATGTGTGTACTGAGTGCACACCTGTCTTTTGTGCATGTGACCGTGAGCACGTGTGAAGGGGTAACTGAGGTCTGGTGTAAAGTGACCAATAATGCCCCAATTTCTAGCCAAGCAGTCCGTGAGTTGAAACCCAATACTGTAATGTGGTCATGGTGCCAATGTGCTTAAACAACAACACAGCCCCGCCCGTCTCTTTGGCCCTGCTTGCATAATGATGGCATTTAGGGTTAAGTTGTTGGCAGCATACCACATGTGTCTTTTACACTGCTGTTTGATACAAAAAATGAAAACATTTAGCCAGATTAAAGTTCAATACATTAAGTATGAATATATTCCAAAATCTTAAATTAATAACTTTGTAAATCTATCATTTATTACAGCCCTAAGGGTACCACTATTATTTTTCTGATGTGTTTATATTTAGTGGAGAAAGTGGCTCTGGGAAAACTGAGGCGACCAAACTAGTCCTTTGCTATCTAGCAGCAATTCAGCACACAAGTAATGTTGCCCAACAGGTATGTACACATTACACATTATAAACAGTGTTGTATTGTAAAATCTTTCCAAACCTATACACATTAAAACTCGTATCTCATTTTTAACTTATTTTGATGTTCACCTGACTCATCGAAGATTGAGGTAGTATGACCCCATTGCATGACTTGTGCCTCTCAACTTGTGATTAGTAGACCTCTGCGGGTTTTAGTGGTTGATTGCTTTATTTCTTTTTTTTTTATTCTTTTTTTTTTCAAATTAAACTGAATTAATCATTAGTCATTTTTGCTCAATTTGTATGGAATGGCTGTCTTTGTTACTAGCTTGTAGCAGTAAAGCTTGAATTTAAGTATTCTTTGTGGGCATTCTCCTTTTCTCTTTAAGATACTTGAGGCAGCTCCTCTGATGGAATCGTTTGGAAATGCCAAAACTGTGCGAAATGATAATTCAAGTCGTTTTGGAAAATACATTGAAGTATTTTTAGAAAAGTAAGAGTAGTAAAATTGCCGTTTTAGATGTGTAATTTCTGTATGTGTTTATTTATGTTTAATAGCTTTTGTTATTTTTTAGCGGAATGATCAGTGGTGCCATAACTTCTCAGTATCTGCTGGAGAAGTCTCGTATTGTCTTTCAGGTGACATACTTTGTCTTTGCCTGCTGCTTACCTTTGGAAATGTATGTGGTAGGTTATTTATTTAGATTAATGTAATGTATTTTTACTTCAAGGCCAAAGATGAGAGGAACTATCACATCTTTTATGAGATGTTGGCAGGTCTTCCATCACAGCAAAAGCGAGCTTTCTACCTACAGGGTGCTGAGACCTACTATTACCTCAATCAGGTAGACCCACACAAATCTACATTTTACAAAGTTTATGAACAACTCTCTGAAATGTATAGTGTTGCCTCTCATATAGGGAGGGGATTGTGGTATTGCAGGGAAAAATGATGCAGAAGATTACCGCCGACTCATTGCTGCCATGGAGATCCTTCACTTTGCTCCTGAGGACCAGTCTTCTATCTTCAGAGTTCTTGCTTCTATTCTGCATCTGGGAAACATCTTCTTTCAAAGACATGAGGTAACTTTTTGAGTTTCCATACTCTTTTTGCTCCTGTTTTTTCTTTTTTTCTTGGTGTCTCTGTATTCTGATGAATTGTAGGCTGATGGCCAGGAGGTGGCGACAGTGATCAGTGCCCAAGAGATCAGAGTGGTGTCGGAGCTTCTACAGATTTCTCCTGAAGGGCTGCAGAAAGCCATCACATACAAAGTAACGGTCAGTTTTGTTTTCATACTCTCTTAACTCTCTGCCCAATCACAAATGTTTGCAGTGAATTTAAAAAAACTGTTTTATATTATGCTACTAATTATTTTTTTTTGCACATTTCTTCAGGATACAATGAGGGACAGGATCTTCACCCCACTTACGGTAGAAAGTGCTATTGATGCCAGGTGAGAAAGAGCAAGTGTGGACAGCTTGAATTGGTGTTATTATTAACTGTTTGTACTTTCTCAGAGATGCAGTTGCCAAGATCCTGTACTCACTGCTCTTCCACTGGATAACGGAAAAGATCAACTCTCAGGTGTACCCCCATCAGCACACACTGTCCATCTCTATCCTGGACATTTACGGCTTTGAGGTACGTATGATGTTTATCACAATTATTATACACTTTTGTTTCTAATACTTTTTGTCCCAGGACTTGGCCTTTAACAGCTTTGAGCAGCTATGTATCAATTATGCAAACGAATACCTGCAATTTTTCTTCAATCGGATCATTTTCAGAGAAGAACAGGTAAGCTAACAAGTCACAATTTCAGTTCCGTTGTGATGGCGTGCACCAAATACATCAAAGACCTTTGGTGTTTTTCATTCAGGAGGAATACAGCAGGGAACAAGTTCCCTGGCAAGACATCCCATTTAGCGACAACCAACCCTGCATTGACCTTGTAGCTGCAAAGCCTCATGGGATACTAAGGATTTTAGATGATCAAAGCTGTTTTCCTCAGGTAGAAACAAAAAAATACATTGAAAAAAATATATATTATGCTAATTCCCTTTCATTTAAATGGCTTGTCAG
Organism: Eucyclogobius newberryi; assembly: GCF_026437365.1. NCBI lineage: Eukaryota > Metazoa > Chordata > Actinopteri > Gobiiformes > Gobiidae > Eucyclogobius > Eucyclogobius newberryi. The sequence goes on from NW_027315757.1 coordinate 12,242,342, forward strand.
GCAACAGACCACACCTTTCTACAAAAATGTCATTATCATCATGTCCACAACCCACTATACATCAAGCCAAAAATGCCTACTCCTGAGTTTAGTATCAAGCATTATGCCGGTCGAGTCACGTATCAGGTATGTAGTCATTCACATCACATTCATTCATCTGTATGATCTTAGGACAGGTCTGTCAGCCTTCTACCCATACACAATAAATAGCATTATGTTATGTAATTGTCTCGCTTATTGAAACAGGTTTATAAGTTTCTTGATAAGAACTATGATCAGGTCCGGCAAGATGTTATTGATCTATTCATTCAAAGCAAGAATAAGGTGAATCTAAGGTTAACATCTGCACAGTGCATAATCCAAGAATAAATTACGTATCTTATATAAATGTGACACTTTTGTGACACACTCTGTAGATGGTGTCCAACATCTTTGTGGCACACCTCGAGTTCATAGGCCAACAAAAGGCTCACAAGAGGAAGAGCAGCACAGTGACCCGAAAATACCAAGCTTCCACCGTCAGCAGCAAGTTTCAGCAGTCACTTCTCGAGCTGGTGGAGAAGATGGAGAGGTAAGGAACATTTTATGGTTTTGAACGTTTGTTTTGAGTGTACATTTCTTATTTTTTATTGTTGTTTTTTGTTTGTTTTGCTTTTTATTGTTCAGATGCAATCCCTTTTTTGTGCGCTGTATCAAGCCAAATAATCTGAAGGTAGTGTATTGATCAATAAATATGGTTTAATTTACTTCTTTTGTTTGTTAGCTTACCAATATTTTTTATAGGAACCAAGTGTGTTTGAGGAGGAACTGGTCAGCCACCAGCTTAGACATTCTGGTATCCTAGAAACAATTAGGATCCGGAGAGAGGGATATCCCATCAGAATGCAGTTTGATGTATTTCTCTTTAGGTATTACGCCTTTTTAAACATGTGGTCTCATTTATACTCCTTCTTTTGCTTAACCCTAAGTTTGTGGTTGTTTTGAAGGTACAAGTCTCTGGTGGGGGTGCATCAGATTCCTGCAGCAAATGGGGACAACTGTGTGATAATGTTGAGTAAACTGTGTCCACTCCGACCAGGACTGTACCATGTGGGAGTGACAAAGGCAAGTCACAAAGGCATACATGTCGATGGAGCTTTATTACTATTCAACATTTGCTGAACTTTAGATCTTCCTGAAAGAAGACATTTATCAGTTGTTGGAGTGTAAACGAGAGCGCTCTCGTCACCTTGCTGCTCTCACCCTGCAGCGCTACACCCGCATGTTCTTCGTCCGAAAACGCTATACGGAATTTCGCGACAGAATGATCCTGTTCCAGGCCCGGTCCCGAGGTTTTCTCGCCAGGTGCTTTATTAATTCATTCTTTAGTTCTCTTCTTTTGGCTCTGATACAGTAAATAATATGTTTGTGGATACATACTTTTTATCACTTGGTTTACAATTTGGATTGTAAGTTTTAAAATAAGTGTAAATCATTATTGGTTTTCTAGGAAGCGTTATATGAAAATGAGAGAGAGTCTGGTTCGTTTTCGATCCTTAGTCCATATGTATGTGAATCGCAAACAGTACATCAAGGTACTTTCTGATAATAATCACAAATTAGAGCCACATTTGTATGCAACTGGAATTAAGATTTTTTCATTTTATTTATTTGCAGAGAAAGTTTGAGGCAAAAAGGAAGGCAGAAGAGGAAAGAAGGAAAAAAGAATTGGTAAAAAAAAGAAAGAAAAAAGATCAACACAAAACTGAGCTGAGTTTTGTCTTTTCAATAACAGTTTCTGCTCTTTCAGGAGCTGACAAAACGGGAGGTGGTCAACGTCACACACCTGGTGATCCCTGCAGAGCTGGGAGCATTACTGCAGACATCAGGAGGTTAATGTCCACCTATTTGCTTTATTGTATAATCCCATTGAATTTATACAGCTATTTATCCCACCAGGTTACTGTCTTGCACTGTTGTAAAATGCAATTGTTTTGAACATCTTGTACCATTTTATTTCTGTTTTGTTTCCAGCCAGAAGGGAGCTGCACTCAGATTGTCTGGCTCTCCTTCAGGCTCCTCATATTCAGGAACAAGCTCAACTCACTCTGCCTTTGGACATCAATAATTTCACTTTCTATCGCTATGTTCAGATTCACTTCAAGGTGACTTTTCAAATACAGTGTGACAGCTATGAATGCAGCTTTATACTCTTTATATCACAGGCTGTGTTTAATTGTATATCTTTTTCTAGCAACCAAAATTTGGTATGTTGATGGCACCACTAGAGACTCCTTTAACCCGAGTAGAGGATGACCTTAAAGGTGAAGCTCTCCAGCTCTTTATTATGGTAATAGTTGTATTCATTACAGTATTTAATGCTCTCTATTTTTTGTCCATTTTATCACAGTTCCGTACTTTTATCAGATATTAGTATATTCAGTTTCATTAAAATAAAATAAGTTTCATTCAAATTCATTAAACAATATCGTCTACATTTTACTACCACTTAAAGATTGTTGCAGTACATTCTGACTGTTTGGTTTTATTATCTATAATCTTCTCTTATTGAACTTGCACATAAAGGTTTTGCGGTTCATGGGGGACCCTCATCTGAATGGAGCACAGGAGAATATGTTTGGTAATTACATCATCCAGAGAGGTATAATCCTGCCTGGTCTACGTGACGAGATCTTTGCCCAGGTGGTCAATCAGGTTTGGAGAAACAGCAATCCTGACAACTCCGAGAGAGGCTGGCTGCTCCTGCTGGGATGTGTATGTAGCTTCAGCCCTTCTGCCAAGATGGACAAATATCTGCTCAAGTACGAGGTTTCATATTTTAAAAGAAAATTGTTCCATTATGGATTATAACTAATACATCTTTTTCACTCCAGGTTTGTTTCGGATCATGCTCCTGCCGGTTACCAGGCCATGCTGCAGCACAGGTTGATCCAGGGTGGACAGAAGACACAGTTAAGCCCTGGAGATGGAACAGAAATGGCCCGCACGTACCCTCTGTCGCTGCTCGAGTGGACAGCCAATAGAAAGAAGGCCAACATGGCGCTACACGTGCACTGTTTGGACGGTGAGCCACATGACCAGAATGGAAACAGCGCTATCATTTATGTCATTTTAAAAGGTGTCAATTACTATATAAGAGCAATGAAGGTGTGTTGTTAAATGTATTTTGTCATATTATATTTAGTAAACAGTCTTTTCCACTTCCAGTACTCAGTTTGCCACAAGCAATTATTTCAGGTATCAGTTACTCCACAAACTCATTCATAATTTATTGCCTGTCAGGATCAGGTGACATGGGCTCATTGCTCTCTGCTTTTAAACTCCATAAGTCAAAACATTTAAAATTTGGCAATTGCCCATAACATTTAATTTTTTTCTTTATTCCCATTTCTGTTTCAGGTGGGTCATTCTTATGTCCAGTGCACTCATGGACCAGTGGGGAGGACATAGCGGGAGACATTTTGAGACACAGGTGCCAAGACAATTTGTAAAAGCGTTTTGGGTACGTACACTACATTATCTATGAATGATTTTGAACTACATGTTGTTATAGGGGTGTGTCTGACTGGTGGAAGGGGAGCTCTGTCTTGATGAAGGAGCACGGTCAGTGGGCCGAGTTGGCGGGCCACGATTATGTGATGGACCTTATTGCAGACCTGGAGCTTCCCTCTCACTTTCCAAAACAAAAGAGTTACTTCATAATCAGCACAGATGACCCAACAAAAGTCAGAGCGAATGCTGGCTTGTAAGCATACTCTACATAAAAGTTAATTTCAAAGAAATGTATGTACAGTACATACATACATTAAAAATCGTATATATGTTTACCTTTTAGTGCTATGGTTGGCAGTGGCTTTGACTCAGATGAGGAAATGTCTCCTTTCTCCTTGGCCGAAGGAGGGAACAGACCAACTCGTAGCCTGCCTGACTCTGATGGCTACTATAGTCATGGTGCCTACATTACAAATACATTGTATCACATCAAAATATTATTTCTTAACATATACAAAGATATATAAATTAGCTTTTGAGTTTTGTGTTCATATATATATATATATACATATGCCAACAGAATTGGATGGCTTCAGCGATGATCAAACACAAAGAGGGATGGACCGCTATTTGGACTCTCTGTTTGACCCGGTTCTGTCCGACAGTAGTGCTGTGAGTATATTATAGTCAACCTACTGGCCTTTTCAGTTATTTTTGTCTAGCAATGTATTCCATATTGGTAACTTATCTTCTGCCCAAAACCGCAGCTCACTTTTAAAAGTCACATTACATTTTTAATATTCGCAATAGAGAGAGCCTTGACAAGTGTTGTGTTACAATAAGCTGGAAACACAACGTTTAGGAGCGATAATTATTTGAGCAATATATTTATAATAAGAGTAAATAGAGTTAAATTCTAGCTATAGTGCCTCTTGAAATCTACATGATACAGAAGGTATCATGTAGGTATCATGCATTGCTGTATTATCACTTAAGATACCGATTTCCCCCTCTTGCACTCAAATATTACTTCTATGCTATAATGTTTTTTACTATAATTTTAAAGATTTTCCTTGCCCGAAATCTTTATTTGGCTGGACAGCTATAAGATAAGATAAGATAAGATAATCCTTTATTGTCCCACATGGGGAAATTGAATTGATGCAACGCAGGTAGATACAGAGGTAGATACAGAAGAAAAGAACAGATCACTTATAGGAAGTTTGAAAAACACTCTCAGTAGAAGATCTCCTATAAACAAAAACTCCTATAGACAAAACCTCCCATTTCCCAACAAGGGATGGAGGGGAAAAAAAATAAATATAGTGTGAAATGGGGCGAGTGAGAGAACAGACAAAAGCGAGCACCATTCATAATATTTTCAATACTATGTCGTATTGGTTTCTAAACTGGCTGTATTTATAATAGCAGGTATTTTGATGTCGTGTTTTGTCCACTCCAGTTAAGCTGTGTGTGTGAATGGAGTAAAGAGATGATAGACGGCTTGGCCATGTGACCTTGGCTCTGTTGGCGTAGGAATGGAACAGACTTTATCACCTGGTTAGAAGGATGATTGGGTTACCAAGCCTCATACCGTATCTGACTAGAACAGCAGCGTACATGCAGTATTTTAAATTGGAGAAATATGAAGGACACAAGCATGGAACAGTGGCTTTTATGGACATATCTTTGTGGACTTTTGATATGAAATTACATCAAATTTAGGTTTTTGTAAGTAAGTGAGTTATTCTGTTTTGGTGTGAAAGAATGCATTATTACTTACAAGGTTTCACTTTGACCAGTAGTTTATTAGTTTGCTGGCAAAATATCCAATGTAATTTGATTTTTGATAACAATGTTCTGTAATAATGAAATAATAGATTTGCAGCAGTGTCTGGGTGCAGCAATGTAAAAAATGTTTTAATGTTAACATTTTTCAATATGCAGAATCTTAAATTAACCAGTACAGCACATGCTTAAAAAAAGATTGCTACTTTGGAAAGTTTATTTTAGGTAAGTTTATTTGTAGAGCACAATCCGTAAAGAAAGTAATTCATAGTGATTTACAGAACAAGATATATGGGTTGAAATTATAATACAAACCATTAAAAACCTAAATAATAAATATATTTTAAAAGAGAAGAATGCGGATAAATTACTTTTAGTCATACTATTTTATGTAATGAATTATGTGTGTGCACTTCAGGACATGGAAAGATCATTGTCATCCAGATTGAAAGGAGGAGGTGGCATTGGCATCACAGAGGAGGAAAAAGGAACCAGAGCACCTCGGCCGTACCCACCAGGAATACACCCCGGAGGTAAACGCTGCGTATAGTTTTTCTTCTGCATTAAAATATTTAGCTTGCTCTATGTATTTTAAAACCAAATACACTTACACTGAATTTGCCATTCCTTTCAGCAAGCTATTAGTGAGTTTGTGATAGATGATGGTGTTTGAACTAATTAATGTAATTGAATGTAATGTGTTTTCTTACTCATGATACTCAAAAAGCAGTGCATTATAAAGTGTAAAGAGCCATTAATACAGCTGGCCAAACTTTATCTGTCACTTAGAGGCTGTAATGAGCAGTCTGGCAACATCTATAATGCATGGGCGTTCATTCACTGTAACCACAGATGACTCATTTAACCTTGGCCCATAGGGATCTGTCATTGTCTGTCTCCTTCATTCTCCTCTGAGTCTTCTCCACAGCACTTCAAAGTGAGGTAGTACTTTGAAGTCTGACTAACTAATTTATCCATGTTGTAGCTGTTGTGTACATGAGAGGTTATTTAAGATAGATGTTTTGGCATTAAAAACATGTCTACCGAAGATAGAATCCTGCATACTGCAAGCATACATTTAAATTTAAAGTAATATTATTTTACATACACATCCTTTATTCTGTAATTATGTTAATTATCTTGATAATATTCTACTTGAAATGGCAGTGACCAGACCAATTGAAACCTACTGAACGTTTTACAGTTTAAAGCTTAAATGACCACTAATGTTGAGTTGTTACCTGTGGATCCTCAAGCTGTGCCAGTGCTCCCAGTAGCAGGGGGAATGATGCCTCCCATCCCCACAATGCCAATCCCCTCCCACCACCACCACCACGAACAATACCAGCAACAGCAGCAGCAGCCGCCGCAGCCGCCATCGGAGCCAGAGCCGCCCCAGTACCACCAGTACAACCAACCACAGCTGCCCCGCCAGAGGACTCTCACTTCTAACACCCCTCCCTCCCATGTCTCACCCTCCTCATCACCCCCCCGTGCACCCCCCTCTGCGGCAGCTCAGCTCCCAGACACTGATCTCTGGAGTGTGCCGGGGCTGTCAGGAATGGGCGCTCTCCCCTCCACGTCTGTAGTTCCTGGGTTACCTGTGATGACAGGTGTGCCAGGTACAAAAACCCAGGTTGTCTTGCATGTTTGGCCTGAAGGCGTGCTGCAGTGCTTCAGAAAAGGATTATTGGACAAACACTGTTCTGTATGCGTGATCTGTTTGAAATACAGTGGCAAGAAGAAGTTTGTAAAATGTTAAAAAAAATACCTGTGTTTGGGAAAACTATAAAATGTGATCCCAAATTGCTTCATCTATGTCTGGGGTAATCCATGTCTATTGAATTTATTATGTATGTATTGAATACTCATGTTGAATGTTCAACCCTAACACAATCAAGCGCATAACCCACCTCAGCAGCCATCCAAACTGGATTACTTCTGGAGCAGTGTTCAGAAAGAACTTGTGTCTTCCCCAGTGTCTAGAGTTTAAGTCATACATAGATAACAACAAATTAATTTCAGTTAGTGTTCATCTGGGTCAATTTGGAGTGGAGGAACTTGAATTGTGAAAGGCATATGGCAAAAACATGAAAAATAAGGCTGATTTGGAGGCTGAAGGCTTTTTTAGTCATTTTAGTCACACAACATTTAGTATTACCCTTGATTTTGAACCCTCTTAGATCACATTTTATACCAAACTCCCATTGCCACGTTTTTCATATATTGCCTTGTACTGTACATGTTTTGTCTGCATTAGAACAAACGGTGCTGACTCAACAACAGCAAGCCATCATCAACCAGCAGGCTATTATCTTGGTATGTCACTACGTTTTGAATAATACACGAAAAATGAGGATGAACTAGATGCATTTCCATAACTGTGATTCTGTTGAAGGCTCAGCAGATGACGATGCAGGCCATGGCGATTCAGCAGCAGATGTTGTCTTCCTTTCCTCCATCTACACCAGCTCCCCAGTCACCTCCCACACACCATCACACATACTCTCCACAGCGCTCCCACACAGCCAGCCCTGTCAGTAAACATCATTATACCGTGTGAATGTAGTGTTCTTATGACAGTCGATGACCATTTCACACTTTGATGTTTGCAGACAAAAGAGAAGGAAGGATCACTCGTCAGGGCGAGCAGTATGTTTTAGTCAAAAGTTGTTTGCGTTTTGATTGCATTGATTCATTTGTCCAAATCTGAAATAATCTGTTCAGGCCAAACACGTGGTCCGCCTCCCGAGGATGTGGTACGCTCTAGCACTAATAACAGTGAGCGCGCAGAGCCCAGCCACGATATCAAAGACATTATCAAACAGCATCAGCCAGCGGGTCCAACGTCGTCCTCTGGGTCAGCCTCGCAAAACCTCTGAAAAACATTAGCACACAGGACGTTTTGTAAAGCTCAATGTTTCTGTGAATATTTTCAATTTTAGAAAAGGTGACAGTAAGGTTTTTGCAAAAAAGTCAGACCCTCATGATGAAGCAATGGAGATCCTCAAAGACCAAATGGCAAACCCACCACAACCGGTATATCATATTTTAACACATATTTACCTCTATAAATGCACAAAGGAGGGCAATGCAAACATTTTATTTCCTACTAGACTTCAAGAAAACCGTCACCCACTCAACAAAAAGAAGACGGATTGAAAGCCACAAAAACAGTCAAGGCACACTCTAATGGCATCTCTACTGTACCTGTAAGCCCCGCCCCTGCTCCAGGTGAGCTAATGTCACTAGTATGGGAAAAAAGCAAAAACAAGCTAAATCTGCAACACGCTCCTCTTATCCAGTCTCTCGAGAGCTGCCCGTAGAGGAAGTGGCCGTTCAGACCCAACTGCACAGTCGGAGCAGTGACGATTATTACACTTATACCAATGTGCCTTGGAAGCTCTACATGAGGAAAGAGGTATTGTTCTTAACCTATTTTTTGTGTATTTCATATTTTAAACATTCTTTGACAAAGTGACCAAAGCTGTTTAATTTCTGTAGGTTTTTTATCCTAAAGAGACATTCAACAACCCACTTGTTTTGGACCTGTTATTTAGACAAGTAATTATTCTTTGATTATATTAACACAATGACAGTCGGTTTACTTCCTTAATGTTTATCTGTGAATAGGTTGTGCATGATACTCAGTCAGAGGCCTGCATTCGCATCACCCAAGAGGAGAGGCAGAACATGAGAGCTCTTTTTGGTACAAACAGCTACTTTCTTGGCTAAAATTCATTTAGAAAAAACATGTTACTTTATCCCTTTGACTTTTTCCCCACAAAAGCTGAACACAAAGTCGATCAGCCTCTGGAAAAGCATGACGACAGTGTGAAGAAGAAGGTGGTTACCATGGCCAAAGATTCCTGGGAGATCTATTTTTCCCGACTTTTCCCAGCTTCTGTAAGTTTATTATCACTTTTGCTAAACGTTACTTGGCACAAATGGGGCTACAGACAGATGTGAATATGTGTGTCTTTCAGGGCAGTGTAGGGACAGGAGTGCAGGTGCTCTCGGTCTCTCATAAAGGCATCAAACTGTTGAAGATGGTGAGGAGCAGCTCTAATGCCCCAGACTACTTCCGAGTACTCCGACCATACAAGTGATGTGACCGACTCTCAGTTCACCCAATGTTTTGACCTCATATTCTCACACGCTTCCTGTTCCTGTGTCTCTGCAGGTACTCGGACATCCTGTTTGTGTCCATTCCGTCTAATAACATGCTGGAGTTCAATTTGACCAATGAAAAGCTGATCTTGTTCTCTGCCAAAGCCCCACAAGTCAAACATATGATTGACTATTTCCTCACAGAGCTCAAGAAGGTCAGATGCCTGTTTAAATTGCCCGTTTTATATATGAACAAATGTAAATAGGAACAAAATTCTAAAACAAGTGAAATAAAAGGTTTTATACTTGAAATAAATATCCGGACTTCAGATGACTTCACATTATATAGGCCTTAATGTTTTTTTTGTTATTTTATTTTCAATTTTAATTTTAAAGGCGCAATGGACGATTTTTCGGCAATTTGAGAACGCAGGTTGAAGTGCGCATGCGCCCTCCCCGTACGGACTGATACAACACACACGTGCGTTTGTTTATTAGCGCGACGGATCACATCGCATCTCTCGTCTCCTGTAGATTTCTGTCCACTTCTGAGTCAGCTCGAACTGTCTTTCTCCATCTTCATTTTGCCCCGTACACTGAGGGAACTATATTATGATAGATCCATGCCCTTAGGCACGCGGAAACGTGGGGACGAGCCGCACGCGGCTGCAGGTGAGTGGTAGGTGCGTTTTATGATTGATACGTGGCAGGACTAATCGGCAGTCCACGCCACGAGGAAATAAGACTTAGATCGTCCATTCAACCTTTAATTTTAATTTTAATTTTTACAAGCACATACATAGCTTGTTCACTGGCCTTGTCACCAATAGAAATCTGTAGATTTTACTTTGAGCATTATGTAACCAATAGGGAGCATGACATTTTCATCTTTTACAAGACAATTGTTCAGAAATTAAAAAACAAGTACCAAATGTAACAATTGATTTCATTCGATTATTTTGGCATTCATGAGCTTCTAAATGATGATGTTTATGTTATTTTTAGGACTCTGAGTATATTGTAGCTGTAAGAAACTACATTACTGAAGACAGAAACCTCCTCAGCTTCCACAAAGGAGACATTATCAAACTACAGAACATGAATGGCCTTGACTCTGGTGAGACACACGTTTCTCAGTGTCGACTGTCTTATGCTTCTCTTTGCTTAATGTTTTGCATCTGTCATTGTTCAGGCAAATCTTACGGCTGCATAGTAAGAAAGAAGGTCATGCTTCTCGAGGAGTTAAAGAGGGACACTCCGGAGTTTGGTGGGTTTCTGAGCATTTAGGAGTCGCTTTGCTGTGCTATGATTTCCTCTTTTATTAAATGTGTTTTATTTCTTAGCATGTTTTTCAATAAGAAAATGACAAAAACATAACATTATTAAGAATGCTTAAAAAGCAACCTGTCAGGTACTATTCGTTGTCAGGTACTATATACTTTTACTCTTTAATGTAAATAGATGGGCATCACCAGTTCACCACTCATTTTGGCAAACTTGTCCAATATGTTTGCTGAAAAATATTTCTTATTATTTGAACATCTATCGTTGGTCGAGTTTGACAATTTGCTGCATATCCTTTCCCAGTCTTATTCCCCTTTCATGAGACATTTTCCTATCCTAAAAATGCTTATGGGCCAAACTTGTTTTTGCTGTCTGTTTACTAACAGGCTGGAGATTTGGTGCTGTCTTTGGGAAGTCAGGAGTGTTTCCAAGTGAATATGTTCGTCCTGTGGCTGCCCCAGACTTTCTGGTTCTCCCTCCAGAGAGAGTGGAACCTCGGGACAGACAAGGGCGGGTCGCTGCCTCTGCTGCTGTTGCCGTAGCAATGGGTTCAGCAGTAGCGGCTCATGAGCTTGACATCTCTACTCAGGTCCATAATAATTTTATTCATGAACACAGTTTTATGATTTACTACTGATCTTGTCAAATGTTGGTCCTATTCATACAAAAGGAGCTGTTCATAAATGTAAACTGCATCTGCTTTAGGCCGAAATGTTTGGAGAAAGCATTGATCTGGATGATCTGCCTGTGCACAGCACTCAGTATAACATGTCTGAGTTTGCCAAGAAATACTTCAGAGAGGTGCAGAAGAACAGGTCAGACAACATACGAGCTTCTGCAATATAAAATGTCACTAAATCATGATGTAAACTTTTGTTGACACTGCCCATAGTGATCAGAAAGCCAAGAAAGGAAAAGAGCTTCGAGATCCGGCTGATATGGTCAAATTCTCAAAGGTAAACAAGACAGCATTTCTTGCAAATACTGTATATGAACATTTGAATATCTCTTAATGTCATCCTTAGTGTATTAATAATTAATAATATAATTGTTTTATTAGTCCCCAATACATGAATCCCTGATTGACTTCTCAGACAGTGGAATGAATCGAGTGGCCACAGATATCTTTTTAGGTGAGTAAAACCCTCGTGCTGTCTTTGGGTCTGGACGACCCACAGACATCTGTGGTAGAACGCCTCCCCTCTCCCGCCATAATATAATATAATTTTATATTTTTCATTTTTTGTTTGTGTTTGTTTGTTTTGTGTTTGTTTTTGTCATTTTATGTTTAAAGCATAAAGAGTAAAAAAGAAAAAGTGTTTTTAACCGTTGCACTATCTTTGAGGGTAGCACGAGTGTTAAAAAAGAAATGCAATGGAGATAGTTGCATGATATTTTAAATTGTATTTAATTTACAGCCATAATGAAGTTCATGGGAGATTATCCTCTAAAAGGTTTGACTGAACAAGAAGTGGTCACCGCCATTCTAAAGGTAATGATGAAAGAAATGTCAAATGTCCAAGCTAAAATACATAATATAATATAACACAGTTATAAAATGTGTTTAAATCTACATTTACCGTAATAATTTACATAAAATCCAATACATTGTCACCAGCTAAGCGGTGAGCATGGTCTGATAAAGGATGAAGCCTATTGCCAAGTGATGAAGCAAGTCACAGCCAACACCAGCGCCAAACCGTAAGACAAACTTTACATTACAATGTTTCTCTATTTCTATTTCAAGCCTGAGAACAACATTCAAGACGTGAGCGATGTCTTGAAGTATTGCTTTATATTTGTGAGTTTAGGGAAAGTTGTCAGAAGGGGTGGAGGCTGCTGTACGTAATGACAGCTTTTCATCGCTGCTCTGATGTTATGAAGCCTTTCCTGATGAAGTTTCTACTGGACGCATGTTCTGGTCCTGGTGTTCAGTACCAAGGTACAGCAAAACAAATAGTCCATCCTTTCCTTTCAGATACACATTCTTAAAGTACAATAACTATGACTTATGACTTTGTTAAAGGTATCGCAAAAGCCTGTGAGCAGAATCTGCGCAGGACTTTTCAATATGGTGGACGTATCCACTATCCAAACAACATGGAAATCAAAGCCATGCTGGTAAGGACATTTCTGACACATTGGACACTGACGCACATTTTTTCTTGTGTAATAGAAAATGTTACCTTCTTATTTTTGTGGGTTTGCAGGCAGGGAGGAGCTCCAAGAGGCAGCTTTTCCTGCTGCCCGGTGGGATTGAGAGACACCTAAAAATCAAGACATGCTCTGTAAAACATTCTAAAATCAATCACAAATGAGTTTGATTCAGTTTTAGGTTCATTTGATTCTAACTGAACTCGTTTTAGGTTGCTTTTGATGTCATTGAAGAGCTTTGTTTTGAGATGGAGCTGCACAGGGAGGAAGCTTTGGATGAATATGCTGTCTTTTTAGTCACACACAAAGGTATGAAGAGCAAACAATGTCATTCCTTATCTAGATGTTGATGTTTGATATTGAACTACAATGCGTTGCAGGTCAGAATGTGCGCCCCCTAAACAAGCGCGAATACATCCTGGACATTACTACAGATGCCGAGACGGTGGATGCCAACTACAGTCTGTGGTTCAGAAGAGTTATATGGAGTTTGCAGCTAAAGCTAGACAATGAACTTTATGTTAACATGCATTACAACCAGGTATGCAACACATATATTGTACCCGATATTGTATGAAAAAATATGTTGCATTGTTTTAATTTTCTTTTGCTGTTTTAGGTGTTGCCAGACTACTTGAAAGCTTTGTTAAGTGTGGTCCCTCAGGGTAAAGTTAGTGATCAGCATCTTCAGCAGATTGCAAGATTATCAGCCCTACAGCATCGTGCCAAAGATACTATCTACCTGCCATCCTTGTAAGCACATATTCTAGACATGCAAAGCCCTCGAACAGTGGTTCTAAAACCATCTAAGAAAAGGACCACCAGATCTATAGGATGAAGCCAGACTGTATCAGGTTTAAACTAGAGCCAAACCATTGGACTCAACAATTATGATAGTCGTTCTAAGTGAGTACCAACCCAAAGGTGGATAGAAAATAAAAATGTGTCTTTAAATTAAACAAAACAACTAGAACTTCACATACCACCAGCAGTACCTTTACTACAGTTTGAGAACCACTGTTCCAGATTGTAAAATGTACATTTACTGTTTTGTCTCACCCTAACCCTGTTTTAATACATTTGAATTTTATTACTCTACAGTCGTGAAGTGCAGGAGTCTGTCCCCCCACAATTTTACTCCAAACAAGGTTCCCAGCCTTGGCTGAACATGGTAACTCAACACATGCAGCACGTCCAGCCATTAAACCCCCATCAGGCTCGAGCTCAATTTTTGGGTAAATTTCTTCCCACTGTATTGGTTAGGGGGGTTTAATAATAATACACGCTTACACACATGCTATACTTTTTTCTTAACATCACAATCATTTTTTTTTATCCCCAGGCCTGGTCAGTGCCTTCCCTATGTTTGGCTCCTCGTTTTTCTACATTCAGAGTTCCAGTTCTGCTTCTGTCCAAGCTCCGTGCATCCTGGCCGTAAATCTGAATGGACTACACTTCCTCAACAAAGACACTCATGTAAGAAAACAAATCATGTTTTAATGTCATGAGTATTCACAGTGAATATGGAATATCGTTTTTACATAGACATTTAGGCAAGGATATGGCTCCCCCTGTTGGGCGTGCTAAATATACTATTTTCAATTCCACATAATGATGGCATAGTCTTCACTTGATAGTATCATCATTATGTTGGATGTTTTACCACTTAACATGTAACAACTTTTTTAAATAGGAGGCTATGGTGCGTTTCCCTCTGAAAGAAGTCCAGTCGACCCGGACCCAGAGACCCACTTCTGGCTCTAGTTATCCATATGTTGATATCCTGATTGGAGACCTGTTAAATCAGAGGATCACACAGCTACAGTTAGAGCAGGTATGTGTTCAGTATAGAAGTACTGTTATTGTTCATTTTTTTTATTGTTGCAACTCAACTATATCTGTTACTTTTTACATTTAGGGCTTGGAGTTATGTCGAGTCGTTGCAATGCACATGGAAAACCTGCTGTCAGTGAGAGAAAAGAGACTTACTCTGCCCCCCAGTGAGATCACCCTGCTGTAGTGCACTTCTTACATATCTACCTCTAAATTAGAATCAAGTATTTTTCTGATTAATAATTACGTTGTCCTATACTAAATTTGCGTCCAGTTTTACATCTATTTCACTAAACCATAGTCAAAATACTGATATGTGATGTATGAATATGGCTCTTAACTTAAAGCTGCAGTACCAGTTTTAGCCAAAAAATGGACTAAAACAATCTTATGTCTTCCCCCCCTTTTTTCATTATCAATGTTTTTATTGCACTAAATAAACTGACTGTAAGCGGCTTGCATCTCCACAAACCTGACACATACTTGGCCTGGACAAGCCTCCTCCGATTTTTTTTTCATGGAAAAGTTGTTTCTTTGGCTAATGACTAATATTCCACGTACGACATAAAACAATATCCCTGGAGAATGTTCTGCTTTTAATTTTCTATTTCCATGGGATCATGCAAGAGACGTGCCACCTCCAGAAAGTTACTGACTGTTCCTTTAACAGCTTATAGATGAAATGCATTGCACATTTTTCTAATGTATATTTATTTTATTGTTGTAAATATAGCATGTTGTAACTATAATGTGGTTATTGCTGTATATAAAATGTGTATTCTGGGTTAGCGTGTAAAATTAATGTTATAGTGTCTCATGTATTTGTTATTGTTTTTGTCGTTAACGTTTATTTCTGTATTTTACATTAAAAAAAAACATTTCACATTTAAATACATTCGTTTCATTCCATGTCTCCGGACCCCCTTGTCTGGCCTCACATCCGTGTCTCCCTGTAGTGAGAGTGTGTCCGCTCCCTCGGTGTACCCCGTGCTTCAAAACGAGCACCCCGTGCGTCGCTCGCTGCGCGTGGGGGTGTCTCTGAATAATTGGTAGCAGATTTCTTCACACTCATTGGTTAACAATGACGGGCTCCGCGTGAACCGAGCGGAAGGGGGGCTGTGGTCAAACCCACTGCGACCCAAACCAGTTTTAGGAGGGGAAAGAGGAGGCTGAGCCGTGCCCGAGCCGCAGCAGCAGCAGCAGCAGCAGCAGCTCCTCGCACGCCTCGCTCCAGCTGCATGGGCTGCTAGTCTGCGTTAGCAGCTTAGCATCGCGCTCCAGAGCCGCAGCCTTTCACCGAGAAGCTCGGGCTATCTCCCCCGGGTGCTCCCCGCTTTCGCCCGCAGTTGCATTTCCTTGCCCCGGCCTCAAAATGATGAAGTTTAGGTTTCGTCGGCAGGGCACAGACCCGCAGAGAGAGAAGATAAAACAGGAGCTTTTCGCCTTCAACAAGGTAAACTAACGGGACGACACTGGGGCTCGTGGACTCACCGCTGCACCTTTAACACAAACAGGGCTTTTTATTGTCTGATTCAATTATAAAATTGTGTTTACGGTCAACTTTTGTTGCGCTCATTTCGCCTCGTCACCTTCTTTACATTAGAGATGATGTGTCTAATGAGCTGTGAAGTGACTGTGTCTTCATGTGGTTATGGCCCATTAGTTTTCACGGCGTGGTAATGATCCAAACCTGGCAACAGAAGAATAAACTAATAACTAGCACTAGCTTCTGGTTTGGAGGAATCTGGTCCCTGGACACTGCGGTTTGATGCCTCGTTTGTAGCTTGACCTAGATATTCCACAAATTAGTTAAAATGGCTGTCAATCTGAGGTTTACTTGCATTGACCACTAATGCCCCCATAATGCCCCATAATGTTCTTTATTGTCAAGGTTATACTTAAGCATTGTGCATTTGCTGATTCCCTGATTATTTAGAGCAGTGCATGTTGATACCTGCTGCTAAACTGGTTTGGGGAGCACAAAGGTCATTCACAAAAGTCATTG
The DNA here is from genome assembly GCF_026437365.1 of Eucyclogobius newberryi. NCBI lineage: Eukaryota > Metazoa > Chordata > Actinopteri > Gobiiformes > Gobiidae > Eucyclogobius > Eucyclogobius newberryi. The sequence continues at coordinate 12,259,008 of NW_027315757.1, forward strand.
TTCAGTAGAAGGGCTGTAGTAGTATCTGTATATCATATTACAGTTGCTGGTGAAAGGATGAGCTGCCAACTAAATCTACTGAGGTGACCAGTGGCCTTGACCTGAGGTGAGGCCAGTGTCTGTGTCATCATAAGTAGAGAGTAGAGCACAGTGTTGCAGCATCGGCTTAGACACAAGTGACTGTGTGTTCAGTACAATTTTACATTCGCACTGGTCATTTTTCATATTTGGGAGAAGTATGATTGTTTAGTTTAGTCCATGGCAATTTCACGTAAAGATTAATTTCAAGTTGCACATTTTTGGCACGTCTAGCATTAATCAGAATCAGAAAAATGTTAATTGTTTATTATAATAGCACAATATATCAAATAAGGCATGCATAAAATAGAAATAACCTAGATAAGTGAAGTTTACAATACAAACAAATGCAACATTAACTTTAGAACATGTATAAGGTCTAAATTAAGATAAGATAAGATAATCCTTTGTAGGTTTAGCTTATTTAGACATTATATTTCAACTTTTTCGCTTTATATTCTTGCAAATTGCAATAATTCCAACTTTGATTCCATTATAATCTACCAAAATACTGTCTAAATGTTGAATACTAACATTCTCTTAGTATAGTATGCCAAATAAAGCAGACAATTTAACATTTTAGTGTGTAGGTTGGCTTTTTGGCCTTTTGGTTCATTGCTGTCCAGCCTGGGTGCAGTTATGTGTTGCAATGTGCCGGGTCACACACACAGTTTAAGGTCTGACACCAGCTGCCACAACTATCAGAGGTGGTCCCTCAACAGGAGTGCTACTTTCATGTTACTTTATCTCTCTCTGCCTATGAGCGTGTGGGGCGCTCAAGTCTGTACTTACAAGAACAAAGGGTTAATGTTTTACGTCCATCTCTAATTCTTCAACTTATTTTGGTCCCAAGGCTCTGTTAGGAGTCAAAAGTTTTAAGAAACTCTCTATTGTAAAAAAAAAGCACATTTTAAACACTTCTGGAGCATTTTGTCTTATAGTTTAATTAAAGCATTTTACAACATTCTAGGACTGCAAAGATTGTCTAATTCTGACTTGTCGACAATAAAAATACTGTAGTCAAGTGTTTGATAAACGTACCTTTTCTCTGGACTTCAAAACATATGCAACAAGACGTTTTTAATAACAATAACAGCAGCATTTTAAAACTACATTTCACAGTTTCCAATTTTCAGATGATACACTTTAAATATTCTTTATTTAGAATCATTCAGTCTGTATTTTTTACTTTATAATTGGTTAGTAATATATAAAAAAATAATCAACTACTAAAATAATCATTAGTTACAGCCTGCGTTTGCTGGTTATAGACATTTAAAGCAAGATCTTTTGTTTGTAAAGGATAATAATGTATGACTCAAGTAGTTGAAGCCTTTACAATTTCCTAATTGTGAACATTACATTTACAATTTTAGTTTTGATTGCAGTTGATATTGCAGTCCCTGTGGATATTCCTGTTATTTTTAGATGTGTTCGTGTTCCCAGCTGGTTTTCTCTCCTAAAAGCAAACCCAAGCAAAAGTTGTGAATTTTTTTTTACAAGATCATGCGTCTGCCATCAGGGCTTTTAGGAACTGTTCTCCAACTTTATTGAAAGGAGTCCTCCCTTTGAGACGCCACGCTGGCTGAACAGTCCGACAGCCAAAGGCACAAACGCACGCACCCGGGAGAACTTAAGAGATGGACGCATCAGACCAAATGTAAACTGTCTCTCATGTGTCTCATGTGTTGTGTCTCATGTGTTTTCTCCTGCAGACTGTGGAGCATGGATTCCCACACCAGCCCAGCGCTTTGGCCTTTGACCCCAAGTTGCAACTTATGGCCATTGGCACCAAGTCTGGAGCCATCAAAGTGTATCCTTCCGGTTTGTCAACAACTCTCGTCTCTGTTGTTTTAAAGATCCAATCAGAGAGCTGATGTTGTCTGCATTGTCAAGCTTGGGTTGTTGGGACTGTAACATATTAATTGAATCTTCTGAACAGTGGGCATTTGATGTTTGTGATTGCAACTAGGGCTGCCCAGTACAGCACAAAAGTATTGATTTTGCCATATTGACTGATGCAATAATCTATCCCAGAATCACACTGTCACCCGAACACACACAGTTATGTCAGTGTTTAGCCATTTTCCCATAAACACAAAGATTAAGGGTTCAATTTTATCCCTGACCAGTGCATATTGTTGTATTCTTGGGCAAAACATTTTGCATGTATTACTCCTGTATGGCAACTACTTTTCTGTCAGTTAGTACCAGGGCAGCTGTGGCTTCAAAAGTGCCTTGCCACCATTGGAGAGTAGAGCTGTAGTTGACTAAAGACATGCCCTGTGCATCGATTAATTGACCAAAAGTGGTCGTGGAGTGGCAAATCATTTAGTGACTACAGAGCAGTACAAGTAAACAGCATCTTCCTGAGTGAAAAGGCAGAAAACTCACTCCATGCTTTCTTCTTTCTGCTAATATCCGTATTAATCCTAATAAAATAATTAGTTGACTAAAAATGTCATCCACTTAGATACTAATTCATTGACTAAAGAGCTACTGTCCTAATGGAGAATGAATGAACAATATATGGAATTGTAAACTGATTTGAACCTTTTAAGGCTAATGCAGTATTATTATTACAGTTCTAATGACTTTAATAATCCTTGTCAACCGCCTATTTGCTTAAGCTTGGGCCCACTAAACCAGTTTTCATTAGCTGGCTCATCACTTCCCAGTTATTGATTTGATTTTATAAAACATTTAAATGACTGTGAAATGCAACATCAGACCAAAACCTCACACATCTACAGCTACAGCATCTGAAATGCTTTATGACTTATTGGCCAGACCAGTTGGAATGTCACTCTGACTGTCCCTTTAAAGAACGCAGGACGAGCTGGAACATTGGGTAACTTTTAGTTTGCAGAGATGAGTGCTGGTTTGGCGTCTGTGGTAAACCATCATTTGGCCTGGTGCGTCACTCACTAGTGTCAAAAATTCCGCTTAACTTAGATGAGCTCATGCACACAAACTGGTGACATTGATTGTAGCAGGCTCCATTAGTCTCTCGGTTGACCCGCTGGTAAAGTTCACTTTATCTGTAAGAGCTGTGACTAAACTAAAACCTACTAACTTACCACAAAATCGAGTGTTGGCCAAAATCAACAATCATTTTGCAGTATATTGTGCAGCCATACTCGAATGCTTTGCCGTAAAGGGAAATGGTGCATGCTTTGAGGTGAAGCTGTGGTATTTGGAGATTCTTTTGAGGTTCTAACGTGGCTCACATGGTTCAGGTTTGTCTCGCGTGTCTGACTTGGGAATGTGTGAAGTGCAGAGCAGAGTGTGTAACTGCAATGAACAACACAAACCTCTCAAAATGACAGCGCTCGTACTGAGAGAGCACATGTTTATCTGTGCTACATGCTGCTGATGCATTAGTCTGGAGAATGGACGCTTCTTCTCACAGACGGAGGGAGAGAACCAGGCCGTACCAGGCACTTGTGAGGCAGCAGCAGGAGGAGGAGGAGGAGGAGGAAGAGGAGGAGGGCGGCAGATAAACAGTGGCAATGAAGAGCAGGGAGTGTAGGAGGAGGAGGAGGCTAAAGTACATCCATGTTACGCTGCCTGTGCTACACTGTGACTGATACATTTGTGCAGTTTGCCTACTCTTACTCTTCCATCTGCACCTGGAATTTTAAAAAGAGTCACATTGATCACACTGTCTTTTTTTTTTTTTATTTTGCTAGATTTGTTATTTAGATCTGGGTACAGACATGTTCTTATGTTGGCACCGTATTTTTTTATTTACCTAAATTGCAGGGGCTTTCAAATAAACTAAGTCAAGCTGTATCTTGTATTTGCAAAGAATAAAGTCTTAAAGAATAAAGTCTAAAAGAATAAGTCTTAAAGAATGCAGTATCGGGGCAATCGCGATCAGAAGGCGGTCGCTCGGGTGGCGAGAGCCATCATCGCCACTACTGCGGCTTTTATTATTCTTATTCTTATTATTTCATGGTCATTTTGCCACAACTCAGGCATTCTTGACCCCCTGAACATCTATGTCACACATGGGGACATGGATGCGATCGGCCCGTTCCGAAAAAACATGAACCGCTTAATCTTTGGCCTAGGCACTTGGGACAGTGATAGAGCTACCTTTTGACCTTTGACGAGTAAAACGCACCTGTCCTACGTTTTTCGTCCGATCGAGCTCAAAACAACACTTTTTGCATCTACAGACGTTGAAATTGAATAAATATTCAAGAAAATGTTGACATTCCTTACGGTCTCAGTGTAACACGCCCTCAAAAAAGGCTTAATTCCTGTTTTTTCAAGGACAAGTCACGCCTATTGGAATTGATCTATGGTGCTCAAATTTACTCTATAGCGCCCCCTACCCATTGTGTGAAAAACTCAACATTGTCTGATTTGTTTGAAACTCATGGTTTAAATTCTCCTCAAGACGCCATGAAGAAAAGTGCATCACAGATATTATGTATTTTCACAATTGGCCAGCAGGGGTGCAATGAATGACTTCACTTCCTCTTCCTCTTTTATGTTGATGGGACATTTCCTCTCGTGCCGCGGTCTTAGCATTAGCATTAGAATTATTATTTATTTTGACTTTATTCTTTAGACTTTATTCTTTCTGCCACAACTCGGGTATTTTTGACCCCTGAACATCAATGAAAAGTCACGAGTCACCGAGGCTCTCTCTCTTTCTCCCTGCTCAGGTCTGTGTTCAGCACAATCTTGCAATTTGTCAGGACAAACTAACTAATGACAAACGCAATCATCAACAGTGAATTACTGCGCTTCGTTTGGTATGCCGCAAAACGCAGCAGAAAACATGGACGCGCGGGAAGGCGGTCGCCATCATCGCCGCTACCGCGGCTTTAATTATTATTATAACACTCACTGATATTGTTTAGTTTGAAACAGTTTGTCACCTGATATGGCTTTAATTCAACAGGAAGTTCGACTCAGTGAAAGTGTGACATAATCACAGTTGTTCAGACTAAATGTAGGTCAATCTAACGTTGTGTGGACATCAGTGACCAGATGAAAAGTGAGAAATTGTGGCTTCTTTACATTGTCTATTTACAAATTGTTTTGTAATTGTAGCAGTTTGTATTTGCTGCAGGCTCAGTCCTGATAACGGCATATTGTTTATTTGATATAGACACTATGTTCAATATGCGTTTCAAGATAGAATTGTAATCTAATCTCTAAAGGTGTAATATCTTACATGTTATGGGTTTGTACTGTAATGAAAGGACATTTGGGCTATCAAGCTCAGATGTTGTAATTGTACAGTTGCACGTACAGTTCCATACATCATACGTTTACTGACTCTAATGGGACCGTAAGTACTAGTTTGTGTTTAGCCTGTGTTTACTGTACAGGGCAACAGTGAGACCTGTCTGGACTTTATGGACTTTATGGACACAGTCACTAAGAGACTGGAACAGCGTTTACGGTTGTGGCTTTCTTTGACTTAAATCCTGGCCCGCTTTCTCGCTCTTGTTCACATGAGATTTGTTTTCAGAACGTTGCTAACTTCACTCTCATAATTCTTTTATTTTACGTGCTCTTTCGGTGTTTACAAAGGCAGCGTCATATTACACCAGTTTTTCACTCCGACCACAAACGGGGGGCTCGTAGCAGGGATGGGGGACAATGCGCAGTGGAGTTTTGTGTGGCTGGTTGTTGGGGGGGTTTCAGGTGAGGGAGGGGTTAGGGTGAGAGCGAGGGGGAGATGGGGGCGGGGGGGCGGTCTCTGGTGGAATGCATGTTGTTGCGCTGCCCTGGGTTAACCCTCCCCGTGCGTCGCGATGTGCAGATTGAGTGAGTAAGAGCTTTGTTGCGGAGTCTAGTCTTAATAAAGGGAGCTTTTGAGTTGGTGGTTTCTATGACGACCAACTCATTTGCCTGGGATGAGAGGCGCTCGCAGGCATGCAGGTTTTTGAAAGTACCAAAAAAAAAAGAAAGGAAGGAAGTCACAGCTGATATGATGTTTAGTTTTAGTATTGAGGTATCTGTAAAGTTGCAGATGAAATGCTTTTGTGTCAGGACCAGGGCTGAAAGAAACTAAAGAAATTCTCTGTTGAATAAAGAGTCATCCTGTGCATCGATTAGGCAACAACATTTGGCGTGGAACTGGCAAAAGTAAAAGCTAAACTATCTTTTATCCGACCATAGGAACCTATTGCATCAATAAGACAAGAAATGATGTGGAAACGTCATGCCTCCTTTCTGCTTTCTGCTGCGGTCTATCCTTTAAATAAAAAATAATTGGTCAACTAATTCAAATTTTGGTTGACTGAGGTTGACCAGAGATGCACCAATTCAACTTAACTTTTCACAATACTCATGTCGCAATAGAACTGAACTACACCACAAAGTTTAATAATTTTTAAGCTTTTACTTAGATTTTCTTCTTTTCCTTTTTTTCTTCTTCTACACTACATATACCTATATTTGGCTCATTCATGCTATACAGATGAGATTGTCAGTTTAAATGACCTGGCTGTATACTCATGATGATTCTTGTCTTGCCTTTAGCTGCCCTGATAGTCCTTGCATAAATACTTTGCAACCAGGTCCCTTTTGTACATAATAATCTGTACTGTGTTATGTCCAGTAAATCCAGGACGTGCTGAATCACACCATAACTTGGGTGACCTCGGGCCTAGTATCAGGATTTCTACACACCGCTAATATTTGCACATGGATCGTACGTGTATTGCTCAGCCCGTCTGTCGGTCTTCTGTTGGTTACAAACTGATCTTTGTCTGTGTCACATAGCGGATTAATCTGGACTTTTGCACCGTGACTCACAAACTCTAAAATGACATCACCCTCCAGTACGGTCAGCTGAAATTTCCATTGTTTTACTCCGTTTTAACAAGTCAACATTTTTGTTTTGCATATAGTTTTACTGCTTGCTTGTAATTAAATAACTTCTTTGTGTTACATTTGGCAGTTGTTTTATGTTGCTTCACACTCATTAGTTTTGAGGCTGTCAAGTCTGGGTTTCGTTCTGCAGACTTTATTTGTTGGCTCTCTTTAAGTGGACATTGCATTGGTTTATTTGGAGTATTTTTGGACACACAAAGCTGACCACAGTTTTCTTGTATTTAATTATAATATGTTCTACTGTGGGGATAAGTGGGTTGAATGCATAGAAAGCGTGGAGTGGGCGAGTGTGGGGGAGAGGATGTAAATGAGCTAGTATTGTTTAGGCAGTGGATGGGTGGAGATGTTTGACTTGTTTTTGAAAGAGATTTTAAATTGCATCCAGGATAATAAATTGGGGAAACAAAGGTGACAGAATAATGGCTAAACTAAGTGTGTGTGTGTGTGTGTGTGTGTGTGTGTGTGTGTGTGTGTGTGTGTGTGTGTGTGTGTGTGTGTGTGTGTGTGTGTGTGTGTGTGTGTGTGTGTGTGTGTGTGTGTGTGTGTGTGTGTGTGTGTGTGTGTGTGTGTGTGTGTGTGTGTGTGTGTGTGTGTGTGTGTGTGTGTGTGTGTGTGTGTGTGTGTGTGTGTGTGTGTGTGTGTGTGTGTGTGTGTGTGTGTGTGTGTGTGTGTGTGTGTGTGTGTGTGTGTGTGTGTGTGTGTGTGTGTGTGTGTGTGTGTGTGTGTGTGTGTGTGTGTGTGTGTTATAAATCTCACACAGACACAGTGTTTATGTGTGCGGTGCAAACCATAACATTTCCTACACTAATCTTACTATGTGTGTGGTCATCTCCTGCTTTCATCCCCATCTTCCTGCCCAGTGTCCACTCTTCATCTCGATGCGCATCTCCTATATTTGTGTGAGTGAGAGGAGGGCGTGCTGGCTGCTGCCGACGTGTCCCTGGGAGGACAATACCTTCTGTTTGTCAGTATTCAGACCGTGAAATCGCTTTATCCTGGCTAACGCTCCCCCTCTCTGCCTCAGCGGGCAATCACACTCGTGTTGGTGTGTATGCAGAGGGAGGAAACACCCATTCAGTGAGTACAAGTTCACTGTAGGCTTCTTTTGTCTGAGTTCGAGTCTCTTCTTGGGAGTGCTGCGTCATATCTTTGCATATCACTCCCATAAAACGGTTTGTGTGTACAGACTATTTGATTGAATCATCTAGCCTGCTTTCCATGTTTTTGGTTGTTCTTGTTCTAGCATGCATTGTCTTTTAATAATATCAAGTGAAACCTTTTGATTGGGAGATTCTCTATTTGCCAGGCATTCACCCAACTGCCTGTAGGGGCTGGCGTTCTTAAACTGGGACTGTTGATGTTTCTGGCAAGTCATCCTTTGGGAATTCGCACAATCACCTTTCATCTGTTTCATTGTCTTTAGAATTTGAGAGTAATCTATTGTTTCATTGTCTTTTGCTTTCATACCATCCCTTTTCAAACAGTGTAGTGGTTGTGGTGGTTGTGGTGGTTGTGGTGGTTGTGGTGGTGGTGGTGGTGGTGGTGGTGGTGGTGGTGGTGGTGGTGGTGGTGGTGGTGCAAACTCTGGGGACTCCAGGTGACATCACGGCAGGGGAAGCCCTCTGCTGCGGTCTGACGTCACCAACAGGAAGTGGCCCAAAATGTGCCCCAAAGTTTGTGTTTCCTCCTCATGTAAAGAGTGTGTTCTGTATTCTCCTTCCTGTCCATACTCTAGTCAGCTGGTTTTCTGTACAGTCTTGTGTAACTCGAGAAGCTAATGATGTGATTCCAGTCACGACCGAGCCAAATGTCAAGGCTGTGACAAAGACCTAAATAGTCATTAGTGGTCTTTTTTTACTCCAGATTGTGACGGCTTCTCTACCATGCTCTTACACTAAAGACTGGTGTGTAGTTTGGTGATGAGTGAGCTGTGGCGGTTGCTACATAGCTCTCATGCACTCCCAAACCACTGTTGTCTGGCCTCATGTTAAGTACACTGCATTTTTTCTTTGCCACAATCAAGAAGTCGGCTTTGTCTTTTGGGGTTGTTTCTTCAGTATGACTGTTGGATGGAGTAAATCACAGCTGTCTTATTTCATTACTTACTTTGATTACTGGGGGTAAAATACATGAGGCTGAGTACAGATGAACCAGTTGAGGAAACGCCATCAGAATCCCAAATTTCAGACTATATTATTTGCCTGGAGAATACGCACTTCTTCACACACTTCTCCAATTTGTTACGGAGAGGGATTCTGGTCACTGCTCCCCCCCCTGTCACGCCCTGTCATGCCTCCAGATAAATTAGCACATGCCATTTAATCCACTTTTCAATATAGCTCCACCATCACCTCATGTGATAATAATATTGGCCATTAATAAGAGAATAACTTCCAAGATGACTCTCTTGTGACTTTGATGTCCAATTGTGAACGGTTATGTCTAGCTTGCCCTTTAAAGTTGTGGCTTTTAGCGTTTCACCCTTTTGTCTTTGTCAACTTTCTATGTCAACGTTTTGAACACATTGCCTGTCCATGACCTTTAAGTGACTGGGTTCCTCACACCTCGGCCCCAGCTGTCTGTGACATGTGTTACTGCAGTGAATAAAACCTGCCTATGGGAAGTGACAATGCTCAGGAATTCTACTATAAACATATCCGTGGCCTCCAGGGAGCACTTCAGTCTTTCTCTGCGCATGAAATCTAATTTAAATTTAACCAATAAAGATGGATTGGTATTATTGAGTTATTTGTTCACCACTTTGCTGCATACTGCATCCTCATGTTTAATTTGTTTAACTACATTTTTAATAAAACAAATGTAACTTTTGTTCGAGGTTGTGCTTTGTTGTGGACATTTTTTCATACTTAAGCCATTAGTGTAAACTCTTTATTTTATCGGTTAAGCTTGATTTAGTAAGCTAACAAAAAGGAGAATCTGTAATGACTGTGCACATGCACAGCAGTGGTTTGGGTAAGTGCGTCATCTGCTGCTGGTAATTACCCAGGGCTTATTTGCAGTGTTCTAATTTCTTCCCTTTTATGACACTCTAGCACTATTCAGTTTGTTTATTGTGGGAGATTACCCGTTTTAATGGGCTCTTACTTTTTGCTAACTGCATTTAACTGGGTATCTTTTAAGCTGCTCACTGAATTTCCAAAGTACTTGTCAAATTTAGATTTGAAGATCTGCAAACTCAAAACATGCTAGTTGAATATTACTGAAAATTGAACTCTAAAGATTACAATGATATAAAAGCCACTGGGTCATGTCTTTAACCACATTCCTATAGTTATGGATCTCCTGGAGTGGAGTTCACCGGCCTGCACAAAGACACCACTGCTGTCACACAAATACACTTTCTGCCCGGACAGGTAAGAGCTTTCACATAGCCATGTTTGCATAATCAAACTTTACATGTTGAATATGTTTATTTGTCAGGGTCGTCTGCTGTCCCTGCTTGATGACAATACCATCCACTTGTGGGAGCTTGCAGCAGGAGTGCCTAAAGAAGTGGGCGGAGTTAGAAGACAGGGTGTGGTTTGTTTGCAGGAAGTGGGAAGCTACACTCTCCCAGGGCGACCGGGCATTGAGAGCTGCAGGTGAGGCCTTAGTAACACTAGTCCCCCCAAAAACATGACTCAAAAAATACTTACTACTACTTTGTCCCTTAGTGCCACCCGGGTGACGGTCCTGCTCCTGTTGAGGTCATGTGACTTGCTGTGCATTGGTACAGAGGGAGGAGGCGTTTACGTTTTGGAGATCCCCAGTCTCACACTTAAGGACAGCCAGACGTTACCTCAGGATCAGGTGGTGCAGAGGTGAGAAATCACTGTCCTTTTTTTGCAAAGGATTATTTTTCTCTTACCATTTGCATCAAATATCTTTCTTCCCCTCCCTAGCTTGGCTAAAAGCACAAAACCTAAAGGAAAACTGGAAGAAACCCCTCTCTATAAAATGCATAGAGCTATAGTTCAATGCAAAAGCCCTAAATCCATGCTGCCTGGTGTGGTAGTGGCTTAAGCAGCAGCACATATGTCAGGCTCTGTGTGGTCGACCTCTGTCATGAGTTCAGTTCCCGGCTCTGACAATTTTCTGAATTTGCTCCCTTTTCCCACCCCCATTTCAAGCTTCACTGTCCTGCGTATTATGTCCTTATTTAACATGCATATTGGCTTTACAACTTTTTCTTAGAGCTCGTCTTGGAGCGCAGTAGAAGAGCATAGCTGCAACAATTACTCTGTCAGCCCTCGAGAGTCGCCTCTTTTTTGTAAACACTAATTTCCTCCTCTGACCTCTCCAGCTTAGCAGGTCACGCTCGTGTGTAAGTTCAAAGACTAAAAACGGTTGACTTTTAGGCAAATGTAACTGCTCCGATCCACGTGAATTTATTAGACAAACAATAACAACAAAGGCCATTTCAAAACAATTTCAACTTTTTTTGTTTTAGTAATGTTTAATTTTTTGCTCCATAACTGGCGCGGTGTATCAGAGACTTTGCTGTGTTTTTTTTTCCTCCTCTTCTTCCAAAACCTCTCATTAACTTAGCTTGTGGAGGGGGCGGGCAGAACAGAGGGCTAATGAGCACCCTGATAATGCCTTGTGTGCAAATCGTCCTCGGTGTGCAGGGAGGAGGACAGTGTAGCTTTGTACCATTTGCCAAAACGCAATGATCCGGTCGAGGAAGTGTTGGACTTGAATCTCCAATGTACACACACATTCAGGCGCACAGGCCGAGGCTCATCACTGCAGCAGGATGCAGGATTCCCTAAAAATACTTGAGAGACGGAGACAATGGAGGGCTTTGTTGAGAATGTTTCAGCCTCTGTGCTTCCGGAGAGGATCTTGCCTCCATGAACCCGGGCAAAGCGGTCAGACATCGATGTGTGTGAGGCAGGATCATAGTTAAATGTCCAACAAAGTGCAACCTTTACTTTGTTTGTGTAAAGGCTGCTCAATCATTTTCCTGACCATCTGAGTGAATCCTCTGGGCGTGTCTCCCTCCACATTCCTCCACTGCTTCAGAGGAATGTCCGTTCAAATTCTCCAGGAGTTCATGTTGTAACTTTTTGTTATTTCATATCTATTTGCACATGGTTGGAAACTTAAGTCCCTATCGACCGCAGGCAGCTTACTCCTATCAGTAGGACTATTTCCCCATCCCACTTTCCCAGCCTGGGCATCTTCAAAAATGCTCAGATGCTTTTGGCAAAAGGCACTTAAAAAAAAAAGGGAAATGCAGCTGGAAATCTCTCATTGACTGGCCTAATTGGCTTGTCAAAATAATAAACTGTACTAGAGAATTGGCTTGATTTTTGTTATTGTTTTGAAATGTATTGTCCCTTAAATGTTTTCTGAAGTAATAACTTTACTTTACTCGTGCTACTCTTACTTTTGTATACCTTTGCCTTTGTATGGGATTTAAGGTCATAAAATATATTTGTATGGAAAACGGGTAAAGTCAAACCAGCACTGATTGATGGATGTCAATTGTAATGCCAGTCCAGCCCATGACTGTTGGCGCAGTTTGTGCCGTCCTTTTTCTGATGGCCTTTTTTGCGGCCCGAGTATATACGGTAGTTCTGAATTTGAGTGGGATGATATAAAAAATAGCCTGTGATGCCAGATAATCTCAGTCCAGTATTTTTGAGCAACAGGACAGTTGGTGCTGTTTGGTACAAAACTTTGATCATAAGCCAACCAGGTTAAGATCTAATTTGTTTAGGTTTTGATTAGCTCTTTCCAGATCGTAATCTAATTTTACCCAGGGATTCTCAACTTCCTTCATATGAGTCAGCCGTTTGTCATCTGTCAGTAAAGCCTGTACGGCACAACACTAGTCTCAATATGTTTCCATTGAGCTTCACAGTCCGAGTCACACCAGTGTAGCAACGCTCTGATTTGAGCTGAAATAAAGTATTTTTTCAGAAAGGTAAGCTTGTTTTGTTTGTGATTTAAGTCTTCCAGACGACTACAGATGTGGAAAGTCACTGGGACCAGTAGAGTCTCTGCAGCAACATCCTCAGCAGCCAGTGAAGATCCTGATTGGCTACAACCGTGGCCTGGTTGTGCTGTGGGACCTGAGCGAGCGGAAAATAGAGCAGCTCTTTTTGGGGAATAAGGTATTTCATTGAGGCATTATGCATAGTACATGGTTCAGTTTCTGTCTTTGACATTGGGAAATGTGTCTGGGATGCACAGACGGATCAAATAAACCTGTCGGCTGAGCTTCTTTGATCAATAGATTTGTGTTTGTCTGTAGCAGTTGGAGAGTCTAGTGTGGGAACGCACGGGTAACCTGTTTGTCAGTTCACATAACGATGGAAGTTACTCTGTTTGGCCTGTTACCAACGGCAACACCTGCAGTCCGCAACCGGTCTCCTCCACAACGCCGTATGGTAAGAACTTTGAAATGAAGTGGAAAGGAATTAATTAAACTTTCCGTAAAAGCTCCAACTCATTCACAATGTGCCTGGGCTTGACTTTGATTGAGAACCAGTCCAGGAATAGTAAAGTCTTGCATTCATAATCACATTACGCCAGACTTAAAATCTTATCTATAATCTAATATTTTTTAGTTTTACGTTCTCACACTTTTTGCTGTCATTTTAGGGCCATTTCCATGCAAAGCAATTAACAAGATTTTATGGAGAACAACACAGACAGGGTAAGCCAATTAAGGTTTTTATTTGTATATTTATTGGAAAAATCTACCAATAAAAAATGCTAACCTTGTATAGTAAATTATGACTGACGGTAAATGTGTGTTTGTGTGTGCAGGTCCCCAGTGTTGTTGTACAGTGGAGGGATGCCCAGAGCCAGCTATGGCGATCGCCACTGTCTGACCATTCAGCAAGACAAAGACCACGTCACTCTGGACTTTACATCCAGAGTCATTGATTTCTTCACTGTTCACAGCGTAGAGCAGGAGAATGGTAAGAACAGGCTTGGCCTTGGCAAACATCAATACATTCAACACTTTTAGAGCATATGTTTGGGTCTTTGCAGAGTTTGATGAGCCCTCAGCGCTGGTTGTGTTGCTGGAAGAGGAGCTGGTTGTCATAGACTTACAGACGCCGGGCTGGCCCACTCTCCCTACGCCCTACCTGGCTCCTTTGCACTCCTCAGCAATCACCTGCTCCTGCCACATCTCAAATGTACCCCCCAAACTCTGGGAGAGGCTGGTTAATGCAGGCAAAGCACAACGAGGCCGCCAGCTGACAACCAAGGTGGGAAGATGTAGTGTTGACCCATTTGGATTACTTTGGCTTTTTAGTATGTGCTGATATTTTTCTGTGACTGTTTCCAATACTTAGCTGATTGTAACAATATCAGATCAGTTAAGGGAGATCTGGAATTGATTATGTTTTCCAGTATCAACACCAATACCGGTGCATCCCAAAATGTTGGGATGCAATGCATTTCTCATTTTTATTTTTGGCTTCATAGAGCTTAAAAGCACAGGTTACGTACATCCACCCACACTGTTTGCAGGTTCAGTATGCCTCAAAGCACTAAAATATTGTGATTGTGTGGATATTACTTCTATAATATTACTGCAATATAATAAGGCTGTCTTGAATTTGTATTATTCTATTATGTTTTGTCCTTCTGTTCTTCAAGCCCAACAAGATTAATATTCAATTCTGTTTTGTTAATGCTTTATGGATATCCCATAGTTCATCTTAACATGAGACGGACACTTTACCCACTATATGGCCATTAGCCAAATATGCAATATGATGATGATGCTTGTATTGGCTGTGAGCAGCTCGCTAACTGTCTTTCTACAGAGAAGGCTGTAGTATCAGGGCATGTTTAATGTGCTGGAACAGGAGAGGCCAGTTAACAGCTGTTGGATGTTTAATTATCAAATATTACAGTGTTAAACAATAGTCCAGTGGCAGGAGCGCTGTGGATTCAGTTATAGTCATGTTTTATGTATGTATTGCCCTGGTTGCAAGACATTTCTGCCAATTTATTAATGTGTCTATATCAGGGGTGGGCAAACTGCGGCCCGCGGGCCACATGTGGCCCGTTTGTCTTTATAATCCGGCCCGCCAAACATGCCAAGTAATGTTTAAAAATAAAATAATTGTTTTTGTTTTTTGCCCTCAGGCATCTGTCTACCATTATATCCTTAATAAATATGACGTGAAATGAATTAAAGAATAGATTAAATAGCCTATATTTGACAGAAAAGTGATATTTTATTTGACATTTAATTTTTTTGATTATTTTTTTTCACACCAATGATCGTGGGCCGGCCCTCCACTACTTGCCTGGATTTGAATATGGCCCTCGGAGGAAAATAATTGCCCACCCCTGGTCTATATATTCTGTTTGACTAAAATGTATATCTAGAAAAATGTGTAGGAAAATCTGGGAATCTGAACTTTTCACATTTGAGAGCATAAGGTGCAAATGTTTCTATTTAACTTTTTTATTTTCCTAGTGATTACATCTGTGCAAAATGTTCTTTGTGCAGAGCTGGCCCATATGTGGAGGGAAAAACTTGGCACCGCCGCCCAAACAACAAGAACTGCTATTGACTGGGTACGCGGATACAATAAAACACTTGCAGGTGGAATTATTTCTGTTTGCACAAATCGGGTGCACATGGATCTTGGTTAAAAAGTGGAAGTGATTAACTATGGGACATTTGAATAAACCCACATGAATCTTCTTCATAACCTTTGAGTACTTCTTCCACCACTGTCCCTGAAGTAGATTAATTTGTTTTTATTTTTGTAGCAATTGATATCAATTTAATTTTCTTGAATTTGTCTGTATTTTTGTTTGCTCAAAGCTGGGATTTGAACTCAAAATCTTTTTATGTAGGATTTCATCATGAACATGCTAAAAATAACCCGTCAAACCATATGAAAATTACTTTCTACTTTTCAGTCCAGTTAGAACATGTAGTGGAGCAGAAAATACAGATTCCTGCTCTCAAATTTACGACTGTAAAAGTAAAATTTATCTATTATTAAAACTACTAAGGAAAATGTTAAGCTCTCTTTACTTTTACTTTTGTACTTGTTCTGGGATTGTTTTTTTTTTAGCTGTTGTAGCTAAATTCCTTTTTCTTTTTGTCCTCTAGTCACGAAGACGGCACAGTGCGTTTTTGGGACGCTTCAGGCGTCGCCCTCACCCCTGTGTACAAACTGAGCACCGCAAACGTCTTCCACACAGACTGCGACCCGTGTGACGACACCCACGACCCCTGCGACGACCCGGACATGCAGCAAGAGGAGGAGTGGCCCCCCTTCAGAAAGGTACAGCTCAATCCAAATTCTGCAAAAATGTGTAGAAAACAAATTTACTTTTACTTTGCTATGGTTTTAATTGTGTGGAATGCATGAGTTTAGTAGTAACGGGTAAGTTAAATTGCTGTCCTACTATCCAAATGACTTATTTTTCTGGTATTACCATTAAGTTCTTGCATAATTATGTACTTGGACACATTACTTCACAAATTACAATATAATTACAATAGTTTCCTCACAAAGTTAAATTGTTCAGGTTACTGCATTAGAGGTTATTCAGGTGACATCACAGTATTCAAGACTTTAGCAGTGAGTGGCCAGTCAATCAGGAGTAATGTCATTTTCTCTTGTAGGAGCTTAAAAAAATCTAAATTATGAAAGTCTACAACTGCAAAATATTGAGTTTATACCAGACATTTTAAAGAAGAAAATCAATTAAACAGTTGTAGAAAAGGTGGTAAACAACAGAACACTGCAGCTACCCTCAGATTTATCACTGATACAGACTTTAGGATCATACACAGTTGAACCGATCCTCTCTGTCTTATCACCTCCTGTCATCAGCAAACAAGCTCGCTAAGCGCTGCACAGTCTGAGCATGAACAGAGAAACTACTTTCAGAAACAATGTTGTTGTCAGCTCTCCTTATAATTCTGCCACTGTGAATTAGTGAATTAAAACGATGTTAATGCATACATTCTATAGAATCAGAAAGGTTTCCCACATCCAATTTTGAAATGTGTTGTAGGTCAACTTCAGGAAGAGGGTCTTTCTCATTACAAACTGAAGAATGAAAACGATATGTAGCACTGAGGAATACATCTGTGGCCTGTTTTCTCCCATCTGTTCTGGAGAGCGCTGCAGACAAACCCGCCCCTCACATTTCAGATGCTGCTATACTGGCCCACTTTCTGTGCACAACTGCAGTTAAGCGATGCCCATCAGGAGGCAGAACTATCAGTGTAAGCAGTCTTGTCTGAGCTGAAGGGCGCAAAATGATGAGGCATGAAGCAAAAACGCAATGAATATTGAAAAAGTCGTGTCTTGAGTGTTGTTTTTAGCGTCAAAGCTGGGAAGTAATTCTGTGACAAGTTAAATATTTATCAGACAAGTTCGATCTTCACATACATACCGGTTTCGCTGACTTGTGGTTCGCCGCCCCCACCTTTTCTCATGTATTCTGCGGTAACCGAGCTGCATGTTCAGGAATGCGGCCCTCATATGGGATAAAGCGCCTTTCCCTTTTTTCTTTCCCCTTCATAATGAAAACCAGACCCATGATCCCACTCTTTTTCAGACAAGCCTTTCTCTCCTCGGTGTTTCGCCAAGACAAAATTCCCATGTACAAGCTGGAATCTGCTGTGTGCGAGAGACAGATTGATGCACGTGTTTTGCCGAGGTTTTATTAGGGCGAGTCAAGAGGCTGTCTGGAGGGGGCGTTTGGAGGGGAATAAAAGGAGAAGGGAGGAGTTGCAGGAGGATGTTAGTTTGGCTCAATGAAGTAGTGCCAAAGTAAAAATAAACAATGTCAAACGCCTATACATCTTTCTGTTTTTGGGGGGATACATCTTCTGCTTTGCATAAACAGACTTCTAAATCTGTAGTGCCATTTGACGCAAGAAATCCGTAAATGTCTTCCTCCCAAAGTGCTCACATCCACATACTGCCTGTGATTTAAAAGCCTTGAAATTGTATTATTAGCCAAACAGTTCTATACAGGGTCTGTTTTGTTTTTTTGATTATACTTATTAACATGCTGTGTGGCCCATGGAGTAGTTTTAACGTCCTGCCATCTTTTTGTCCTTTGATAAATTTTTGTAGGTTGGCTGTTTTGACCCGTACAGCGATGACCCCAGACTCGGCATCCAGAAGATCAGTCTGTGCAAGTACAGCAACAAACTAGTGGTGGCTGGCACTGCTGGACAGGTACAGAGCAAGGTCAAAAACAAAACCACATCTCTGCTCTGCTAAACGTTTAAAATGACCACTTTTTGTATACAGGTGATAGTTATGGGGCTGAGTGACGAGCGCTCGGATCACCTGGTGGACGTGGCAGTGGTGGACTTGCTGCAGGACAGAGAGGGCTTTACATGGAAGGGCCACGACCGGCTGGACCCTCGGCTCAAACCTCCGCCTTTCCCTCCGGGGTTTCAGCCTCTGGTGCTGGTGCAGTGCATGCCTCCAGCCTCGGTCACAGCGGTGGCTCTGCACGCCGAGTGGAACCTCATTTCCTTCGGGACAAGCCACGGTTTTGGCCTCTTTGACTACCACAGAAGGAACGCAGTGCTAGCCAGGTGAGCAAACACACAAAACATTATCTTACAGAAAACTTAGATGCATATACATTCAAGATGGATGCATAGAACAGAATTTCTGAGAATTTCAACAAGAATAGGTGATGGTACAGACAAATCTTCTGAGCACTGGTGCCTTGAAAGCAAGAATATGCATCACCCAAAATAATGATTCTGATTTAAACAAGTGTTTTCAACTGCTAGAATTAAAGGTTTTATTTAAGATGTAGTCTTAAACTAGTTAATCTAATAAATAACACATCCTGTGGCTCAGGTGTACGCTTCATCCAAATGATTCCCTGGCCATGGAAGGTCCCCTCTCCAGAGTCAAGTCTTTAAAAAAGTCCTTGCGGCAGAGCTTCAGGCGCATTCGCAAGAGTAGGGTTTCTGGAAAGAAACGGCCAATCCCCACGCCAACAAGCAAGGTAAAGAGCAGATGCTACCATGAAACGTATAGGAAACCTATTGCCTTTTCATCATCAAATTGTTATATACTTTTTCATTAAGGTTCAAGAGGCCAATGCAGCTTTAGCAGAGCAGGAGGATATTGCTCCGATCCAGAGGAGAATCGAACCTCGCTCCGCAGACGACTCTCTGACCGGAGTGGTCCGGTGTCTTTGCTTTGCTGACACTTTCCTACGAGACGGTATGGCAAATCCCCTTTTTATTATTGTTAGAAAGCACATATGAAATTAAATTTGAAAGTCTCTTTTGTTGATAAACCAATGACATACCCAATACATGGTTATTATACTGTAGCTATTGGCTTTCAAACTTGGACCTCACAGAAATTGATTTATGCTAATTCAGTAAAAGACATAATTTTTAAATAAATTTAAAAACATTTCAAAATTATATTTAAAATTTCAGGGATAGAGGCCATGGCCTTTCTTGAAATGTGATTTCATATTTGAGAGGATTTTCAAGGTTTCTAGCTAACAGACAAACCAAACTTCAGTGTCAAATGTCTGAGCGCGTTCATAAAAGCAGAAAATGCCTCCATCGTTGTTCTCAGTGGTGTTCTCTCCTTCTCTCAGGTACACACCACGGCCCTACCCTGTGGGCGGGCACAAACTCGGGCAGCGTGTACGCCTATGCCCTGGAGGTCCCCGGGATGGGAGCGGCCCGTGTGTGTGAGCGGGGAGCACCCAGCGACACCAGCGCGTGTGTGGAGGCGGTGCTGGGTAAGGAGATCCAGCTCATGCATCGCGCCCCCGTTGTGTCCATCAGTGTCCTGGACGGGCGCGGGAAGCCTCTGCCCGACCCATACGAGGCGTCCCAGGACCTGGCCATAGCACCGGACATGAACAACGCTCACTCGGTCCTCATCGCATCAGAGGAGCAGCTCAAGGTCACTACTCAAAGTATTTGTGTATTGTAAACAACATGGTGTCCTATTATCCACCTGCCTGTTATGAAATGCAATTAGTTTTATTCAGACTGGCAAGTGAATAACTTTGGGTTTTCAGAGCTCACTTTGTTTGATTTAGTGAAAGCAAAGAAATTAGGACTGAAACTGTAACTGATTAATCACAGCTATTTGATTGAGAACTAATGAGTCAGCTGATGTAAAAACGTATTTTGTCTAGAAATACTCGATCAAGACTTATTCAAGCAGCATCACTTTTTCTAGGTCAAATTTCATAATTTTGTATTCACAGGCCTTTTAAATTTCAAACAACTATTCATTTAATGGAAAGGATATCTGCAAAATTAATCGACTAGCAAAATAATTAATAGTCTCTGCCCTAAAATAAATACTTGATGCCATGACTGCATGCAACAATATCCAAATGTTATTACGGTATATTTCAAATCTCACATTATATTTAGATAACAATTATTATGTTTGTAACTGTACTTTGTCGTGTTAGTTGCACTGAAACACAGATTATTCCCACCAAAACGATACTTATCAAAACCGTTTGTTTGCCTTCTCCAGGTGTTCTCTCTTCCCAAAGTGAGCGCCAAGACCAAGTTCAAGCTGACGGCGCACGAAGGCTGCCGCGTGAGGAAAGTGGCCCTGGTGGTGTTCGGCTCCACAGCTCAGGAGGACTACAGCGAGCACACCCTGGTCTGCCTCACCAACATGGGAGACATGCACCTCTTCAACATCCCCGCCCTCCGACCGCAGGTACAACACACGCCAGACTTTCAAACCGCTTTAATGCGCGCTAATGAATGCATTTTCAGGTGCGCTATGACTGCATACGAAAGGAAGACATCAGCGGCATCGCATCGTGTGTATTCACCAAGAACGGACAAGGTGAGCGTCACGGATGGACAAAAGGTCACAGTCAAAGTTCTCATTGATTTGTGAAACGCGTTTGTTCTTCACAGGTTTCTACTTGATCTCACCGTCGGAGTACGAGAGATTTTCCCTTTCTGCTAAAGTTATTACAGAACCACTCTGCTCTATTCAGCTGGACCGAGCACTAGAGCTCACACACAGGTCAGACACTTTATCTGTAGTTCTTTTTGATCATATGTGTGGTACAAAATACAAATAGTTTCAAATAATGGTGAAAGTAGAATGGAAATAGAGGTGGGAAATGTATTGAAATGTAAATAATATTGTGAATCTTATCTGAATATCTAGTATATTGTTTATAGTAAAACTGCCACAAAAAGACCTGATTAAAAATAAAAATTATGTTGTGAACGTTAAAATTGTTAAAAGGTGATATTTTTGCTCTTTTGTGATTTTAATCTGACAGATATTTGACTGATAATTAAACCTCTAATACGACATGTTTTAACACATTTCTGTTGGATTCACATAATTTTGTCCGACCACACATTAGGGATGGACATAAAATGTAATAATTTGATATTTTCATCCCTATAAACAGTCAATCACAACTAAAAATAGTTTGAAATAATAATAAGAGGATAAATGGGGAAATGGCTCTTTTGTGTAACTCCCCGTGAATGCCCCGGGTGATTTACATAGTGAGGTTTAATTCTGGTAACTGTGGCGTACCTCAAGTTCTCCACATTTCTCCTGACACGATACCTCGTAAACAGATACTTGCTCTGTTGATGCTTTATTTACTGTGTGGTTGGTTAAAATAAATGGAGATGTTATGTGTCTTTGCAGCGACGGGAAGCTGAAGGCCAATGGAACCCACAAGAACCAGCTGGGACAGGCCGAGGGTGGGTCCACTCTACATTCCTCTGCTCTTAGTTGGGTCCACTTCATGGCGCTCCTCTTTTTCTGAACCCCTCCAGCCCCACCAGCCTTTTGTAGGGTTCCCCTCTGGTCTCCATGACAACCATTCAGTGTGACCCAGTTGCCTCTGGCTCGGCAGCCTCGTCCTGGCAGGGGATAATGGTTGTTGTGGAGACCAGAGCAGATTGAATTTGTGTCCAGTCACCAACAGTGACTAGTTGTCCTTGCATGCTCATTGTTTTTCTGTTTTTGACTGTTGGGGCACTTTTTGAGTAATGAATAAAGTAGACGTTGCTATACATTGACAGAATAAAAGAAAACTATTATCTATAGATTATGTTCATAACATGATATAAAATGTTTACCTTATGGGGGGCTATAGTTTAAACTGACCAATTTAACTGCCCCCTCACTGTTATGGATATTTTAAACTGAGAGTTCTTCTAGAAAAGTAGTAGATCCACAATTTTGGTTGTTATTTGGTCCATAGAAAACAAGCAAAATGTATTTGTATAGCACCATTTTTACACAGTGTACTGCAAAGTACTTTACAATCTTTGACATACTGTAAAATCCCAATACACATGTATGACATCACAGTGCACTATATAATCACAAAATGATTTAAGATTAATTTTAAAAGAAATTTTTTGTAACATTCTTTCAGTTAAACAAAACAAAACTGAACCGTTTTGAGCATAGATTTTATCAGAGTTTACTCCGACCTGTCTCACATCTTCAGGAAGATGTTAGTCCTGGCACCAGCAGGAGGCCGGTCCCTGTTCAGTCCCGACTCTGGGCACCAGCAGGAGGCCAGTCCCTGTTCAGTCCCGACTCTGGGCACCAGCAGGAGGCCGGTCCCTGAGGTCCTCAGAGTGTGAGATGGTTCATATGGAACTAACATGTTCGAGATGTTCTGACATTATGAAATTCTATAACATGGCCTCAAAACTCCTGCCATGGACGCAATAAATGGATAACTTTTGGAAAGTACTTTTTGATGCAGGAAAAAAGTCTATCACAGAGAAATTGATGACGATTAAGGACTGGACTGACATAGTAACAGACATTAGACAAATGTAGGGGGGGAAAAAATACATCTGGACTAAATTGATAAACTTTGGACTAAATGGGACTTCTGTGTTGACCAGCAGGTGTCGTAGATTTTGTTTTCCCCTGTATTACTCTCCTTTACTCCCTCGCTCTGTGTAGACTGTGTTCATTTTTATTTTGTTTATATACATTTTAAAACGGGGAAAAAATAAAATACTGGATAACATGAACCCGACTTTCTGTTTCCCGCCTATAGGACGAACTGTGGAGCCTTTGAGTGGCCTGTCCTCTCCAGTGCTGGACACTCCTCTGGACTCTCCACTGAGCTGCGCAGACCTCACCCTGGACACCACCGGCGAGCTGACGGCAGAAGACGTCCGGGACTTCCTCACGTACGACCCATCACAACCTCGCAATCAAAAAACATTTACAAAAGCGACAATTAATGTTTGATTTCAGGACGGTGGACGAGGCTGAACATAACCTGAAGAACATCGCAGAAGAGGACGGGCGCTCTCCTGGTATCCTCATCAACTGAACAGGTGAGGAAATGGACTGGTTTGTAAAGGTTTGTACCTGCGCAGATGTAACACGTGTCACAAGCACCTGTTTCTCATGGAGCTGATCCAGAGCGCACTTCAAAGACTCGACTGTCTGGCCTCTGCATTCCAATCTTTCACTTCCATTTTACGTCTCGTACTTGTGCAAAAACATGGAGTATTCAAGCTTACTTTTACTTTAAAAATAAATGAATTTGTAATGCAGAGTTATTTTCTGTGCGTACGGCTGGTTTGACTGCTTATTTCATGCTTTAACATAATTATATTTTTGAATTTTACTAGAAATCCTAGTACCTTGTTTTCCTCAGTCTGACAGTTTTAGAGACGTGTATAATTTAACTTCCTGGTTGGACTTGGGCAGCTGATGTGATGTATTTAGAGTTAATTCCAAGCAGCCACACTGTAAAAAAGGGCCAGAGCTCGTCTAATTTAAAGATGATCATTGAGAAATCAAAATACTTGATCTTTTTTTTTAAATGAAGGTTTAAACTATTCTGTAAAATGTGTTCCTTCTGCGTAAATTGATGACGTAAGTGCCTGATTCCTTTAATGCATACCGGCGCCATTTACTTGAATTTTCTACTTAAAGTGCGATTTTCTACAGGAGCTGACCCACTAAACAAAGTAATGTCATGTACTTTTTAATCGGTTTGTTCAGAATGGAAGAAATCAACATTCTCTTGACAATTTATCCTTACTCGTCCCACTGCACTACCATAAATCGTGTAGAATTCCCGTCCCTGTTCAACAATAGAGCTTTATGTTGAGGCTGCACAATGTATTCAGTGTAGATGTTGTTTACGTTGAGAAAGTGCTTTGTGTCATGGAATCCTGAGCACTTACTTTACTTATTCTTTCCTTCAGCCATGTTTTATGGTCTGTCATAAATCAAAGAGTTGCTGTTACTGCGTTCTACTTGAGACCCTCTTTCGCCCTCTGCTGGTTCTACACAGAGAATGCATTACACTGTTGTTTTTCTACACAAGACTTCAGAGGAGGAAGAAGTGCTCTCTGTTAAGTAAAAGTAAAGATTCAGGGAGATTACTTGAGTAGTTAAGTTCTTAATGTGAATACTTTTACTCATGTGCAAGTAATCGTTTAAAAATGTACTTTTTTGTAAAGTAAACAAGGTAAATATGTTGCACACATTTTCAGAACTATATCAATGTAAAATTGTATAATTAGATGAAGAATTGTGCAGATTTTTATGTTTTTTTACAGAAACTATTGCTTTATATTTCTAGTAGTCTTTTTGTACATCAGAAGGGCTGGACGTTGACTAAAATTATGAATGTGCTAAAATAACTTCTTCAGGTACTCTCAAACTGTAAAGAAAACTATTTTTAGTATAGTCCTAAAATCTCGTGAAGTAGAACGTAAAGTACAGATACCATAAGGAAATACTAGTACATTTTAAACTTACTTTTCACTACTGCAAAACTTCACATAAAAGGATCAACTTTGTAAATGCTACTGTACATTATGCATTGAATATGAAAACAGAAAATCTATACGTCTGATGTTCCCTTTATCCTTTTGTTAGTTCAGTGCCACGTGACGAGAAGCTCGAGCGATCTGAACGGACTTAAACGTGCGCTGGACAACAGACGCCATCAGCCCACTGTGAATGCCACTGCCCCGGGACACGATGAAGCGAACAGAGCAGAGCGCCTTTCTGAACGAGTATCCAAGTGGAGGAACCTTCCGCTGCAGATGAACTGGAACACGGGAACTGTAGTACCACTGACTGGAATCTGGAATACTTTTGTGGACTACGTTTCAGCATACTTGACTGAACTTTCACACATTTTCTTTCCTGCGGACAGTTAAAACTTTGCACACTCACTCGCGGGCGTGTCGGACTCTTGAACACGTCACCGCTTCTATATAGACTTTACGGGAGGAGGACGGAACTATTTCAAGTATTACATGTTGTAGCATCTCCCTTATCCGTGCCAATATGAAAAAGAATATCTATTGCCTTACCCAGTACGTTTTGGGCCTCCCATTTAAAACTCATTTGGTGTTACTCAAGTTGCCAAACCTGCTTGATTATAACTGTTGAACCACAATTAACGCACCATGTTTTGTATCGCTTTCTTGGGAATGTGGACGTATATTTTATTAACGCAGATGTCTTTAAGAGAAGAATCCACCTGGTAAACACAAAGGTACTGTTAGGCTGGTTCTCACAGGCTTTGAGAAGTTACAAAATCATCAAAAACTCGAGCGCGAAAGGCAATTCGAGCTCGATATTAAGGCCAGTCTGGAAGCTTTTAAAGTATAGTTTAATCTTGTGTTTGGTACTTAAGATACGGTCAGTGCAAAGAATAAAAATGGGACTCAGGGAAGCGTGGAAGAGGAAGAAGCAATTGAGCATTCTGTGTGACATGATCAATGTTCACCCACTTTTTTAAAATATAAAGACGTTTTACTATGTGTTATTGGAACTCCACAATTATATATAGGTTATTTGCAATTAAAAAGACAGGTAAAAGAACAAGCCGATGATAGTTGAGTTTAGTCGAAATGAAAGCTTTTAATCACCCGTGTTTAAAAAAAGAGCAAAGGGACCTCACTACTAACTGATGTAGCTCAACGTTTACTTGGTGTTAACACAGATTATAATATTAACATGCTTATGATCATGCTATAACTGGCACAATGACATGTTATGTTTTTTTTGTTTTTTTAATTCCACAATACAATGACTTTGTTTCTACTTCGTCATCCAGTTTGTAGGATTTTAATGGAGTTATTTAGCTTTTTGGCTGAACAATTGTGAATGTTAATAAAATTATTTACTCTGATGGAAGTCGTCTCCATTACTCTAATCTTCTAGTCGAGTACAAGAATAAACAGACATTTGTTTCAAGTGTAAACGCATTAATCAAAGCGTCGCAATACTTTGAAGTGATATTTTACTGTATTTTTTTTTTTTTTTTTTTACAGTTACCAGTTTAATCCCTCATTTCCCCCTCCAGGTTTCAAAATGTTTTGGTTCCTTCTACTGTACCAACTCTAAAATACTGGCTAGTTACATTATTTCCATATTCTGATAAAAACAAAACAAATGCAATACAAATTTCAATAGTTTCTTATGTGATAGCACTTTAATATAAAATACATAAATAAAGCATCTGCAGGTGACATCAGAAACATGTGCACATTTCTGTATACATCTCAAGATGGCAACAGTTCACCAAAAATAGACTTGAAAATACACACGTACAAGTACTTTCTGGAACTGACCACAGGAAGGCAGTGTTCCCAACAATGGAGCTGTAGTTCATGCCATGAAAGGGAAACAAACCGATGCACTGATAAGTCTCCCAGAATTACATGAAATTAAACATTTTGGTTTGATAAAAACATGTGGCCAGCTCTAATGATTGCACATGAGTTCCCTACAATCATAAAACATGCTTTCTTCTTACAAACCTCCAATTTTAAAGGTGCACTGTGTATCTTTTCTAGTAGAAAACATTCCATCTTGCATCTTGAGCTGTAGATGATCTAATAAGTAACTTCTACGACTCATCATAGATACTAAACTTGCAGCAGTTAAAGTGTTCTATGATATGACTCATTTAGAAAAGGGTTTATCAGAATTCTACTGAAGTGTTCCAGTGTCGATGGCGAAAAGTAGTCTCTAGAGCAATTTATCACACTTCAACATTTCTTATTGAGACATACCTAATTACATTTATTCAAGTTCAGGGAGTTTATTGCAAAAGAAACAAAGAAACTGACAAACCCTTCTCCAGAAAGTTACATAGTACACCTTTAAACTCAAAGAAGGTGAGAACAGCGACGAGAAAGAGAAGGCCACGAGACAGAACGACATGTACGACAGAAAATGGACTTGAACAGAGAAACATTCATTAGAAAAAATATATTTCAGTGTTCTAACCCACAGGCAGGCTGTGTGTGTTCTGCTGCACACAATGGCACAAAAACAACAGCGGTGAGCAATTTAAAACGCATCATGGACCACTCAAGCGGAGATCGATATGTTCAAAGATTCAGCTCCCGTTGTTTCCACGATTGACGGTAAAGCTTGGTTCGCTAGATTCGTCATCGTCTATAAAAAACGGCATGGCAGCTAGAATTTGTGTTGTGGTGGAAGCGTTCTTGTGCATATGTGTGAGAGATATTTGGAGAAAGATATGCTGCGTTTAGGCCAGTGTCGTCTTGAACGCTCCCCAGGCGTGGAAGCAGCGAGTGAAGCAGTGCGTCTCGTTGCCCTTCCGCACCAGACGCAGCTTCCTGGGGTGCTCGCTGTCTTTGGCGCGCATGTGCTGGATGTAAACCTGGGGGAGGAAAAAGCAGAAACGTGTTGGCCGACATTTTAGGAGTAAAAACATTACGACGGAAAAAGAAAGAAAGATGATTGGGACGTCTCACCTGGCAAGCTTTGAGACTGAGTTTGATCTCCACTTGACTCGTCTGTGCGCCGACCCACATGTACACCTAAAGAACACAACAAACTATAAGCCCCATGTTGTAATATACATACTTGTGTTTCCCATTTACTTCAGAGACTATGGTGGCCATCCATAGTCTAAAATCAGCATTGAAAACGCCCCTTGTAATTATATACATTTAAAAGTAACAACATTAATGAATAAAATGCTACAATTCTTTCCTAGTTTTCTACAACTAAACATGAAATTGATGTTTAAACTGAAATTTGTGTTTCAATTCCCTTTTAGAACTCACTACTGCCTTTAATTTTCAACTTTTTTTCCACCAACTGCCACTTGACTGATGTAAAACTATGATAAACATTGATGCAACATTTTCACTTCACAAATTGAATGAGATGTTTCAAATGAAAAGGACTCGCCTCGTTCCCGTTGTCGAGCAGCATGATGTCGTCGTCTGCCAAGTCGTCCTGGCAGAAATCTGAACACTTCTCAGACACAGAGAAATAGCCTTTTTCATTGGAACACCTGGAGAGGAAAAGCAACAGGATAATAATAATAGTGATGTCACTGCTGCCGGAAGAGGTCCAGTGTAAATAACAGACGCGCACGCTCACCTAAAGAGTCGGGCGTATTTCATATAATCAGAGTCTTCATCGTAATCCTTCCGAGATCCGATTCCGACCCAGAAGAAGTTCTCTGGCTCCTCCCCTTCATTGATCACCTTAAAAAGACATTGAAAAGTTGAATCAGAAACATTAAGATACCGCACAAAAGAATATTCATTGTTCATGTTCTGTGCATGTTCTGTGCGTCCACGTACCTGTTTGCTGTACGTGTCGTCAAACATGCAGTTCATGATGTCCTCGGCCAGTTTGGCCTCATCCGGGTCAGCGGCTCGGCCCACCCAAGTGTAAACGATGCCCTGATTATCTGTGCTCTCAAATGGAACCTGCACGGGACAAGAAACCTTATATTGAACAAACAGAAAACACAATACGAGTACTACAATAAGAGTACTACAATACGAGTACTACGATACGAGTACTACACAATAAGAGTACTACACAATAAGAGTACTACGATACAAGTACTACAATAAGAGTACTACAATACGAGTACTACGATACGAGTACTACACAATAAGAGTACTACACAATAAGAGTACTACACAATACGAGTACTACGATACGAGTACTACGATACGAGTACTACAATACGAGTACTACGATACGAGTACTACAATACGAGTACTACAATACGAGTACTACGATACGAGTACTACA
The DNA here is from genome assembly GCF_026437365.1 of Eucyclogobius newberryi. Lineage (NCBI taxonomy): Eukaryota > Metazoa > Chordata > Actinopteri > Gobiiformes > Gobiidae > Eucyclogobius > Eucyclogobius newberryi. Next base: position 12,288,011 of record NW_027315757.1, read on the forward strand.
CAATAAGAGTACTACACAATAAGAGTACTACGATACAAGTACTACAATAAGAGTACTACAATACGAGTACTACGATACGAGTACTACACAATAAGAGTACTACACAATAAGAGTACTACACAATACGAGTACTACGATACGAGTACTACAATACGAGTACTACAATACGAGTACTACAATACGAGTACTACAATACGAGTACTACGATACGAGTACTACACAATAAGAGTACTACACAATAAGAGTACTACGATACAAGTACTACAATAAGAGTACTACAATACGAGTACTACGATACGAGTACTACACAATAAGAGTACTACACAATAAGAGTACTACACAATACGAGTACTACGATACGAGTACTACGATACGAGTACTACAATACGAGTACTACGATACGAGTACTACACAATAAGAGTACTACGATACGAGTACTACAATACAAGTACTACGATACGAGTACTACAATACGAGTACAACGATACGAGTACTACAATAAGAGTACTACACAATAAGAGTACTACGATACGAGTACTACAATACGAGTACTACGATACGAGTACTACAATATGAGTACTACGATACGAGTACTACGATACGAGTACTACAATACGAGTACTACGATACGAGTACTACAATACGAGTACTACGATACGAGTACTACACAATAAGAGTACTACACAATAAGAGTACTACGATACAAGTACTACAATAAGAGTACTACAATACGAGTACTACGATACGAGTACTACACAATAAGAGTACTACACAATAAGAGTACTACGATACAAGTACTACAATAAGAGTACTACAATACGAGTACTACGATACAAGTACTACACAATAAGAGTACTACACAATAAGAGTACTACACAATACGAGTACTACGATACGAGTACTACAATACGAGTACTACAATACGAGTACTACAATACGAGTACTACAATACGAGTACTACGATACGAGTACTACACAATAAGAGTACTACACAATAAGAGTACTACGATACAAGTACTACAATAAGAGTACTACAATACGAGTACTACGATACGAGTACTACACAATAAGAGTACTACACAATAAGAGTACTACACAATACGAGTACTACGATACGAGTACTACGATACGAGTACTACAATACGAGTACTACGATACGAGTACTACACAATAAGAGTACTACGATACGAGTACTACAATACGAGTACTACAATACGAGTACTACAATACGAGTACTACAATACGAGTACTACGATACGAGTACTACACAATAAGAGTACTACACAATAAGAGTACTACGATACAAGTACTACAATAAGAGTACTACAATACGAGTACTACGATACGAGTACTACACAATAAGAGTACTACACAATAAGAGTACTACACAATACGAGTACTACGATACGAGTACTACGATACGAGTACTACAATACGAGTACTACAATACGAGTACTACAATACGAGTACTACGATACGAGTACTACAATATGAGTACTACGATACGAGTACTACAATACGAGTACTACAATACGAGTACTACAATACGAGGTGCAGGAATTCCCACCTTGAGAATGAAGCAAAACTCAGAGTTGAGATTGCTGGAATCTGTCCCAATCTGGATAGTTCTAGAAACATAAAAAGATGACTTATTTGAATGTTATTTGTTTTGATGCTTGGTAGTGCGGCGAGTTGGCGAAGACGTCAAACCTGGTGCAGAGCGCGCTGCCGTTGGTGCGGATGTGGTACAGAGACGGCTGGGCAGAGTCCGTCTTCTGTTTCCTCTTGCCTTTGTGGATGATGAACTTCCTTTTAAAGTGAGATAGGAACTTGAGGTTCTCCTGCTGCTGGGTCATCCTCACCACCTAAAAAAAAAAAAACATCATTTCATCCATTACAACAGATTCTGTGGACTGAAATCAAGCAGTGACACAATAAATATACATACCTTTAACTTTCCCGGGAAAAGGCTCTCAAATTTCTTCTGCAGGGAGAAGGTGAAGGTGAGCCAGCCCATGTTGGAGGCCTGTCTGCCCTGCCAGAAGTACACCACGCACTGGAAGTCCTCCTCGGGCTGCTTGTCCTCCTCCTCTTCCCCTTTCGCTTTAGCGTCTTCTCCTTGCTTTTTCTCCTTGTCCTTCTCATCCTCCTCGTACTCCACAGGAACCCAATACCTACAAAGACACGTGTTCAGCCGGGAGAGACTCTGGGTTTCATTCGGAGGTTTTCACACACCTGCAGAGGAACACGTAGCAGTCTTGAGTGAAGAAGTGTCCGAACTCCTCCTCTGGCAGCCGGGCGAACTTCTTCCCCTCCAACACGAAGCCCTCCATGCCGTCCAGGTCCTCGTTCCACTCCTCCATCAGCTGCTCGGCCTGCACAAAACCAGACGTGCGTTGAGCTTGACCGTGAAAAGGCAAAGCTAAAGACTGTGATGATGTGATGATGTGACCTCAGTGAGCGGCATGGGCGGCTGTCGGGGGAGGAACAGCGCGGTGAGGTCGGCTTTCATCTGGTCCTTCTGCTCGGCGTCCTTTTTCACCTGAACAAAGACATAGTATTAGGTTAAGAGTTAGAAGCGGGCAACATATCCACATTTTGGTAAAGTCGCGGATGTTGTTTTAAGTATCGTTTCATTAAAAAATCAGGTGTAAAAATGAAAAAGTAGTGATTTAATTTAAACACACATTTCACATTTGTCTGAGAAATAAACCTCAACAAGTAAGTTTAAAGACATGTTTTAGCACATTTCTGATGGATTATTGTCATTGAGGCATTTATTTATGTCAATACCGTCCATCCCTAGTTATAGTATTGTGTTTTTATACTTACATTTACAATTTTGTACTGAAATAACCAGCGCTCATATCATAATTTAAACTGTGGTTCAAGGTTGACCTTCACTGACCTTGCCCTGCAGGTTGTCCTTCTTTTGGACAGTTTCTGCTGCTCTGGTGTAATCCACCTTCAGCACATCGTCCCAATTCTTGAACTTGGACTTAAACACCTAAAGGAACATTCCATTAGTACCATTTCAGACCTGTAATTCTCTGCATTTGCCTTGAATATCGCGGTGTTACTTGGGTTTCTGTGCCCTCTAAGTTGCGCGTGACGCAGGCGTGTTTAGGCCGGTGCAGCATGGAGCAGATCTCCTGACCCAGTTTTAAGGCGGCGGCTCGGACCAGGCGCGGAGACTTCCTCCCGATCCAGATGAACACGTCAGACCAACAGTCCAGAAGGTACACGCACTTTGTGTCCAGCAGCGACTGGATCTACAGAGAGAGGGATGTACAGCGAGCACTTTACGAGAGAGCAGGACCTTTTCATCTATTTGTCTTGCGCCTGCCAAAATACTGAAGCGTGAGTGCGTTCTTGGAAAAGGCACGTACCAGTCGAAGCTCTGGTAACGTGTCCAGCTTGACTTTGTGGTCTTTGTGTTCAACCGACAGCTTGTAGTTGATCTGAGGCAGCTCCAGGTATCCAAGGCCAAGGCCCACCTATCAATCAAAGACAAGAATTAATAAATAATAATGACAAAAAGCATTTTCGTTTAAAGGAAAGTCCTGAGTGATTTACCTTGTACAGTTTGGGCCTCATGGGAGAGAAGTCGTCCGGTACGTTATCCTTGATCTCCTCGGGCTGCCCTCCCATCGCCTCCCAGAAATTCGGAGGCTCCTGGTTCTGCATCAAAGTAGTGATCTCGGATTTGCTCTTGCGCTCGTTTTTATTAATCTTCTCGGCGAACAACCTGTGAAGAGCGCAGCATACGGGGGCATTTAGATGGAGGTCAGTTAATGCTTTGTTATGGAAACTCCACCGTGGAAGGAATGTGCGGCGGTCGATGCTTGATTTGTGACGTGCCTCGCTTTTGTGGTGCCGCTGAGTGTAGCTTTGGCTCCTCTCCAGATGAAGATCTCCAGCCCAGTGTCCAGCAAGAAGACAAATCTGCCACGAAACAAAAAATACTATTGAAAAAAATGCAAGAATATAAGTGAGGAATGTTTGTGTGAAAGTTACCGAGGGTCCAGCGAGGAGCCCTTCACGGGAACAGACTCCAGTTTGATATTTTTCTTGCCATAAACGCGATACAACCTTTTAAAGAAGAACATAAAGACTGTATTTTCACCTGATTCACATTGCTAAGTGCTATATTGTCATGAACCATTACCTGACTTGATAATGCGTATCCTCCACGGTGAAGAATCCACTGGAAGTCCCGCCCTCGATGTACGATATCTCAGTGTGAAACACCTGCGCGAACAGAACGGCATCTTAAGTGATCGATTCTGCGCGGTCTTGATTTGCTTTCGTTATTAGCTCTAATTACAGCGCTGAACTCCTCGCTCTCGTCTCCCATCTCCTCCCTTATCGTCCGGCACTCCGCTCCGAGGTAGTTCCTCAAGTTGACCGCGTGGATGGCGGCGCCGGCCTTTTTGTCCAGAGTGGCGTCCTGGCCGATCCAGTAATAGATGTGCCAGTTTAGAGCGCCGTTGTCGTCCAGGAAGGTCTAGAAATAAAAGTAAATATACAGTGTAAATATCCAGCCGGGGAAATCGATTTCAAAAGGGTGTAGAAGCAACAGATACCTTGAGCACAATGTAGCAGTCGGCTTCGTAAAATTTGCCGTGGAACGTTTCGTCGATCTGTACGGGGATGAAGTTCTCGATCTGCCACACTGATACACCGGGAATCTAGAGGAGCACAAGACATTAATCGCACTTGAAATGCAAAAAAAAAAAAGGGTTGACGTAAAACGAGTGGAACCTTTACCTGTCCCACATCCTCCAGAAAGAACTCGGAGTAATCCAAATGTGGCTTCTCCAAACTCTGATCCCAGCGCCGGATCTTCAAGTCGCCGTATTTGGGATCTCCGTTCTCGTCCGTGTTTTTCTTCTCTTGTGCCACGTCGCTCATGCCCTTCAGCACCTGTTTGGCTTGGTCGTCCTGGGAACAGTCTTTTCTTCTCCTCAGCCTCATCTTTCTTGCCAGGTGATCTCGCGGATTTCCTCCTGAGGGAACAAAATAAATTATTTGCGTTTGACTTTAAAACTATGTATTAAAGACATTAAACGCCAGCAACAGAAACAATGGATGGATACATGTCGGCTACAATTTGGCTGCAGGAAAAAGCAATCGCAAGTATATTTTTCCTTTTCTTTTTAAGTAATAATAATAAAAAAATATATGAATTACAGTAAGACATGCTTTCTATTTTATGTATCGTTTCATTCAACAGAACTGGAAAGAAATATAAGCATTTTCATACAAAATACAGAAAGATTAACTATTGTGTAAGATGTACAAATAAAATAAAAGTAAATTAAGCCTCATGCCCACCTCCCCCAGCTGCTGCCACAGTCGCAGGTGAAGCCCCGGCCAAACGGAGCTGGTTCTGCAGGGAGAAGTCAATATTGTACCACTCTGCTCCACGGTCCACTGGTTTGGGCGGCATCACCAGATTTGGGTTTTCTCGCACGTCAAGAACCTAAAAATAACAAACAGCATAACATGTTTTTTGTGTTGCGTTAACTCGTTGATATAATATTAGATGAATGAGCTTTTTTGTACCTCCAAATCAGTCAAAAAGTGAATCGCTTCTGGCAGCGTTACCAGACGATTTTTATTCAGAACCAGTTTCTTCAGCTTTCCGCACCTGGATGCCACGAAACAAAACAAAATGGATGAATATATGTGAACACGCATGTTGGCAGTATATTAGTATATTCGGTGCTGACCTGCAGAGGCCTTCAGGAATAAGCTCCAAGTTGTTGTTAGCTGCCATGAACTCCGTGAGATTAGACAGTTTGCCCACGCCAGGAGGAACGCCGTCAAAATCCAGTTTGTTGGAGTTCACGTACATTTTCTTGAGCTTGGACAGTTTACAGATGGCTGACTGGGAGGAGGAAGAGGAAGAAGCATATTTCAATACAACGGCCATGTTTGTAAGTACGTTTCATTGTAGTATGGCTGTAAACGCTGCTTACTGGCAGAGAGGTGAGCTGGTTGCGACTCAGGTTGAGCGTTTCTAACTGTGTCCACTGGTCGATGCAAAGGGAGAGCTCAGAAATCTGGTTGCTGCTCAAGTTGAGTCTCTTCAAGCTGCTCAGAGAATACAGGCACTCGGGCACTCGGGTCAGGTCGTTACATGACAGGTCCACGTCTGAGGAAAACACAAGGCGGCGCAGAGTCTTATTTTGGATTCAACAGTGGACGTCAGTGAGTTAAATTGTATTATTTTGAATGCAATAGATAAATGCACTTATCATGTCCAAACTTTGGATGAGGACGTAATTTAGGGAAATATTAGAGATCACAATGCAAATTCTGAACCAGTTTTGAGCTGAAAGTCATCAGATAAATGTATAAGCTATTTTTAGTTTCAATAGTTTTGACAAAAGTATAAATTGTATATTGATCGATACTAAAACTAGATACCCGTATTCTCCCGACTATAAGTCGCACCTTTTTTCATAGTTTTGGCCGGGGTGCGACTTATACTTATATACTTATACTCCGGAGCGACTTATATGTGATATTATTCGTTATTTTCACACTTGCAACCACATTTCATACTCCAGTGCGACTTTTTTTTTTTCTTTTCTATTATGCATTTTTTGGCTGGTGCGACTTATAGTCCGGAAAATACGGTACTTATTCAAGCATCGATACAGAAAATAAATCACATAAATAGCAAAAAAAATATTACTTTTTCTTGAATGCATTTAGAATGGGCTTAATCTTTATAGGAATTAGTATGAGACCACAAGGTAACATTAATCAAACTACAATTATTTTGTGTCAAATTTCATTCTATTCTCTAAAATAAGGGGATTTTGATTAAATAATTAAATTGATATTGAGCTTATTCCTTGGAATCAAAATCAGTCACTCTGTACAGGACCTTTCACCAACACTATTAAACATGTTACCTGCTAAATTGGTTAGGGCCTCCAGGCTGGTTGGCATGTTGCTCTGTGTCCTTTGGGTGTTTCTCAGGTGCAGAGTCTGTAACGCTACCATGGCCGGCAACTGTCTGCTCACACAAACACACATCGTCTGTCACAAACTACACTTACACACAGAGGGACTTGTGTGGACACTTTAGTCTTACCGCAGCTGTGCGTGCATGAGCGGGTTGTTGTTAAGGATGAGTGTCTGCAGATGCACCAAGCGTCTCATCTGAGGGGGCAGGCTGTCCAGCTTGTTGTCGCTCAGGTCCAGATAGAGGAGGTCTGTCAGGTTGATAAACAGTTGATTGGGGATGGAGTCGATGCTGTTGTGGCTTAGGTTGAGCACCAACATGTTTCTGCTGTTCTCCAGGTCTCGGGGGATCTCCGTCAGCTGATTGAAGCTCAGATCCTAAAGGTGGACAGATAGTTTGTGACTGCAGATGACACAGAAATATCCGTGTTAGCAAGAGTGAGAGGTGTACTAACCAGCACGGACAGGTCATCGAGCTGGAAGATGTCATCCGGGACGCCAGAGTTTTTTAAGTTGTTAGCACGGGCCACCACCGCCTGAAACAATATGAAACACTTTAGTGGACCAATAAACTAATGTTGATTGACAACACAACAAAATGGGAAAGACTCTTAAAAGGAGACATATTATGCTAAATTGACTAAAAATAGCTTTTAACCATGATGTAATTGTTTTCCCTTTTTTACCCACCCAAAGTGTTGTTTAGAGTGATTCATGCATGTTTGAGTCATCTTTAATTTCCTGCTTTCAAGACGCTGTTGCTCCAACATTTCCATGACCGACCCCCATACACCCCAGTGTTCAGAACGTTGAACGGAAAGTCAGTAGAGTTGTTTCTTTTATTAAAGTGCATATGACAAGGATACACTACTCATTTTACTATAACACAGTTTGATTATATTAAGATTTGACTAAAAATCATCCTGAAGATTAAGTTACTTCTCTGTTGGACAAAAATACAATAACACAATAAAAATAATTTAATTAATGGATACATTTTCTGATTCTGATTCATAAATGTAATTCCATAACTGTTACCTAGCAACCATAATGTTAACAAGTGTTGGAAATTACACAATTTATGATTGGACAAATAAAAATACATGACAAGACCTGTTAAAATCAATCTTTAAAATATGTTTCTAGTAAATTGTCCTAAATTTTTGATGTTTTTTGCGTTGACGACATAGGAAGTGTTTTGGAATCACTTCCTGTATTTTTTTTGTACTTTTCTTCTCATTTTCTCCCCCACAAACTGCCACTTGACCGATGTAAAACTATGAGAAATATTTACCACAGATACTATCCCACCAAACCATGTCATAATTAGAAAAACATGAAAAGCTGACATAGGCACTTAAAGTCGTTGTAGATCAATATTGCAATATTGAGATTTAAAATGACCAATAAATAGATTTCCCAAAGGTGTAGATTATAACTAAATAAAAGGCAGTCAAAAGCATAAAATCTCTTCTTTATCTCAGTCACTTACCCTTAGGTTTGGCAAGCCGGACAGTTCCCCGTGTAACGTGGTGAGGCTGTTGTGACTCACTGAAAGGTGCTCCTAAAGATGAAAATATATTAGATGGAAACAGTATATCCAAACACGCACTGTTCATTACTGAAGTCATGATAAAAACAGCTCAATACTGGATCAGATGTTCTATACCACAGTGAAAAGAAACAAAATTGATGTAGTAATTTCCAAAACACAGTAATAGTACTTCTGTTAACTATTCAGTAAATATCTTAAATTGTCCCATTTTGCATTCTCAAATTATAATTTAGTAATTTTTTGGTATGAATTCATGTCTGGCCATGTCATTTTGGATAAGAAGTGGATGATGACAGTACAATAACAGACTAATTCCGTTTAAAACAAAGAGGCTCTTTCTATGTATATGAGATAATCATGTCACTCCAGTAAAACATTGGTAGAAGACAGAGGATTGTTTTGCATCCCACTCAACAAAACTCTGAGACACTCGCTGCAGCTTCACCACACACTCACCAGCTTCTGCAGAGAGGCCAGCTCTTCTGGGAGGTAACACAGTCCTGTTCTGTTGAGCTTCAGCCATCGCAGACTGCTCATACTCTTGACATGATCGGGAAAATAACCACCCTATAAAAGGCAAAAAATATGTTTAGAGTTCATTATCAGTATCGCCCAAATGAAATGACTTCATTGTTAGTTGTAGTTATTTTGGGTTCACAATTACATTTTCAGCACAAAGGACTTTTTACATTTGTTGATATATAGTATTATTAGGCCCGAGCGCCACAAGCTGGCGAGAGGCCTATTAATCTCGTAAGGCCGTGCGAAGCACGGCTGCGAAAGTGCGCACGAAATCGAGCGCGAGGCGCTCGCCCACTTCCAAACACTCACTAACGCACTCCTTCACTCATGCACGCCCCGTGCATACTAATTAGTAGTAGGAAAATGGAACATTACCGTTGTAAACGGGCGAAGCCCGTGCAAAAGTGCGCACTAAACGAGCACTTTACATTGAGATGACGACCGCTTCGCGGTCGTCATCCCCATATAAAGCACTCATTTGCGCTAAGTAGCTCACGAATACGTTCCCCATATCTTGCATGTTCCGTGCATATAAGCATGTAATGCAAAAATTGAACATTATTACTGTATAGAGGGCCAAAAACACAAAGTGGGCGGAGCCCACTCAAAATTAACGAAAGTACCCGTCAGTGACCAGGGACCCACACCATGAGGTAGGAAAGCGCGAGCGCTTTCCGAAAATGTATAGTTTATGATATTTGAAAAATGGGAAACATTGTTTTCGCATCGGAATATTATTCTTTCTTCTTCTCGGGACCAACCCCCCTATTTTTCACCCAGTGAACATTGACGAAAAGTCACAAAAATGTTCACACCTCTAAAAATCGTGCCTCTCTACATTCTGGCTATTTCCCTTTTCTAAAACAAAAAAAATTGGCGCGTCAGCGCCCCCAAATGTACCAAAAATGCATTGAGAGATGGGAAATGACCCAAAAAAAATCTGATCGTAGAATCATGAAATTTGGCGCCGAGGTAGATGGTGACAAGAGAAGTAAAAAATATTATTACGGCAACGCCGTCCGCCCAACCAAATGTCGGCCATATTGCTTCAAAAATGGCTAAACATGACTTCGGAGTTTTTCCAAACGTCGTACTTTTACGAACTCCTCCCAGGGCGTTGGCCCTAAAAAGCTGAAATTTGGTGAAAATGCTACTGAGTAGTGGGACATCAAAAGTTATCCAAATTACATTGATTACTCTCACGGTCTCGGTGCGGCGAAGCCGCAAACTGTAGCAAGAATTTCAGAAATCTCCCAAATTTAACATTTCTGCCGTTTGCGCAGATAAAGTCCGAATTGCGTCAAATTAGAATCAGTTGTTAAACTCTTTGCCCTAAACCTACTTGAAGTGAAATAAATTCATTTGGCGCCACAGCGCCCCCTACAGATTTTATATGGAGGTTAAATGTTTAGTTTTGCGAAATTATATGAAAATTGACACACAACTCAATTTTGGCATCCCCATCAAAAAAGTCAATGAGACCCATGTCATAATTGTTATGGCGTTGCCGTAACGATGACCGAAACCTTTCATGTTATTCCAATGGGGAAATCGCCAGAACATGTTTACACTTTAGACTTTCACAAACTCCTCCCAGGGCGTTAGACATATTAACCTGAAATTTGGTGAGACTCATCTTCAGGACCATCAAAAGTTATCCACATTTTCATTCAAAGAGTCACGGTGTCTGTGCGGCAAAGCCGCACATTTTGCCAAGAATTCAAAATAAAATAGCTTTTTGATGGTAAAACAAAGGGGAGAAGATGTGACAGCGTCACAGATTCAGCAGTAGGCGTAATAAAAGGACAATTGGGGCGCGTTAGCGCCCCCTCCTCTTGCGGCGTGGCGTCGGTGTGGCGGCGGCGTGGCGAGGGCCGATCATTGCCGCTTGCGGCTATATTTATTATTATTATTATTATTATTATTATTATTATTGATAATGAGTCAAAAAATATATATTTTTGTTGAAAAAAATCAATAAAACCATAAAAAGTAACATTATAGGCCCTTTAAAATATTCTGTCATCAGAATATTCATAATTGTGGAATGGAGGCGACTGGAGTCTAAATGAACACATTTTCAATGATTAACTGATCAGATCTAACTTTTAAATGAGTCTTTACAAGAAAAAATAAGCAACAATTTTGAATTTCCAAGATAGAATGTTGTATTAGATGGAGAAGAAAAATAAAATTTTCCTTCAAATTAAAACTAAAAGCCTTAAAATGCTTGATAAAAATATAATTTTTGGTCAACTATGTTAATATATGTTTAGAGAAAATTAAAAAGTATTGTCGGGTATTTGTCCAGTAAAACACAAAAATATGGATTTTCCCTTTACCAAAAATGCTATTGGTCCCTCATATTCTCCTATCATTAAATATTATGTAACAAATAATGTAAAAATGTCTTAAACCAGGCTCTGATATCACTCCCATGTCTCTGAGGCGTTTTCATCTGCCAAAACCACTGATTTTTCATATTCTGGAGAGGTTAATAAAAGTTTCTCCATTGAAATCAGAATATGTTCTACTTCACTTTTACCTTCATACCAGAATTTTAAAAAGTATTTGTTTACAACCATTTAAAGGGTTTATAGTAACATTAGTGTACTGTAAGAGGTAAGATGACACATCGTTCATACGGACTGACTGAACACACCCAAACGGTTTGGATATGTTCACTTTGAAGCTTAAAGCGCTAACACTGAGGACTAAAAGTAAAAAGAGAGCGAGATAACGAAACAATAAGGCCTAAATATGTTATAACTGTGTACTGTTTAGTTTATTTGTCATCCTAATCTACAGCATGATAATAGTCAAACGTGATCTGTGAAAGTTAGCCAGCTAGCTTAGCCGCATTCCCTTCACCTCAACAGTCACAATAGTCAACAATTTAACTATTTAATGTAGTATAATGGCAATTCCAGAAATGATTTGACATTGTGTTTTTCTCTCACACTTGAGAATTTGACAGTCTACGCGCTAACGCCCATGGCTAGTCATGAGCTAAGCTAGCAAGTGTTTGGGCTTTGTTTTCTTCTCAATATCACGGCTGTATTATTTACTTGAGCTTAGGCTACTTCTGTGGTATAAACAAGACACGAGGGCCCAATAATAAGAATATAAAACATACCTTAAAGTCATTTCCACTCAGGTCTACCCCCCTGATAAAGGGAAGCACTCCGGTGGCAGCCATTTCTCCTGCAGCAGGACGTCAGCTGCTCGGGTTATTTTGGTCCCGAAGCAGAGCCGAGGCGCAGGGCGAGGACTGTGGCCGGGGCTGGTAGGACAACAACGCAACACAGGCGGTAACACAGGCGGTAACACAGGCGGTGACACAGGCGGTAATACAGGCGGTGACACAGGCGGTGACACAGGCAGTGACACAGGCAGTAACACAGGCTGTAGCACAGGCGGTGACACAGGCGGTGACACAGGCGGTAACACAGGCGGTGACACAGGCGGTGACACAGGCGGTAACACAGGCGGTGACACAGGCGGTGACACAGGCGGTGACACAGGCGGTGACACAGGCGGTAACACAGGCGGTGACACAGGCGGTGACACAGGCGGTGACACAGGCGGTGACACAGGCGGTAACACAGGCGGTAACACAGGCTGTAGCACAGGCGGTAACACAGGCGGTGACACAGGCGGTGACACAGGCGGTGACACAGGCAGTGACACAGGCGGTAACACAGGCTGTAGCACAGGCAGTAACACAGGCGGTAACACAGGCGGTGACACAGGCGGTAACACAGGCAGTGACACAGGCGGTAACACAGGCGGTAACACAGGCGGTAACACAGGCAGTAACACAGGCAGTAACACAGGCGGTGACACAGGCGGTAACACAGGCTGTAGCACAGGCAGTAACACAGGCAGTGACACAGGCAGTAACACAGGCTGTAGCACAGGCAGTAACACAGGTAACACAGGCAGCACAGACAATAGTGAGCTTATTCTTCTTCTTTGGTGTTTAATGGCGGTTGTGTTACGTTACCGCCACCCAGTAGACTTCAGACTTTATTCTTCCTCTGTAGCTGCTCTATTCTCCACGGCGGCTTTCTGCGCGGTGCTGACTCTTCCAGTAGTGATGGCCGTGTTGAAAGCCCATGGTTGAAACTCTTCTTCTTCTTCTTCTTCTTCTTCCTCCATGTTTCAAAGCGCTGATCACGTGACCTCAAGTTCTCTGACAGGGCTTTAAACAAACCTGTCTCAGACCTATGACTCTATAAAGTCTAAAGCGGCTCCACAAAGTTTAAAAAAGTGAACCATCTTGATTGTTTGTGAGAAGCGCGCTTGCCTTGCAGATGTGTTTCTGAGTTCGAGGCACGTGCGGGACTATTTTGTGTGTCAAAAGTTGCCCTGACCTTTCAAGATTTAGCTACTTTTCAAAAATATGAGAATAAAAGCATAAATAAATAAAATATTACTATAAATACAATTATCTTATGGCCTATCTTTTATTTTTATCCTATAGCAGATTTAAATTGTTTTTCTTTTTTACTTTATATAGGTTTTTTTTGCCATTGTTTAAAGTGCGACGTGTTGACGCCTGACCTTAGACTAGTTTCATACCGGGTCGGTCGGGTTACGGCAAACAGACGTAAGGGTCTGAAACCTGAGTCAGAGCCAATGAAATCGTCGGACCATAATCGTCCGATGCGATCCCAGCCGGAGGTTTTAACGCGTCACACTGAGATACGGAAGTTGCATTTCACCCCTGTTCCAAAACATTCAAGACGGCGGACCCGGCTCGTGACCCGGCTCGTGACCAAGTGTTTACTTCTGCTCTCGCTTCGGTTTGAACAATCAGGAAAGTCCGCTCTACTCGCCGTGATGAATGTGCGTTAGATGTGGTTATACAAAGAGTGTCATTGCGATTCAGGAGACATTTTCTGCGTTCGGGGTCGGATAACCGATAATATAATAGATCCGTGCGAATAACGCAGAACATGCCTTGTTGACATGGGCTATGTAATATCCGGTTAAGCGTGTTGCGTTTTGGGGTTTTTTGTTGTTTTTGTGATTGGGTCTGTCTCTGCTCTCTAAACTCCGCCCTAGAAATTGAAATTCTGCGGTCAATCCCCAGACCCTCACGGTTTTAAGTAGTCTGTCAAAACGTGTTGGGAATGGCTGGTCAGGCAACATTTAAGGCACATATGTCATGTAGAACAAGCCCGTAACCATGGAAATACAGAGGAGAGGCTCAAACACGGGGAGAACACGCAAACTCCACACTGAAAGGCCCTGCACCGCCCATCGATCCCAGGACCTTCATGCTGTAACATGCAAGAGCTGTAAGTAGTGCCAGCAGTGCCACCTACTGGAGATTACCATGTGATGCGTCTTATCAAAGTGAACCTCTTTTAGATCATTTTAGAATAAGATAAAGATGCAGAAATGAGCAGAGACAGACTAAGATGCTCATGTTTGTATGAAGTCAGATGTGTCTATGACCAGAGAAGGTCAAGCGGAGCAGAAATTAGTCACGACTTCTAACTTTTGTCCAGAAAATGAATAATTCAACAATATTGTGGGGATCATTGGGTGTACATTTCCTTTACAAAAATGGTGGTTATAATTAATAATTAATAAAAATATAATAATAGTAATAATTAATAGTCATTATGTTTGTTATATATTTGAGCTGTAGAAGGTTGAGTAAGTTAAATATGTTACTCATAGTTACAAACCACTTCAAAATGTGTTACTGCGACAGGCGGAGTATAAAGAAGAGTTTGTACTGTATTCTTTAGTACATAATTGCCATAAAAGTTTTCATTGCATCATGTTAATTTTTTTCCTCCTCCTTTTTATCAAATTAATTTCCCTCAAAAATGTGTTTTTTTTGTGGCGCGTTTCCATGACGAATAAAAGTAACAAACACCTCTCAAATAATAACCATCACTTTTTATTTGCAGATAAAAAAAACACTCATTCACAGTCGTATAATAACTTGATATAAAAACAATAAAAAATCCGGACAGCGTTCAAAAGCGGCGACATAAAATAAAACCACCACATTCAGAACAGTAAATGTGATGTCTGAAGTTAAAACACCGTCCCGTTTATAATAAGTGATTATTCAGGAGAAAAAAAGAGCAAGAACCGGACCATTTTAGAGTCAAAAATAAAGGCATTTCAGCTCAATATCTCATCTAAACAGTAACTCTGAAAGTCAAACTCTTTTTACCTGTCACTGGAAACTATTACATTCTTAAAAAAGCA
Organism: Eucyclogobius newberryi; assembly: GCF_026437365.1. NCBI lineage: Eukaryota > Metazoa > Chordata > Actinopteri > Gobiiformes > Gobiidae > Eucyclogobius > Eucyclogobius newberryi. The sequence continues at coordinate 12,303,306 of NW_027315757.1, forward strand.
CAAATCAAGATAAAAAAACATGGAATTCAATCACTTTTTGACTTGCAGATGGTTCTCATTTACTCGATACTCATGTCGTCCTCCTCCTGACGATCATGTCGTCATCGCCTCCTCCTCCTCTCCTCCTCCTTGGATCATGTCATTGTCTCCTCCTCCTCGCCTCCTCCTTGGATCATGTCGTTGTCGTCGTCGTCGCCTCCTCCTCCTCGCCTCCTCCTTAGATCATGTCACCGTCTCCTCCTCCTCGCCTCCTCCTTGATCATGTCGTTGTCGCCTCCTCAAAATCATGTCGTTGCCTCCTCCTTCTCGCCTCCTCCTCCTCGCCTCCTCCTTAAAATCATGTCGTCGCCTCCTCCTCGCCTCCTCCTTGATCATGTCGTTGTCGTTGTCGCCTCCTTAAAATCATGTCGTTGCCTCCTCCTTCTCGCCTCCTCCTCCTCCTTAAAATCATGTCGTTGCCTCCTCCTTCTCGCCTCCTCCTCCTCCTTAAAATCATGTCGTTGCCGCCTCCTCTTTCTCGCCTCCTCCTCGCCTCCTCCTTGGATCATGTCGTTGTCGTCGTCGCCTCCTTGGATCATGTCGTTGTTGTCGTCGTCGCCTCCTCCTTAGATCATGTCGTCGTCATCGTCGCTTCCTCCGAACAGGTCGGCGAGCTTCTTGAAGCGCGGGCCCCACTCGTGCAGGTAGGCGAAGTCCAGGTCGCCGGAGCTGGACGAGTTGAGCGACGAGAGCGAGCCGGCATCAGAGCAGTCGCCCTCGTACTTGAACACCAGCAGCGAGTCGTAGGGCGGCACCGTCGGGTCGTTGTCCGCCACCTTCAGCTTCTACAGGGACAGAGCGAGATCGTTAGTGTCCTTTAAACCTGCTCCTGATGGACTTTAGATTGGCAGCTCGAGTTTAAGATGCGAGAGGAGATGGAGGAGATGGAGGAGTTGGAGGAGATGGAGGAGATGGAGGAGATGGGTGAGATGGGTGAGATGGAGGAGATGGAGGAGATGGAGATGGAGATGGAGGAGATGGAGGAGATGGAAAGAGATGGAGGAGATGGAAGAGATGGAAAGAGATGGAGGAGATGGAAAGAGATGGAGGAGATGGAAAGAGATGGAGGAGATGGAAGAGATGGAGGAGATGGAGATGGAGGAGATGGAGGAGATAGAAGAGATGGAGCTGGAGGAGATGTAGGAAATGCATCTTTGCCGTTTCCCAGGAAAGAGTTTTCGCTCCATCTACTGGCTTCAGAAGGAATTACACAGATTCATAAAAATGTTCATTTGACTGTCGACCACCTTAAAAATTAAATACTGACCATTGAACTAACGACTAAAATATCGTGCAAGTGCGAGTAATAATTCATATTTTGATGCATTTCTGACACAAAACGATTTCATTTCAATACTTTTCTGTAGATGAAACGGTGGTTTAACAAACGAGGACCTGTCGTGACTGAACATTTGTGCGTCTTACGTTCCCAATCTCGTCGGGATAGGCTGGTCGAGGGCGAAACCTCAGAGCGGGCAAGAAGTTTTGAGCCTCGACGTCTCTAAAAACTTCAGGTCTGTTTTCCAGGTCGCGCTGGAGAACGCTCAGGTCGAAGATCTGAGGGAGACAATCGAGTTTAGACCAGACGCACACAGTAAGACCAGAGGGAGGAGATAAAGGGAGGTGTTGGAGATGTAGTGTGAATAGTAGTGGTTTCAGCACCTGCTTGTCCTCTCCTCCGCCCTGCTCGTGATCCTCTCGTTCGCGTCGAGCAAAGAGCAGCGGCAGCAGAATCATCACTGAAACCAAAAGTCAGGTAAATATGGATCAGAACCATCACTGAAACTAACACTAAAGTGAAGCCGCAGTAACCCTGAACCATCTGAACTGTCATGTCAAAGTTCACTTTATGTCACGGACGATCCTAAAGCAGGATATATAATATAATAATATATAGTAATGTAGATCATTAGCTCCGCCTTGTTCATCCAACACCGGCCCCTGTCCAGGGTGAACCCGCCTCAAGCCCAAAGTCCCTGGTGGTAGAACATGGATGAGTGTAAAGTGAACTCACTGAACAGGAGCATGAGCCCAACCAGCACCCCCAGGATGATGAGCAGAGGTGGTCCTCCTGCAGCTTCACACATCACGTCTGGACCTTTGCAGGAGCAGACCTGGGCCTTGACCGTGGACACTTGGTTCTCACCCTCAGCATCATACACCTGCAGCTGCACGTCGTAGAAGCCCGGGTCCAGGTCTGTGGTCAGGAGCAGGACAATCCCAGTCTCTGAGGAGGAACGGGTTCATCAGACTATTACAAGTTTATTGCACTGCTGTTGTTCATGCGTGTGTTGTGTGTTGTGTGTTGCGTGTTGCGTGTCACTCACTGCTGTCAGTCATGTGTGCGGCCCAGTTGGCCGTGGACGATCCTTGCAGTTCGACTCTGAATGGGGCAGAAAAGCCCGGCCCGTCTTTGTCGGTGATGCTCAGCAAGTGAGGCGCTGGTTCTTGGTTACACACCTGAGCAGAGACGACACACAGGAAACACACAGGAAACACAATCAACACTTCAGAGCAACTGAAGCTGCTACGTGCAAACAAGCACATTTAGTCAGGGACAATAGAGGCTGAAAGCGCTTTAAGGACTAAACAAACAGGCTCGTATGATAGAAAACAAAGAGGTTTAGTTTAGTTGATGCCAATAACACCTTTTCATCAGGAGGTCCCTCCCGGTGGGCAGGGCTTACCCAGAGTAGGATAAATATCTGAGTTCCCGCTCCTGATTCGCAGAATGACTCCTGGATGAGAGTCAAAATGTCCAGATGAAACAACTGAATATTTTTCTACAATGGACCCCTCCTGGACGAATGAGGGATTACACCCACATACACATTTAGAACGGCCGAGTCAGACGGGCTTCATTTCTGAGGAAATGCCGAGACAGAAACCATTTCAATTTGATCAAATACGCCACAAATGAACAGAAAGCCATATTTTATGCGTGGATTCAAATCTGCATCACCTGCGCGCCAATCAAGGTAGCAGATTGTAAAGAAAATGTCTTTAAATTCACAATTCAACGCCCAAAATCACAGACTTATTCTCTTGGCCGAGGGTTATGAAATAATAATCTGTTTGTGCTGACCTTGATGTCGCGGTCATCGACGGACGGGGCGTTGTCGTTCACGTCCTCCAGCTTTATCTGCAGAGTTCCTGTTCCTGTGGCCGGAACCTCGTCTGGAGAGAAGGGGAGGAGGGACAACAACTTAAGACTTTATCCAGAAACGCTCCAGTTCACATCAAGGAAAACAGGATTAGAAGATGATCAAATACTGTATTTTCCGGACTATAAATCGCACCTTTTTTCATAGTTTTGGCCGGGGTAAGACTTATACTCCAGAGCAACTTATATGTGATATTATTCGTTATTTTCACACTGACAACCACAAGAGGGCGCTCTAGGCTCTAAGCGATGCAGAAGAAGAATCTGCACTTCCTCTACCTCCGGAGTTTGTGGAGTTGTTTAGAAGTGACACAGAGGAAGAAGAATTCAATGGATTTAGTGATTTGGGGTAAAACTGATGCTTTGGTAAACGTGTTAGCATGTTCTTTATGCTATATTTATCTGAATAACTGTTATTATGTTACGTTAACATACCAGACACTTACCACAGTTCTGTCTGTGCGTCATGTAGCTGAAGGTGTTAGCGTTAGCATACGTACACCTATTCACCATGTTCTCTCATCTGTTATTATTTTAAAGTGCATCTCAAGATGAAATGTCTGTTCTTGGTCTTGGATTTTATCAAATAAATTTCCCCCAAAAATTCGACTTATATATGTTTTTTTCTTCTCTATTATGCATTTATTGGCTGGTGCGACTTATATTCTGGAAAATACGGTATCGGTATTCGGTATGATAGTAACATTATCAAATGTACAAAGATCATGGTCTAGAGAAGCTTGTAATATAAAGCCCATGATATTATTGATGTTGTCATGACGATATTGTGGTTGTTGTTGAAGCTGCCGTGACGATGCTGTAAAAGCTGCAGAAGGAGTGATTATTAGCCTGGTTTGTACCGTTGTCATAGGCGCCGATCAGAGCAGTATAAATCTTGTTCTTCACAAACACAGACTCTCGGTCCATCGGCGACTTCACTGTGACCAGTCCAGTGTCTTTGGACACGTTGAGCCAGCCGGCCGGGTCGCTCACGATACGATACCTGAGACACAAACATGAGGGATCACCTGAGACGCCTCCCGTAAACCCCTCCCACAACCCCTCCCGAGACGCCTCCCACAAACCCTCCCACAACCCCTCCCGAGACGCCTCCCGTAAACCCCTCCCACAACCCCTCCCGAGACGCCTCCCACAAACCCTCCCGAGACGCCTCCCACAACCCCTCCCGAGACGCCTCCCGTAAACCCCTCCCACAACCCCTCCCACAACCCCTCCCGAGACGCCTCCCGTAAACACCTCCCACAACCCCTCCCGAGACGCCTCCCACAAACCCTCCCGAGACGCCTCCCGAGACGCCTTCAAAATGCCTTCCCGGGACACTCACATGACTTTCTGGTTGCGGGCCGTGTCGGGGTCATAGGCCGTGTACTGGACCACCTCAGATTCCAAATCCAGGTCCTCGCGTTTGGAGACTTGCTTTACGGTGGGTTCGAAGATGGGCGCTTCGTTTACATCCGCAACTGTGACAACGACGGTTGCCGTGGCGGTGGGCAGCTTGATGGCGAATGGCTCCTCATTCTCCACGGCGACCAGCAGAGTGTGAGTCTGGTTCTTCTCGTAGTCCAGGCCCTGGGACGGAGCGAGGCACAGGTTTATTTAAGTCAGGAAAAGACAAATCTGATGCTTTGTATCGATCGTCTTTAAAAATACTCCAATGACACTACTTTAGCATCTCATGTTTTAGAACGTAAGAAAAGTGTTAAAAAGCGTTAAATGACTACGGCGTGTATGGAGGTGCAGCCAGTAGAGGGACAAAAGTCAACTCCTGACAAGGGAGCGTGAATTCTATAGACGAGTGAAAAAGCTAGCTTTCCTCTGACATGCTAATGTGGCCATGTTTGTGGATCTGAGCCACTCAGTAGTGTTTATTTCGACTCACTTATATTACAGCATTTATGGTACAATAGGCTGTTATTTCATTTAATTACACCAACACAGTGTCTGAATGTGTAACCCACATTTTGATTTACCCATCACTGCCACTTAGAATATGACATCACACATCAGGTCTTTTTAAGTGTCATTAAAGTGAACATTTCATGTTTAGCCAATTATTATTTCCTGTGTAAATGATGATAAATCACCACAGGTACTATCCCATCAAAGAGGTTGGATTTTTTTTAATACAGGAAGTAGTGCTGAGTAAATGTCATTGTTAAAGTCTGACATGTTTGTCCAAAACTGCTCAAAAGGAAGAAGCAGCTCTTAAGGATTCAAACATTTTTATGTGTGTGTTTTGGTTTTCTTGGGGGATTTTCTCCTTTTTTGTTTTTGAAAAATGTAGCACAATATAAAATGTTGGCGTCCTGATCAAACGGAGCCAATGACGCCCTTGCTACACGCACCAGATTATATTCCTATATGTGGCATTCGGGTGGTACTATAAATGTTTTAAACTAATTTACATTAAATAAAAATAAAGAAAATAAAACCAACAACGCCACCGGGCTTACACCCGGAAAACTAACTAAAAGGACACACAGATTCGTTCTTGATTATACAGAGGCAGATTCCAGTTTCACATGTAATTTATTTAACAGGCTATTAATTTAATAAATACTTTAACACAGGCTTAGGTAACAACACAGTTTGTATCAGTTCTTTATGCATGGATGTATAGTCTTTTAAGAGTCCAGTGGATCTGGACAACACAGGGTACAGACATCCATATCAACAGAGGGCAGGGCAAGGCAACGGCTCCAGAGAGTTTAGGTTACATCTGAAAAGAGAGCTGGTTAACGCTAACCTGAACACTAGGCTACCGGTATATCACGCTCAGGACGTACCACGTTAGCTGCCCGGGACCACGCGTTGTGGGGCCATGACAGCGAGACAACAACAATCCTGAGTCAGCAGAGATCACATCGGAGCGTTAACAAAGCGGCGCCAGGTGACAGGCCACGGCACTAAACCACAGAAACCATTTTATGAGTAAAACTACACGATCGAATCGCATTAGCAAAAGGGACAACTACTACCTGGAGAGCGGAGGTACGTGGAGCAACACCCAGACCCAGGAAGTGCGTAGGTCAGAGGATAAATGACAAAACTGAACAACATTTTATTGGCCAACTGCCCTAATGATTAGCCAATAGGAAGTGGCATGGTCTGCCCGCAGGCCATACTGCCACATATATATCCTCAGGCCCTTTGTCCACACATGCATATTTGAGGTTGGTTAAAATGTTATGCCCCTCTTCTTTATACGAGTATGAGGTTGGAATATTGTTCAGTCTGAAGTCTTCTAGAGGGAAATATTGATGAAATCCACCATTTATTCTTTATTATTTTGGCCTTTTTGTTTGTACAATCCACAGAACGATTACCATCGCCACAATATGAGTCTTTTGTACCTTGGCAGTGGAGATGATTCCCTCCTGTTTGTTGGGGCCGGTTTCCACGGAGAACAGCCCATTTACGTCGCCGTTGACGATGGTGAATTTGGCGTTCCAGGCCGGAGTGTGGGCGTCGTCCTTGTCCGTCACCAGCATCTTCACCACCATAGCGTCTTTCTTATTCTCATCGACTGTGGCCGTGTACTGAAGAAACGGAGAGAATAAAACCAGGACCGAACAAAAAAACAAACCAGGACTGAACTAAGTCTAAACTCCGCCCTCACCTGCGTTTGCTCGTAGGCCGGGGCGTTGTTGTTGCTGTCGGTTACGGTCAGAATGACTTTAGTTTTCCCGGTGAGTCCATTTCCTTCCATGTCCGCCGCCTGGATCTCCAGAGTGTACTTTGGGTTCTTCTGTAACAGACCAGATCCACAGACTTGAGGCCACAGCCACAGGGCAGCCGCGGCAGAGTAAAGCGAGTGGGTCCTTTAGATTGAAACACACACCTCTTTGTCCAGGCCTTGAGCGTTCACTCGGATGAAGCCGTTGACGGGGTTGATGGTGAACATGTCGGGTGAGGGAGTCTTTGGCTCCTGGTCAAGGATTTTGTATTGAATAAGAGCGTTAGGAGTCCCCTCCTCATCTGCGTCGGTCGCTGTCACCTGCAGGATGTTATGATCTAAAAAAGAAAATGCATACTAAAACGTATGTATCTATTTGTATTCATTTATAGTTTATTTGAATTGTATGTTTTTTTTAATTTAATTATAAGTTTATTTTAAGTTTATTCTAATTTTAAGTTTATTTATTCTATTCTATTTTCATTGTATTTTTTTCTTAGGGTTAGGGATAGGCTTTTATAAAAAATAAATTTAAAAAAAGGTATACAAGTAAATAAAGACCAGTGAATTGGACCAGACGGATCAGTATTTGGATGTAAAACCCGCACACAGAAAAAGCCATAGACCGGACAGGCAGCAGATCCCAACAGTCATTATTCTTGTAAAATATGAAAACTGGACCCACGTCAATCACAATTTCAGAACTATGCATTTGGGCCTCAAAACTCCGATCATGGACACAATCAATGGCTACCTTTGGAATATATTGCTGGGAACAGGGAAAACGCAGTCACAAACAATAGATGACACAAACTGGACCGACATCACTGACTTTATGGAAAATGGACCAATTTGACCAACTCTGGAGTAAATGGGAGGATTATTTAGACTTGGTGTGCCTTAGTATCATTTGGAGTGTTGTGTGTTGTGTGGATTTTAATGAGCTGCGTGTGCGTTACATAAAGGTGCATAATGAACAGAGGGAGTATGTGAAGTATGTACTGAGAGGTGACGACTCTGCCACTTTGCCAAAGTACGTGTCCTTGGTGAAGACCGGCCGGTTGTCGTTCATGTCGATCACAATGATTTTAATCACTGTGTGATCTTCAGCCTGACCGAAGCCTTCAATAACAGCATGAACCATGAGCTGAGAAAAGGACAAAGTGTTAATACTAAACATGAAAGGAAAGTGAACTCTTCCACATGTGCCATTTCCAAAAAAACATTCTAAAGTCTGTACTTCAGGAAAGGTTTGAGTGGAACATAATGTAATTTCACTAGAGAAACTGGGATTAACCTCAGAATTTCAGAAAATATGAAAACCACAGAATGAATGCAACACTTTGAGTCATTTGACATGTTTTATGTATTTAAATAGAGCTTATGAAAGACATTTTTGACTGATTCACAATGATCAGACAGGATTTATTAACAGAATGATGTATACACTTAACGAAGCAGGGGTGCTTTTGGTCCTCCCTCTTGTTCACTTTGTACTTAGAAACATTGCTTATTATACCTAAAATCTACTTTTAAATTGAGCAACAAAACATTTCAATTTATTTTAAAACCATCATTAGACTATTTGATATACAATATAATGAACTGATTAGTAGTGACCCCTGTACTAGAGAACTCACAGTGTAGTGGCCAGTGGCTTCTCTGTCCAGAGCCTCCATCACATAAAGGATCCCAGAGGTCTTGTTCATAGTGAAGAGTCCCTCAGGAGGCTGGTCGGCCCCGGGGCCCGTGATGCTGTAGTGAATCACATGAGCTGTGTCATGGTTGAAACGGATCTAAAAACACATGGGAGTGGACTGGAGTAAAAGGGGTGTGGTCCATCCAAATATATGTGACCCCATCTGTGGCCCCCGAGGTCAAGCCCCCATGGTTAGGGCCCTGCAGCCCCACAGGAAACTTGCAATGCTGTAGTCGATTCTAACGCATCACAAGTTTGAAGGCTCCAAACTATTTGCCATGAATCGTTATGAAAGTCCCACTTCATGTAATAAAGGTTATAGTTTATTTATTTGTTCGTTCTCGTCTTGTGCATTGTATTTGCTTATTGTGAATCACTTTATATAAATGTGCAATACAAATGAAAGAGAGTTATTGCTCTTAGGACTGCAACTAACAACAGTTTTAGTGGTTTCTGTTGTACATTGAGACTTTTTAAATGCATTTTTAACTAAATAAAGACGACAATACTGGGCGAAATATGGAGACTGAAGGTTTCTAGATGGAGAATGTTCACAAATAAAGTGTATAATTAATGAAAATTAGAAATGGTTTATTATCTTTTGACATTTTGAAAAGTGTCTTTGATATAAAAAAGGTGTTTTCGATTGTGTCTTAGAGTCTGTATAGTCACGATGATCAAAATATGATCCATTCTCTTAATAGTAATGAATGTTCGGCTTTATCCAAAATGGCAGCCGTTTTGAGCCGTCCGTGCACAGTTTCTCACCTGAGTCATTTTCTTCGGGAAAGGCCCTCTGTCATTTTCAGGGAAGTTGATGTCGGGGTTACTCCACCCCATCATTGTCCCCTTCAGACCTTTAGTCGCTCCACCTCGCACCACCTCCTCCTCCATCTGAAACACGTTAAAACATGTTAAACAAAACAAACAAAAAAACGATTCAAAATGTGTGTATTTAACGCGCTTCTTACAGTTTGGCGTTTCAGGCGGCTGTGAACCTCTTCAACAGGGACAAAAGCAGCCATCAGACTCTGAAAAGAACAGCTTTTAAGACCATTCACGTATAGACACTTTACAGTTTTTATGACAAAACGAGACACATCTTTACAATATCGACTAATAATAGTTAGTTTTAGTTTACTATATTAGGCCAAAATGAAATATTAATGTGTTTGGATGTTTAAAAATTCTGCACTACATAATTTAAGTTTTAATATCACAACAAATTAAATGTGTTGAATATAGCTGAAATCATTGTGTCTAAGTGTCCATCAATATTGCTGTTTTTTCGTTTAGTATATTTCATGAATAAGGGTCATTTTGTGATGTTAATTCATCACACTGACATTTGATATTGTGACATTCATACAAAAGAGTTAGTGTTGTTAAATGTAAAAGAATCCAGGTAAAATCCCCGTTTAAACGTTGCATTAGTTCACTTAAACGTGTGAAAAGTGAACCCCCGGCGCCGGTGGCAGAAGTCCGACCAAACCGCACAGAAACCGCCTTTAATCGCTGCCATTTTCGGGGTCAGCAGCGCCGAAACCCACCTGTGCGTCACTGCACACGCAACACCTGCCGCCGCTGCGTCATGACGTCATCAGCGGCGCGACGAAAGGCGGAAGACGACGCCCCAGTTCAACCCAAAAGTGATTTCACAAGCATTTTTAGCGCAAACTAAGCATTGTATCGACTTTTAACTCGATTTACGAGCACGTTTAATAAGTCGAGCCCCAAAATGTCACTTTGAGTCGTTCTAAACATGTGAAAACACCAACAAAAGCCGTTGGAACACACGACAAGGGCCGAAAATGGTGCTATCAAAGTGCATTTAGCTTAAACTATTCATTTTAAAGACAAGTAAAAGCCCCTTGGTGTCACTTCAAATCGTTCTAAACACATGAAATACAAACAAAAGCTGCTTAAACACTTGAACCATGATCGATATCGACTTTAGCACCTGTTACCGGACAATTACAATACGCCAAGTTTAACTTTTAATGTTTTTATTATTTTATTGACTAAAGAAGAATTCAACAGGAAGCGTCCGGTTAAAACAAACAAATCTCACCTGTAACATGACGAGCAAAGCGCCCAATGCTGCAAACGTGGCCGTCCCCATCGGAGTCATCTTCTTTTTTGGTGTTTTATGGCGTAATCCTCCAATAAAACAGTCAAATTATCCTTTTCTGTCGTTGTTCTTCTTCTTCTTTGGTGTTTTATGGCAGCTGGTCCCAGTTGGTTGTTGTTGTTGTTGTTGTTGTTGTTGTTGTTGTTGTTGTTGTTGTTTTATGGCGGTTGGCATCCAATTGTTGCATTACCGCCAGACTTTATTCCTCAGACTTTTCGTAGTCCTCAGACTGTCGTAGTCCGTAAAAGAACTCCTTCCATTGCTTTGGTGTTGTTGTTGTTGTTGTTTTATGGCGGTTGACATCCGAGTGTTGCATTACCGCCAGACTTTATTCCTTAGACTTTTTCGTAGTCCTAAAAGTTCTTCTTCCAGTGCCTTGACTTCCAGTGCTTTGCCCTCAGACTCTGTCGTAGTCCGTAAAAGTACTCCTTCCATTGCTTTGGTGTTACAAAGCCCATGAGGTCATGATTTGTCTTTGTGACTAGAATAGTTGTTGTTGTTTCAGAGACCAACCGGCTTTATGTCCTAGCCCAGTCTCGTAGACGCACGGCTACCAAGCGGCGACATCAGTGGACATATTAAAGCCTATAGAATGAAGCCTGAAGAATAAAGCTGTACGGTGGAAGCACCGAACGTCAAAGAAGGAGAGGAAGATGAAGAAGAGTCTCCCTGGAATAAAGCCGGTCGGTCGTCACTGTCGGGTGCCAGAGACTGTCGAGCATGTGCTGATTTGCTGTGAGGCTTATGATAGGGAAAGGGCCGGGTTGGCCTTGTGGTTTCGGAATAATGGGCGGGAGTTCAATCTGCGGAACGTTCTGGCGATCCAGTCACAGGGTTTGTGTCAGGCTGTGGTTGCTTACTTATGTAGCACAGGGCTGGGTAAACGTTTATAGAGGTGGGGGGTGGTGGAGACTGAGCCGAGGATGAGGAGCAAGAGGATGTTCTAACGCGCTTGGACTTCATGGGCCTAGAAACGCCAAAGTGATGGAAGAAGGACTTCTAAAGGATAAAACGACAAAGACGTCCCATGACCTCATGGGCTTTGTAAAACAACAAAGACGTCCCATGATCTCATGGGCTTTGTACTTCCAAAGCACCGAACGTCAAAGAGGGCGAGGAAGGTGAAGAAGAGTCTCCCTGGAATAAAGCCGGTTGGTCTCTGACACAACAACTATTCTAGTCACAAAAACACATCATGACCTCATGGGCTTTGTAACGCCAAAGCGATGGGAGGAGTACTTTTACGGACTACGACAGAGTCTGAGGACTACGAAACGTCTGAGGAATAAAGTCTGGCGGTAATGCAACACTCGGATGCCAACCGCCATAAAACAACAACAACAACAACAACAACGTAGACTTTTTAACACCAAAGCAATGGAAGGAGTACTTTTACGGACTACGACAGAGTCTGAGGACAAAGCACTGGAAGTCAAGGCACTGGAAGAAGAACTTTTAGGACTACGACAAAGTCTAAGGAATAAAGTCTGGCGGTAATGCAACACTCGGATGTCAACCGCCATAAAACAACAACAACAACAACAACAACGGACTACGACAGAGTCTGAGGACTACGACAAGGTCTGAGGAGTGGAGTCTGGCGGTGGTGCAGCACTTGGATGCCAGCCGCCGTAGAGCAACAACAACAACAACAACTACGACAAAGTCTGAGGAATAAAGTCTGGCGGTAATGCAACACTTGGATGCCAACCGCCATAAAACAACAACAACAACAACAACAACAACAACAACTATTCTAGTCACAAAGACATATCATGACCTCATGGGCTTTGTAACACCAAAGCAATGGAAGGAGTACTTTTACGGACTACGACGAGTCTGAGGACTACGAAAAGTCTGAGGAATAAAGTCTGGCGGTAATGCAACACTTGGATGCCAACCGCCATAAAACAACAACAACAACAACAACAACAACAACAACAACAACAACAACCGGCTTTATTCCAGGGAGACTCTTCTTCATCTTCCTCTCCTTCTTTGACGTTCGGTGCTTCCACCGTACAGCTTTATTCTTTAGGCTTCATTCTATAGTGTTGGTCCCGGCTGGTATGTGTTATATTACCGTCAGACTTTATTCTTTAGACTTTATTCTTCTTCTTTAAACTTCATTCTTTAGGCCTTATTCTTTAGGCTTTATTCTTTGGACTTAATTATTTTTTATGACTTTATTCTTTAGGCTTTATTCTTTAGGCTTTATTCTTTAGACTTTATTCTTTAGACTTTGTTACTTCCGTTGTTGTCATTGTGCATCTACAGTGGACAGGAGATCAGCGACGCCCCCTCCTCCATTTCTTACTCTGATCACTCTGATTCTCCAAAAGCAGACCCCCAACACTCTGACTCCAGTTTAGCGCCTTTAGCCTGTTTTCTATTTCTGCCATTCAAGCTCTTTTGTTCAGAGGAATCTTCCTGCAGGTTTAGCAATGATCCTGATCCTTTCAGTTCTGCTTTGAGTTTGAGCAGCACAGTTTATAACATCCACCATAAAGAGCACAAAATCCTCTCTATCCACAACCAAGGTATTCTCCTTAATTCTGGAACCTTCACACTTGGAACCTTCACACTTGGAACCTCATTACTTGGTTCTGGCTGGGAGCAGCACTGGCTTCTCTCACTGTATTTCTTCACTTGACTTTCTTGACTGCATCCACGTTATGCCTTGAGAGTCTTTAATTTTCTGCACCTCAGCAGCCCTTTTGCTAAACCTGCATCCCCCGTAGGCAGAGCTATGTTCTTCCCCACAGTTACAGCACTTCAGTTTTGCTCCTTCGTCACACTTCCCATACTCGTGATCTCCTGCACATTTACCACATCTTTGCTTCCCTCTGCAGACCGCTGCTACATGACCAAAGCGCTGACACTTGAAGCAATGCAGGGGCGGCGGAACAAAGATAATTATGTGTGTAAATTGTCTGTGGCTCACATGATCACCTAAGCCCGTGGGACTGATGCATTTAAACCCAAACGCGGATGTGCCCGGGTTTGGCCAGAACGCAATGGGAGGAGAGGAGAAGACACAGCGCGCAGGTACGTGTGTGAGTTGACTTGGCGTGTTTTGCATTGCTAAACTGACGCAGCTAAGTGTGCACTCTTAGATGCTGCAAACGCGCTGCAGGAAGTATGTCAAACGGGTTCAAGAATGTGTATTTGCGATGATCATTTGGCGTGGCGCGCACAACAAGGAAACAGGCGTGCAACTTCACGTGCTCTCCTCCGGGACCACACAGTTAGGGACGGAGCCACTCTGTCACAATGGCCTTCCGCCATAGCACATGTACCCAATGAACACTTTACTACTTAGTTTTATCATCACTGACTGGCTGTTGTAATGTAAAAAAAGCACTTTAATTTAAATGCACATTTATTTTAGAATCTTATGTTTCATTCGCCCCTCTTTGAACCGACACCTTAACGTGGTGGAGGGGTTTGAGCGCCCGAATGATCCCAGGAGTTATGTTGTCGGGGGCTTTTAAGCCCCTGGTAGGGTCTCCCAAGGTAAACAGGTCCTAGGTTACGGGTCAGACAAAGAGCGGTTCAGAAGCCCATTATGATGTACAACAACAAGGGTTAGTTATGTCACCCAGATTGGAGTCACCAGGGCCCCATCCTGGAGCCAGGCTTGGGGTCGGTACTTGACGGCGTGCACTTGGTGGCCCCGTCGGGCACAGTCCGAACGAGCGACGTGGGGCCGTCCTCCTGTGGGCCCACCACCCGCAGGAGGATTCATAAGGGGCCGGTGCAGAGAGATCTGGGCGGCAGTTGACGGCAGGGGCCTCGACGACTAAATCTCCGGACACATAAGCTAACTCTGGGGACATGGAATGTCACCTTGCTGGGGGGGAGGAGCCTGAGCTTGCGCGGGAGGTTGAGCAATATCGACTAGATATAGTCGGCCTCACCTCCACGCACAGTTTAGGCTCTGGAACCATCTCCTTGAGAGGGGCTGTACGCTCCACTTCTCTTGTGTTGCCCGCGGGGAGAGGCGGCGGGCTGGTGTGGGCTTATAGCCCCTCAGCTCAGCCGCCACGTGTTGGAGTTTACCCCGGTGGACGAGAGGGTTGCGTCCCTTCGCCTTCGGGTGGGGGACAGGTCTCTCACTGTTGTGTCTGCCTATTGGCCGAACAGCAGTGCAGAGTACCCGGCCTTCTTGGAGCAGTTGGGAGGGGTACTGGACAGTGCACCGACCAGGGACTCCGTTGTTCTACTGGGGGACTTCAACGCCCACGTGGGTAATGACTGTGACACCTGGAGATGGGTGATCGGAAAGAATGGCTTCCCCGATCGGGAAGAATGCCTTCCCCGATCTGAACCCGAGCGGTGTTCAGTTATTGGACTTCTGTACTAGCCACGGATTGTCCATAACGAACACCATGTTCAAGCACAAGGGTGTCCATCAGTGCACGTGGCACCAGGACACCCTAGGCCGGAGGTCAATGATCAACTTTGTTATTGTCTCATCTGACCTCCGGCCATGTCTTGGACACTCGGGTGAAGAGAGGGGCAGAGTTGTCAACTGATCACTACCTGGTGGTGAGTCTGATCCGCTGGCAGAGAGGAAGCTGGACAGACTTGGCAGACCCAAGCGCATTGTGAGTCTGTTGGGAACGTCTTGCGGAGACCTCTGTCAGTAGGGTTTTCAACTCACACCTTCAGGAGAGCTTCTTCCATATCCCGGGAGAAGCTGGGGACATTGAGTCTGAGTGAACCATGTTCTCAACCTCCATTGTCAATGCGGCTGCTCGGTGCTGTGGTCGCGAGGTCGCCGGTGCCTGTTGCGGCGGCAACCCTCGAACCCGGTGGTGGACACCGGAAGTAAGGGATGACATCAGGCTGAAGAAGGAGGCCTATCAGGCCACTCTGGCTCGTAGGTCTGCTGAGGTCATTGACAAATATTGGCAGGCCACGAAGACCGTAGCTTGTGCTGTCGCAGAGTCAAAAACCCGGGGCTGGGAGGAGTTCGGGGAGGCCATGGAGGAGGACTATCGGTCCTCCTTGGGGCCGACCGCCGATTGATGGCAAACCATCCGGCGCCTCAGGAGGGGGAAGCAGTGCTTCACCAACAGGGCGGGAGGAGACCTGCTGACCTCGACTGGGGATGTCGTCGGACGGTGGAAGGAATGCTTTGAGGACCTCCTTAAACCCATTTTCATGAGTGCAGAGACTGAGGACTCGGAGGCTGACTCGTCCATCACCCAAGCTGAAGTGGCAAAATCCTCAGTGGCAGGGCTCCGAGGGTGGATGAGATCTGCCCTGAGTACCTAAAGTCTCTGGATGTTGTGGGACTGTCTTAGCTGAACTGTCTCTGCAACATTGCGTGGCGGTCGGGGACAGTGCCTCTGGACTGGCAGGTGAGTGTCCCTCTGTTCAAGAAGGGGGACCGGAGGGTACGTTCCAACTACAGAGGGATCACACTCTTCAGCCTCCCGGGTAAGGTCTATTTCAAGGTACTGGAGAGGAGAATTCGACCAATAGTCGAACCTCGGATTCAAGAGGAGCAGAGGTTTTTGTTCTAGCCCTGTACTCTCCATCGGGTGCTCGAGGATTCATGGGAGTTTGCCCAATCAGTTCACATGTGCTTTGTGGATCTGGAGAAGGCTTTCGACCGTGTCCCTCGGGGTGTCCTTTGGGGGGTGCCCTGGGAGTACGGGTCTGGGGCCCTTTGCTCAGGGCTGTCCGGACCCTGTATGACCGGAGCTGGAGCTGTGTTTGCATTGCCGGCAGTAAGTCAGACCTGTTCCCAGCGCATGTTGGACTCTGCCAGGGCTGCCCTTTGTCACCGGTTCTGTTCATGGTTTTTATGGACAGAATTTCTAGGCGCAGTCAGGGGTCGGAGGGTGTCCAGGTTGGGGACCACAGGATCTCATCTCTGCTGTTTGCAGACGATGTTGTCCTGATGGCTCCATCAAACCCGGACCTACAACATGCACTAGGACGGTTTGAGTCTGGGATGAGAATCAGCACCTCCAAATCCGAGGCCGTGGTTCTCAACCGGAAGGTGGCTTGCCCTCTCCAGATGGGTAGGGAGTCCTTGCCCTCTCCGGCTGGTGGAGAGTCCTTGCCCCAAGTGGAGGAGTTCAAGTATCTTGGGGTCTTGTTCACGAGTGAGTTAAGGATGGAACGTGAGATTGACAGGCGAATCGGTGAAGACCCAGGACACGTTGGAGGGACTATGTCTCTCGGCTGGCCTGGGAACGCTTGGGGTCCCCCCGGAGGAGTTGGATGAAGTGTCTGGGGAGGAGGAAGTCTGGGAGTCCCTGCTTAGACTGTTGCCCCCGCGGCCGTTCTGTCAGAGGAGTTGTGAACCTTCTGCCAGTATCCTTTAGCACCAGTGCAGTCCCTTTCCACCATTGAACCAACTCTGACAAGTTCTGCAACTGTCCGAACAGATGCCTTTCAAACAACCAGCATCTTTTGGATTTATATTGTTAAGTATGCGTCTTACAATATCCTCTTCAGCCATATCTGATGTCCACTTCAGACACAACGCTTGGTAATAATAGGCAAAGTCTATGATCGTTGGTCACGCAATCGTTGGTCCAGTTGCTGTACCAGGTCCCACAGTTTTTCCTCAACCTCTGCCATATAGTCCGCGGAAAGGAAAGCGTTCATGAAGGCCTCTTTGAAGGAACCCCAATCTTTCACCTGATTCTTTGTCACTTTCCACCAGCTGAGGGCAGGGCCTTTCAAAACGGACAACAACGTCCCTATAAGTTCTGGGCTGGAGAGAGGGCACATCTCCAAAAAGTTCTCTGCTTGCTCCACAAAACTCAGAACTTCAGCGGTTTCACAACTGTGTCCAAGCGTGAGGAAATCCAGGTAGACAGGAGGCTTAGAGTAAAATGGAGATACACCAGGAATAATAAAAGTAGCACCTAGGGGAGGCTGACCTATGTCAGAGGTGTCAAATTCTAATACACAGTGGGCCAAATTAAAAAAGTCAGCAGGTTCAACGTGTATTGAAAACTTAATAACACAAGCTTTTTGCTTATATTGAAATTGGAGCCTATATATTACTACTAATACATGAATTACGAAATAAACACAATTTAAACAATAAATAAATAAATAAAGTCTCACAGCATTTGCTTGAGCAATTTCAAGTGAAAACATTTTCTTCAGGCAAGCAACAACCAAATGTAATATACTTCAAAGAAAACTAAGATGTCCTGTAGCAGCAAGAGTAAATATATAAATAAAATTAAACTGCTTCACAAACTGAAAATGTTTCAAAGCACTGTTTTCTGTTCTATGATGTTCAGAGCCAGATACTTTGTGTCTCATCCAAGTTCATCCATGTCTGGGATCAGGTTCTGAGCTGAGGAGATCCTCGCACCTCTGATACGGCAGGTCACCATGAGCCACCACCTCATCTTGAGCCACCACCTCATCTTGAGCCACCACCTCACCATGAGCCACCACTTCATCTTGAGTCACCACCTCATCTTGAGCCACCACCTCATCTTGAGCCACCACCTCACCATGAGCCACCACCTCACCATGAGCCACCACCTCATCTTGAGCCACCACTTATCCATGAGCCACCACCTCATCATGAGCCACCACCTCATCTTGAGCCACCACCTCACCATGAGCCACCACCTCACCACGGGCCACCACCTCACCATGAGCCACCACCTCATCATGAGCCACCACCTCATCACGAGCCACCACCTCATCATGACCCACCATCTCATCTTGAGCCACCACCTCCCACCTCATCATGAGCCACCATCTCATCTTGAGCCACCACCTCATCATGAGCCACTACCTCATCATGAGCCACCACCTCATCATGAGCCACCACCTCATCATGAGCCACCATCTCATCTTGAGCCACCACCTCATCATGAGCCACCACCTCACCATGAGCCACCACCTCATCATGAGCCACCACCTCATCTTGAGCCACCACCACACCATGAGCCACCACCTCACCACGGGCCACCACCTCACCACGAGCCACCACCTCATCATGAGCCACCACTTCATCTTGAGCCACCACCTCACCATGAGCCACCACCTCACCACAGGCCACCACCTCACCATGAGCCACCACCTCATCATGAGCCTCCACCTCATCATGAGCCACCACCTCACCATGAGCCACCATCTCATCTTGAGCCACCACCTCATCATGAGCTACCACCTCACCATGAGCCACCACCTCACCATGAGCCACCACCTCACCATGAGCCACCACCTCACCACATCTTCTATTTTCAATGCTTTGCCACACAAGGATTCTTTTTGTTTGATACAATGATAAGTGGTCAGCTGATCTGTGACCTGTGACCTGTAACCTTTTGCTCCTTCATCTTTCCTCTGATCCTCCACCAATCCACGTCAGCTCCATTTAATCAACACATGTAGACGCCTCTTCAAAGAGATCTTCTTTGATCTTCTGTTACGCACAGACTCGAGTCCGCTCCACTTATGTCATGGAATGAGACATACACCAATGCTATTCCTTAACACACAGAGAACACAATTCAACTTAGAATATGAAACGACACAGAAATATCAGACGTTTGTATGGCATGCATGGAGAAAATGCCGGGAGGGGTCACGCAGGCTGTTGTAAGCAGCCTGGTGACCCTCTTGCGTCTCACACTGTTTTTTCTCATGCAGGTTGGTTTTATTAGATATTATGGAATAGGCGGGTCACATTTCTCATTGGTCAGCTTCACATCAAGGCACTTGTCTTTTACAACAGCTGGTATTTTCCTTGAGATAAGCCTTGGTGAATGTTTTACCCATTCTCCCCTGGGGTGTTACACCCCCTCCCTTGGGCAGACATTATTTGGCCCATCTTTGCGACACCTTCACAAATACAGTGTCACATGCTGTTTTTCTCTTAGACTAATGATGCAGATAATATATCATTATTTTGCAGATAAAATACATCACAGAAATATAATCATATATTCACATTTTATCACAACTTATCAAAAGTGAACCGCTTGTAGATTTCTTTTATTTATTTATTTGACAGGGACAATGCATTATACATAGTTACAAACAAAGCTTGCAGCCGATGTGATGCACACAAAGTTCATGGCCAGAGCTAATTTTCAACTTCTGTCCCTAGTTGGGCTTCTCTAAATCCACCCACAGATATAAAAGGCATTATAACACATTTCCATTCAAACAAATCAGTGATAAAATACACATCTACACAACTCATTCTTCTTCACTCATGCATGTCACTCATATACATTCATAACACTTACAGGTGGGGACAGTTTTGATTTTCTTTCAGCCCTTCAGTCTGGAGGTGAACATATTTGCTTCCGAGATGCACTTTATTTCAGGGGGTAGTGAATTCCAGAGTTTACCGCTCTTAAAAGAGAAGGATGATGGTCCAGATGACGTCCTGCACTGTGGGATTTGACAGTTCTGGTTTGAGGAGCCTCTTGTAACTCTGCTGCTGTTTAGTCTCTGTATAAATGTACTGACCGGTTCAGGGGCCAAGTTATTGATACATTTGAAACATAATTTAAGAAAACACAGGTTACTGAAGCTTTCAAAACTTGATAAATTATAATTCTTGAGAATGTGGCAGTGATGAAATCGGACAGGTTTTCTATCCATAATTGTTATAGCTTGGTTGTAAAGTGAACCAATTTTCTTTGTGGCTGAGGGAGCTGCCTGGGCCCATGATGTCATGCAGTATGAGATGTGAGAGAATAGCATGTAGCATGTAGCATGTACAGCAGGGCCGCTTGGTTTGGGATGTAGTGTCTGATTAGTTTGAAACAATTTAAATTTCTTTGGATTGTTTCGGATATTTTCTTGATGTGTTAGTCAAATTTGAGTTGGGGGTCTAGTACCAGCCCAAGATATTTGAATTCATCAACCAACTGTATTTTTTCAGTTTGAAGATTGATTTGAAATGTATTGTCCAAATTATTATTATTTTTAATGGAAAAACACATAGCAACTGTCTTTGTGAGATTTAGAACCAAATTATTTTGAGTGAGCCACTGACTAACCTCAGCCATGCATGCAGACAAGATTTATGCACCCGCCTGCTGTCTTGGCGGGTGCATAAAAAACGGCATCATCCGCATAAAGTTGGCAGCGGACACTTGGGCAGATCAAAGGCAGGTCGTTTATCAAGAGACTAAACAGTAGCGGTCCCAATATGGAGCCCTGAGGTAGGCCCATTCTGATGTTGAGGGATGAAGATTTGTTCCCAGCCACCTTAACACACTGTTCCCTACCCTGAAGAAATGAGGCAAACTAACCCACTGCCTCAGGAGAGATGTTAAAAGATGACATTTTACATAAAAGTAGGTGGTGATTGACCGTTTCAAAGGCTTTTTTGAGATCGAGAAATACCGCTCCTACCACCTGACCCCTGTCCAGGGCCCTTTTTATGTTTTCAATAAAGCAGCAGTTTGCCATTTCGGTTGAATATCCAGATCTAAAACCAAACTGCTGCGGGTGGAGGAGCTGTTTGGCCTTCAAGTGATCATTCAGTTGTGTTGCTATGACTTTCTCAATACCTTTAGATAATATGGGTAGAATTGATATTGGCCAATAGTTGACCATCACATCTGGGCTTCCTGATTTGAATATTGACACAATCACTGCTTTTTTCCAGCCTGAGCGAAACTTACAATTTTGTATTGACAAATTAGTAAGGTGTGTCAGCGGTTTAGCTAGTGCGCTACTGTAACATTTTAGAAAATGACAATTCATATTATAGATGTCATTGGATTTTGTTAAGAAGGGTCTAGTGTTTGCATGTAAATATAGTGTTTGATTTGTCCATCATTTAGTTAGTCACTCCGATTTAGTTATTAGTTTATTATTAGTGCTATTCCTTTACGTTTCTATTTACTATTTGTAATCTGATCTCCAGCTATAGTCCAGCCAATCACGTCTTCTTACTCTCCACCAATCATAGTTCAGCACCTGACGGGACTTCTGTGCGTTTAGCAAAGTTGTTGTGTTGTTTTTCCCCCTTCATATGGCACAAGGTGCCTCCGTCTGCTTCCCGTTCGTCGTGTGCTTTTCCTGTGTGTTTGGTCCTTGAGAATGTGAGTTATCCCTCTTAATGCTTCGTCTTTGTCTGTTTTAACTGTGCTATTATTAGTCATTACCTGTAGTTAGTTTGTTTTATTAATCCGGCTCCATCTCGGCCGTGTAATCTGCGCCGACGATGCGTTCACGGCCCATAGGCCAGCATCACTCCGCAGCACGCTGGCGCTAGTGGTGATGCGTTCAAGGACGCTCGGAATTTATAGTTTTTGGCGAGAAAATGGCTGGAGATCATTGCTCTGTTGTGTTGTTGTGAATGTTGCTGCTTGTATACTGTTTATTTCCCATTTGAACTTGTTTTAACGTAGCTTACTATTGACACCTTTACTGTCTATATATTCTATGTTTATCTGTCCATATTCATTGAATTATTGTTATTTTTTCTAACTGAGTCCAGATGACTACAACTGAAGCTTTTTCTACTATTGAATTATTGTGTTTTAATATCCATTATTCACTGTACTTCTGTATTGTAGAAACCTAACCCCAAACATCAAACCACACATCAAACCTCAAACATTAAGCAAAATAAAGAGTGATAAGCAAAGCTGACGTCCTCCTTTGTTCTGGCCGGACAACCTGGGAAGATTGGGGAAATATATATCCAGAAATTATAGTCCTTCAGAGGTCACAAGATTGGGTCTCCTTCCCAACGCCTCATTTACAGATTTGGAGTTTAACAGTATTTTAATAACTTCACTCTCATTTCTCTCCTTTATACAAAAAAGAATCAGCAGGAGGCATGAGAGATGGTTCAGTCTTGCCTACAGTTTCTTTAAAATCTTTTGTTAGTTCTACTACTGATTGCACAAAATAAGAATTAAGTCCTTCACTCATAGCTGCGCTGTCATTAGTGCTCTTTCCATTAATGATGAGTTCGCTAATTCCTTTGGGCCTAGATGTTATATTAGTGAGTGTATTTAAGTGCTTCCAGCAGCAGCAGCTGATCCATTAAGGGCGCTGAGGCGCCGCCCCCCCTGTCAATCTGCCAACTACGTCAATTTTTTGTGTGTCTAAAAACGATATAATTTATTCCAAAAATATCTAAGATATTCCTTTATTGTCCCACATGGGGAAATTTCATTGGTGCAACGCAGGTAGATACAGAGGTAGATACAGAAGAACAGATCACTTATAGGAAGTCTGAAAAACACTTTCAGTAGAAGATCTCCTATAAATAAATAAAAACTCCCATAGACAAATAAATAAATACATAAATACCATTGCATGTGATCCCGACAGTAATTGCACATGAATATGTGTCACGACAGCACATAGATTGCACATGAATTTCACAGTAATTGCACATGAATTGCACATGAATTCCAACAGCAATTGCACATATGACAGAATTGCACATCAGTATTAGGTTAGGTCAGTATTGCGAGTGTTCAGTACTAACAGTTTTTCCAGGTGAGAGAGAGAGCGGTGCAGCAGGAAGATGACGGCGTCCTCCACTCCGATGCCAGACCGATATGCAAACTGCAGCGGGTCCATGGCTGAGCTCACGGTGGAGCGGAGGTGGTCCAGGACTAGCCGCTCCAGTGTCTTCATCAGGTGGGACGTGAGAGCCACTGGCCTGAAGCTGTTGAGGTCTTTGGGGCGCGGTGTCTTAGGCACAGGTACCAGACAGGAGGTCTTCCAGACCTGTGGTACCACCCTCAGCTTCAGGCTCATGTTGAAGACATGCTCCACAACTCCACACAGTTCATCTGCGCAGGACTTAAGGAGCCTGGGGCTGATGCCATCAGGTCCTGCTGCCTTCCTCACTTTAATCCTCTTCAGCTCACTCCTCACCTGTGCTGCTGTGACAGTCAGTGGTTGGCAGGGGGACCGTGTGCTGGGGGGATGGGTGAGTCCAGGCGAAGTGGGGAGCTGATGGTCCGGGGCAGATAAGCGAAGAGGAACAGATGCAGGGCATTGTCCAGCTGTGGAAGAGGGAGCATGCAGCTGTGCAGGGGGAGGGGCGGGTGACCGATCAAACCTCAAGAAGTGAGCATTTAAATCATTCACCCACTGTAGATCTCCCTCTGTCTGGGCAGGGGGGATTTTGAAGCCCGAGATGGTTTTCAGGCTCCTCCACACTCCCTGAATGTTCTTTTGCTGCAGCTGCTCCTCCATCCTCCTCTTGTAGCCGGCCCCAGCCTGCCTGATCTTCCTCCTCAGCTCCTTCTGCACAGTCCTCAGCTCCTCCTTGTTCCCTGGCCTGAAGGCTCTCTTCTTCTCCTTCAGCAGAGCCTTCAGTTCACGGTTAATCCATGGCTTGTTGTTTGGAAAACACTGCACCGTCCGGGAGGGAACAATGTTCTCAAAACAGAAGTTGATGTAGTCCGTGATGCACTCTGTGATGGTGTTGATGTCCTCTCCATGTGGGTCATAAAGCTCAGTCCAGACAGTGGTGCTGAAGCAGTCCCTCAGAGCCTCCTCGCTCTCAGCAGACCACATCCTCACCTCACGGGACAACACAGGCGGCCTGCGCACGATGGGTTCATACACAGGCCTCAGATGTACAAGGTTGTTTGTCCGAGCTGCCCAGGGGAGGGAAGGGGGAAGAAGAATAAGCCTCCTTGGTGTTGGCAAAAAACAAGTCCAATGTTCTATTGTTCCTGGTGGGGCAGGTAACATACTGGGTGTATGTTGGTAGAACAGAAGAGGGAGAAGCGTGGTTAAAGTCACCAGAGACGAGGAAGAGAGCCTGTGGATGCTGTGTTTGCAGCCTACAAGTGCAGGAGAGCAGTGCTTCACAAGCATTTTCAGCATTGGCAGACGGGGCCACATAGACTGCGATCAAAATCACATGTGGGAAGATAATATGGCCTCATGCCAATAGCCAATAGTTCAATATCCTTGTTACATTATCTTATATTCTTATTAGTGTAAATGTGTAAAATAATAATATATATCCATATATATATATATATATATATATATATATATATATATATATATAAATAGATATAGATTTATACTTGTTTGCGCGCCGCGTGCTCTGCGGCCTGGCGCAGCCTGCGTCACTTTTCTACGTAGCCGTGGAGCGGTTTGAAAAGCGCCCCAGAGCCCCATAGAAAAGCAATGGGGATTTTTAGCCAATCAAATCACAATCAAAAGGGACTACGTCACCATGGTTTTCTCCATAGGAAAATAGCAAAACGACTCAGAATGAGCTGCTCAACTGTTTGCAGCTTTATTCGTGTTGAAAGCGGCTGATTTCGTATCAATCCGAGCCGAGACGTGTGATCTGTCAAACTCCGTTACCATGACAACAAACACGCCGTTTTATTTTAGTTTATTACTTGCATAAGGCTAACGCTAAGCATTAAGTATTGCTTAACTTCTATTGATAAAAATATGCTTTTCTTATTAGAAAACCCATTAAAGAAAGCCATAAATAACAACTTTCCATAAAGCAATAATGGCTGTGATGATTAAATATAAAAATGTTAAATGTTACACATGTAGTTCAGGGTAACTAATGCCACTTAGAAGCTGTTTTATGAAACACCAACAATTGTTTGTGTTTTTATTTCCTCTTAATGTAGTAATTGCTACTCTGCATTATAAGTGACAGTATCATTGAGATGTTTGATTTGCTCTTTTCATTTTATTAAGTGTAAAATGTAATTTTTATGTCAAATGTATTTTCTCACAAATGGAATCTGCCTCAAAGTCATTGTATTATCATTAACAAAAGTGGAAATGAAGTGTGTTTACTTAATTAATTCAGTTGTAAATGTGTATTTAAAATATGTATCCATAGTCAATGTTAAAAATTTCAATTTTGGACATTTAAAAAAAAACAAAAACACGGTCATGTCAAATAGCTCCCCCTATAATTTGTACCACCAACCGCCACTGGCTTCCAGAGGGACCTAGTGTTACCCTTTGCATTGCCTATGAGATTAGTGTAATATGAAGCCTGTGCTTTTCTCAATTCTTGAACAACTTTATTTCTTAAACTTTTGAAGGCTAAGTGATCAGTATTAAGTTTAGAGTGTAAGAATTTCCTCAAGACAAAATCTCGCTTCTTTATAAGTTTTCTTATTTCATTATTTATCCATGGGAGAGTTCCATCTTTTTGTTTGCATTTTATTTGTTTTGTAAATTTGTCGGCTAGTTTTGTGATAGCCGTCGTCATAGAAATGCAACATTCATCCACGTCCTCCACCGCAATTATCTGCTCCCAACCGCTCCCATTTTTTAATTCTCTTTCGAACTGTGGAGTTTTAGATTTGGGTATGACTAGTTTTATGTCACTGTCATTGTTATTTGATTTACCAAAGTATTGCAGTCTTTTTTTAGTCAGTTTTCTAACAGTCAGAGTCATGTTGTGGTCTTTGTCATACAATCAGGTTTGTTTGTAAAAGCCATGTCAATTAACGTCTTAGTCTGTCTGGTGATCCTAGTGGGTCCTTCAATCATTTGTTGGTAGTTACATTTTGTCATTATTGTTTTTAGTTTGAGTTTAGAGCCTTTGTCAAACCAGTTGATGTTATAATCACCAAACAATATAGTTTCTCTGTATATCTCTAGTTGTTTAACTACATGACTTAATTCATCATAAAAGGACACATTATGAGAAGGGGGATTGTACAGGACAGCAATATTAAAATTCATTGTTGGTGACAAAATTATTTTCAGGGCTAGACATTCAAGAGGTGTGTTTAGTTCAACTGGATCACATTTAAATTTATCTTTGATATAAATCAATACTCCTCCACCCTTCCCAAGGTTTCAATCTTTTCTGAAGCATCGATATCCCTTGATGTCTATCATATTGTCTGGTATATTACTATGAAGCCAGGATTCAGTTAAGCAGAGGTAGTCCAAGTTGGAATCCCTGAGGAGAACAGAAATCTGGTCTCTTTTGGAGATTAGGCTGCGGATGTTTGATTGCTCCCCAAGTATTCCTTTCGGTTTGCACTTTGGTTCCCACAGCACTCGGGCATGATTAACAGTTTCAAAGAAGACATTTTGCTTTTGTTTTTGCGTAGCGCAGCTGTCTTTGAGGCGCATTTGTATTGTGATTTTCCCTCCTCCGTTGTTAGTGCACGCGATCATTTTAGAATAAGATAAAGATGCAGAAATGAGCAGAGACAGACTAAGATGCTCATGTTTGTATGAAGTCAGATGTGTCTATGACCAGAGAAGGTCAAGCGGAGCAGGAATTAGCCACGACTTCTAACTTTTGTCCAGAAAATGAATAATTCAACAATATTGTGGGGATCATTGGGTGTACATTTCCTTTACAAAAATGGTGTAGTCATTATGTTTGTTATATATTTGAGCTGTAGAAGGTTGAGTAAGTTAAATATGTTACTCATAGTTACAAACCACTTCAAAATGTGTTACTGCGACAGGCGGAGTATAAAGAAGAGTTTGTACTGTATTCTTTAGTACATAATTGCCATAAAAGTTTTCATTGCATCATGTTAATTTTTTTCCTCCTCCTTTTTATCAAATTAATTTCCCTCAAAAATGTGTTTTTTTTGTGGCGCGTTTCCATGACGAATAAAAGTAACAAACACCTCTCAAATAATAACCATCACTTTTTATTTGCAGATAAAAAAACACTCATTCACAGTCTTATAATAACTTGATATAGAAAGAATAAAAAATCCGGACAGCGTTCAAAAGCGGCGACATAAAATAAAACCACCACATTCAGAACAGTAAATGTGATGTCTGAAGTTAAAACACCGTCCCGTTTATAATAAGTGATTATTCAGGAGAAAAAAAGAGCAAGAACCGGACCATTTTAGAGTAAAAAATAAAGGCATTTCAGCTCAATATCTCATCTAAACAGTAACTCTGAAAGTCAAACTCTTTTTACCTGTCACTGGAAACTATTACATTCTTAAAAAAGCACAAATCAAGATAAAAAAATGGAATTCAATCACTTTTTGACTGAGTATATTTTGCAGATGGTTCTCATTTACTCGATACTCATGTCGTCGGACTCCTTGCCTCCCGCCTCGTCTTCTTGAAGCACAGGTTCTATCTGATACTCTCGTTTGCGTCGAGCAGAGAGCAGCGGCAGCAGAATCATCACTGAAACCAAAAGTCAGGTAAATATGGATCAGAACCATCACTGAAACTAACACTAAAGTGAAGCCGCAGTAACCCTGAACCATCTGAACTGTCATGTCAAAGTTCACTTTATGTCACGGACGATCCTAAAGCAGGATATATAATATAATAATATATAGTAATGTAGATCATTAGCTCCGCCTTGTTCATCCAACACCGGCCCCTGTCCAGGGTGAACCCGCCTCAAGCCCAAAGTCCCTGGTGGTAGAACATGGATGAGTGTAAAGTGAACTCACTGAACAGGAGCATGAGCCCAACCAGCACCCCCAGGATGATGAGCAGAGGTGGTCCTCCTGCAGCTTCACACATCACGTCTGGACCTTTGCAGGAGCAGACCTGGGCCTTGACCGTGGACACTTGGTTCTCACCCTCAGCATCATACACCTGCAGCTGCACGTCGTAGAAGCCCGGGTCCAGGTCTGTGGTCAGGAGCAGGACAATCCCAGTCTCTGAGGAGGAACGGGTTCATCAGACTATTACAAGTTTATTGCACTGCTGTTGTTCATGCGTGTGTTGTGTGTTGTGTGTTGCGTGTTGCGTGTCACTCACTGCTGTCAGTCATGTGTGCGGCCCAGTTGGCCGTGGACGATCCTTGCAGTTCGACTCTGAATGGGGCAGAAAAGCCCGGCCCGTCTTTGTCGGTGATGCTCAGCAAGTGAGGCGCTGGTTCTTGGTTACACACCTGAGCAGAGACGACACACAGGAAACACACAGGAAACACAATCAACACTTCAGAGCAACTGAAGCTGCTACGTGCAAACAAGCACATTTAGTCAGGGACAATAGAGGCTGAAAGCCCTTTAAGGACTAAACAAAGAGACTCGTATGATAGAAAACAAAGAGGTTTAGTTTAGTTGATGCCAATAACACCTTTTCATCAGGAGGTCCCTCCCGGTGGGCAGGGCTTACCCAGAGTAGGATAAATATCTGAGTTCCCGCTCCTGATTCGCAGAATGACTCCTGGATGAGAGTCAAAATGTCCAGATGAAACAACTGAATATTTTTCTACAATGGACCCCTCCTGGACGAATGAGGGATTACACCCACATACACATTTAGAACGGCCGAGTCAGACGGGCTTCATTTCTGAGGAAATGCCGAGACAGAAACCATTTCAATTTGATCAAATACGCCACAAATGAACAGAAAGCCATATTTTATGCGTGGATTCAAATCTGCATCACCTGCGCACCAATCAAGGTTGTAAAGGAAATGTCTTTAAATTCACAATTCAATACCCGAAATCACAGACTTACTCTCTTGGCCGAGGGTTATGAAATAATAATCTGTTTGTGCTGACCTTGATGTCGCGGTCATCGACGGACGGGGCGTTGTCGTTCACGTCCTCCAGCTTTATCTGCAGAGTTCCTGTTCCTGTGGCCGGAACCTCGTCTGGAGAGAAGGGGAGGAGGGACAACAACTTAAGACTTTATCCAGAAACGCTCCAGTTCACATCAAGGAAAACAGGATTAGAAGATGATCAAATACTGTATTTTCCGGACTATAAATCGCACCTTTTTTCATAGTTTTGGCCGGGGTAAGACTTATACTCCAGAGCAACTTATATGTGATATTATTCGTTATTTTCAAACTGACAACTACAAGAGGGCGCTCTAGGCTCTAAGCGATGCAGAAGAAGAATCTGCACTTCCTCTACCTCCGGAGTTTGTGGAGTTGTTTAGAAGTGACACAAAGGAAGAAGAATTCAATGGATTTAGTGATTTGGGGTAAAACTGATGCTTTGGTAAACGTGTTAGCATGTTCTTTATGCTATATTTATCTGAATAACTGTTATTATGTTACGTTAACATACCAGACACTTACCACAGTTCTGTCTGTGCGTCATGTAGCTGAAGGTGTTAGCGTTAGCATACGTACACCTATTCACCATGTTCTCTCATCTGTTATTATTTTAAAGTGCATCTCAAGATGAAATGTCTGTTCTTGGTCTTGGATTTTATCAAGGAAATTTCCCCCAAAAATTCGACTTATATATGTTTTTTTCTTCTCTATTATGCATTTTTTGGCTGGTGCAACTTATATTCTGGAAAATACGGTATCGGTATTCGGTATGATAGTAACATTATCAAATGTACAAAGATCATGGTCTAGAGAAGCTTGTAATATAAAGCCCATGATATTATTGATGTTGTCATGACGATATTGTGGTTGTTGTTGAAGCTGCCGTGACGATGCTGTAAAAGCTGCAGAAGGAGTGATTATTAGCCTGGTTTGTACCGTTGTCATAGGCGCCGATCAGAGCAGTATAAATCTTGTTCTTCACAAACACAGACTCTCGGTCCATCGGCGACTTCACTGTGACCAGTCCAGTGTCTTTGGACACGTTGAGCCAGCCGGCCGGGTCGCTCACGATACGATACCTGAGACACAAACATGAGGGATCACCTGAGACGCCTCCCGTAAACCCCTCCCACAACCCCTCCCGAGACGCCTCCCACAAACCCTCCCACAACCCCTCCCGAGACGCCTCCCGTAAACCCCTCCCACAACCCCTCCCGAGACGCCTCCCACAAACCCTCCCGAGACGCCTCCCACAACCCCTCCCGAGACGCCTCCCGTAAACCCCTCCCACAACCCCTCCCACAACCCCTCCCGAGACGCCTCCCGTAAACCCCTCCCACAACCCCTCCCGAGACGCCTCCCACAAACCCTCCCGAGACGCCTCCCGAGACGCCTTCAAAATGCCTTCCCGGGACACTCACATGACTTTCTGGTTGCGGGCCGTGTCGGGGTCATAGGCCGTGTACTGGACCACCTCAGATTCCAAATCCAGGTCCTCGCGTTTGGAGACTTGCTTTACGGTGGGTTCGAAGATGGGCGCTTCGTTTACATCCGCAACTGTGACAACGACGGTTGCCGTGGCGGTGGGCAGCTTGATGGCGAATGGCTCCTCATTCTCCACGGCGACCAGCAGAGTGTGAGTCTGGTTCTTCTCGTAGTCCAGGCCCTGGGACGGAGCGAGGCACAGGTTTATTTAAGTCAGGAAAAGACAAATCTGATGCTTTGTATCGATCGTCTTTAAAAATACTCCAATGACACTACTTTAGCATCTCATGTTTTAGAACGTAAGAAAAGTGTTAAAAAGCGTTAAATGACTACGGCGTGTATGGAGGTGCAGCCAGTAGAGGGACAAAAGTCAACTCCTGACAAGGGAGCGTGAATTCTATAGACGAGTGAAAAAGCTAGCTTTCCTCTGACATGCTAATGTGGCCATGTTTGTGGATCTGAGCCACTCAGTAGTGTTTATTTCGACTCACTTATATTACAGCATTTATGGTACAATAGGCTGTTATTTCATTTAATTACACCAACACAGTGTCTGAATGTGTAACCCACATTTTGATTTACCCATCACTGCCACTTAGAATATGACATCACACATCAGGTCTTTTTAAGTGTCATTAAAGTGAACATTTCATGTTTAGCCAATTATTATTTCCTGTGTAAATGATGATAAATCACCACAGGTACTATCCCATCAAAGAGGTTGGATTTTTTTTAATACAGGAAGTAGTGCTGAGTAAATGTCATTGTTAAAGTCTGACATGTTTGTCCAAAACTGCTCAAAATGAAGAAGCAGCTCTTAAGGATTCAAACATTTTTATGTGTGTGTTTTGGTTTTCTTGGGGGATTTTCTCCTTTTTTGTTTTTGAAAAATGTAGCACAATATAAAATGTTGGCGTCCTGATCAAACGGAGCCAATGACGCCCTTGCTACACGCACCAGATTATATTCCTATATGTGGCATTCGGGTGGTACTATAAATGTTTTAAACTAATTTACATTAAATAAAAATAAAGAAAATAAAACCAACAACGCCACCGGGCTTACACCCGGAAAACTAACTAACACATGTCCACACATGCATATTTGAGGTTGGTTAAAATGTTATGCCCCTCTTCTTTATACGAGTATGAGGTTGGAATATTGTTCAGTCTGAAGTCTTCTAGAGGGAAATATTGATGAAATCCACCATTTATTCTTTATTATTTTGGCCTTTTTGTTTGTACAATCCACAGAACGATTACCATCGCCACAATATGAGTCTTTTGTACCTTGGCAGTGGAGATGATTCCCTCCTGTTTGTTGGGGCCGGTTTCCACGGAGAACAGCCCATTTACGTCGCCGTTGACGATAGTGAATTTGGCGTTCCAGGCCGGAGTGTGGGCGTCGTCCTTGTCCGTCACCAGCATCTTCACCACCATAGCGTCTTTCTTATTCTCATCGACTGTGGCCGTGTACTGAAGAAACGGAGAGAATAAAACCAGGACCGAACCAAAAACACAAACCAGGACTGAACCAAGTCTAAACTCCGCCCTCACCTGCGTTTGCTCGTAGGCCGGGGCGTTGTTGTTGCTGTCGGTTACGGTCAGAATGACTTTAGTTTTCCCGGTGAGTCCATTTCCTTCCATGTCCGCCGCCTGGATCTCCAGAGTGTACTTTGGGTTCTTCTGTAACAGACCAGATCCACAGACTTGAGGCCACAGCCACAGGGCAGCCGCGGCAGAGTAAAGCGAGTGGGTCCTTTAGATTGAAACACACACCTCTTTGTCCAGGCCTTGAGCGTTCACTCGGATGAAGCCGTTGACGGGGTTGATGGTGAACATGTCGGGTGAGGGAGTCTTTGGCTCCTGGTCAAGGATTTTGTATTGAATAAGAGCGTTAGGAGTCCCCTCCTCATCTGCGTCGGTCGCTGTCACCTGCAGGATGTTATGATCTAAAAAAGAAAATGCATACTAAAATGTATGTATCTATTTGTATTTATTTATATTTTATGTTTATTTTAATTGTATGTTTTTTAATTTAATAATATTTTTATTTAAATTGTATTTAAATTGTATTTGAATTTTAAGTTTATTTATTTCATTTTATTGCTATTTTTTTTCTAGGGTTAGGGATAGGCTTTTATTTTTAAAAAAAAGAAAAGAAAAAAAAGGTATACAAGTAAATAAAGACCAGTGAATTGGACCAGACGGATCAGTATTTGGATGTAAAACCCGCACACAGAAAAAGCCATAGACCGGACAGGCAGCAGATCCCAACAGTCATTATTCTTGTAGAATATGAAAACTGGACCCACGTCAATCACAATTTCAGAACTATGCATTTGGGCCTCAAAACTCCGATCATGGACACAATCAATGGCTACCTTTGGAATATATTGCTGGGAACAGGGAAAACGCAGTCACAAACAATAGATGACACAAACTGGACCGACATCACTGACTTTATGGAAAATGGACCAATTTGACCAACTCTGGAGTAAATGGGAGGATTATTTAGACTTGGTGTGCCTTAGTATCATTTGGAGTGTTGTGTGTTGTGTGGATTTTAATGAGCTGCGTGTGCGTTACATAAAGGTGCATAATGAACAGAGGGAGTATGTGAAGTATGTACTGAGAGGTGACGACTCTGCCACTTTGCCAAAGTACGTGTCCTTGGTGAAGACCGGCCGGTTGTCGTTCATGTCGATCACAATGATTTTAATCACTGTGTGATCTTCAGCCTGACCGAAGCCTTCAATAACAGCATGAACCATGAGCTGAGAAAAGGACAAAGTGTTAATACTAAACATGAAAGGAAAGTGAACTCTTCCACATGTGCCATTTCCAAAAAACATTCTAAAGTCTGTACTTCAGGAAAGGTTTGAGTGGAACATAATGTAATTTCACTAGAGAAACTGGGATTAACCTCAGAATTTCAGAAAATATGAAAACCACAGAATGAATGCAACACTTTGAGTCATTTGACATGTTTTATGTATTTAAATAGAGCTTATGAAAGACATTTTTGACTGATTCACAATGATCAGACAGGATTTATTAACAGAATGATGTATACACTTAACGAAGCAGGGGTGCTTTTGGTCCTCCCTCTTGTTCACTTTGTACTTAGAAACATTGCTTATTATACCTAAAATCTACTTTTAAATTGAGCAACAAAACATTTCAATTTATTTTAAAACCATCATTAGACTATTTGATATACAATATAATGAACTGATTAGTAGTGACCCCTGTACTAGAGAACTCACAGTGTAGTGGCCAGTGGCTTCTCTGTCCAGAGCCTCCATCACATAAAGGATCCCAGAGGTCTTGTTCATAGTGAAGAGTCCCTCAGGAGGCTGGTCGGCCCCGGGGCCCGTGATGCTGTAGTGAATCACATGAGCTGTGTCATGGTTGAAACGGATCTAAAAACACATGGGAGTGGACTGGAGTAAAAGGGGTGTGGTCTATGCAAATATATGTGACCCCATCTGTGGCCCCCGAGGTCAGGCCCCCATGGTTAGGGCCCTGCAGCCCCACAGGAAACTTACAATGCTGTACTCGATTCTAACGCATCACAAGTTTGAAGGCTCCAAACTAAACAGAATATGATCTAAAGGTCGATATATTACCCACGTCTACATTTGACACAATGATAAGACTTGAGAGTGGAATATGGACCTGAAAGAAGCCGTCTTCAGCTTTGGGGCCGTTCCTGGTGTTTTCGTGCCATTTAAGTTCATTTCTACACATTACGTTCCACTGTAGTTTCATAAAAATGGCGACTGGCGTTGATGAACAAAACTGTTCACCTGACGCCGCCCCGAACCCGAGAATGGAACATTTCACCTGGTTTTAGATGTTACGCAACAATTTGCCATGAATCGTTATGAAAGTCCCACTTCATGTAATAAATGTTATAGTTTATTTATTTGTTCGTTCTCGTCTTGTACATTGTATTTGCTTATTGTGAATCACTTTATATAAATGTGCAATACAAATGAAAGAGAGTTATTGCTCTTAGGACTGCAACTAACAACAGTTTTAGTGGTTTCTGTTGTACATTGAGACTTTTTAAATGCATTTTTAACTAAATAAAGACGACAATACTGGGCGAAATATGGAGACTGAAGGTTTCTAGATGGAGAATATTCACAAATAAAGTGTATAATTAATGAAAATCAGAAATGGTTTATTATCTTTTGACATTTTGAAAAGTGTCTTTGATATAAAAAAGGTGTTTTTGATTGTGTCTTAGAGTCTGTATAGTCACGATGATCAAAATATGATCCATTCTTTTAATTGTAATGAATGTTCGGCTTTATCCAAAATGGCAGCCGTTTTGAGCCATCCGTGTACAGTTTCTCACCTGAGTCACCTTCGGGAAAGGCCCACTGTCATTTTCAGGGAAGTTGAAGTTGAAACTCCACCCCTTCATTGTCCTCTTCAGACCTTTAGTCGCTCCACCTCGCACCACCACCTCCTCCTCCATCTGAAACACGTTTTTAAAGGTTGAATGGACGATTTTTTTGGCACAAATCTGAGTCTCATTTCCTCGTGGCGTGGACGGCCGATTAGTCCTGCCACGTATCAATCATAAAACGCACCTACCGCTCACCTGCAGCCACGTGTGGCTCGTCCCCATGAGAGCAGCACTTTTCCGCGTGTCTAAGCGCATGGATCTATCATAATATAGTTCCCTCAGTGTACAGGAAAAAATGAAGACGGAGAAAGACTGTTTGAGCTCGCTCAGAAGAAGACGGAAATCTACGGGAGACGAGAGATGCGATGCGATCCGTCGCGCTAATAAACAAACGCACGTGTGTGTTGTATCGGTCCAAACGGAGGAGTGCGCATGCGCACTTCCACCTGAGTTCTCAAAGCACCGAAAAATCGTCCATTACGCCTTTAACCAAACAAACAAAGTCCCGGCCCAGATGATCCTGGTTTCTTACGTTTCTTGCAGCTTCTCGTTTCTGGCGACTGGCAACGTCTTGAACAGGAACCTGAGCAACGGGCGGAGTCTGAACAGAAAGACAAACACGGAAAGACGTTTGTCAAAAGGAAAAAGAGTAGAAAAGAAATATACACAAACTACTGAATAAATGCCAGTAGGGGGCAGCGCTCCACCAAAAGTTGAGGAGGAGGAATTCATTTGACAAAGAAGAAAAGAAACACAGATCTACCTCCGTTTGTCCGTGGGTGTGGTGCTTCTCGTGGTTTCCCTGGGGATGCCCGTCTCCGTTCTGGTTGCCGTGGTGACGCTCCTGGTGCTGCACTCGGACCAGGGCGGTGAACTTGTTCCCGTTGGAGTCCCAGGAGTGGACAGAGAAGTGTCTGTGGCCGTCGTGCAGAGACACGTGTCGCTTCACCTGGACATGCGAGCGAGACGGGAACAAAAGCACCAGATGAAGTTAAAGGTTCATCTGAGTAACCGTGACAACTGAAAACAACAAGTCTTTTGTAGAGTTTGTCGAGTTGAGTTTTGTTCGATAAATATCACAGTTTTGGACAGTAACGAGACGCTTCTGCCTCTTTTTGAGCTCATCGTTAATGATCAAACCTTCTGATTGATAAATTAATGTCAACATTAGATAAACAGATGGGAACACTTTTGTTACTTTTCTAGACAACAGATTAAATGGGAACGACATAACTCAAGGATACGATATTGTTAATGAACAGAATCATCTCGACAGTCACACATTTCTGCATTTTCCTGATTTATTCTACAGACATTTCACATTTGTCCTCAATTATACAGTTTGAACATGTTTTTGCACATTTCTGTTGGATTGACATAAAAGCATCTGACTCTCTTCATGGTGAATGTCCCAAACACTAATGAAAGCTATAGTTTTAGTCACACAGGTGTAACGTGTGCGTTTGTCTCACCGTGAGCGCTCCGTCGCTCTGAACGGAGAATCGAGAGTCTTCGCTGTGGAACACGAACCTCCTTCGATCCGAGCAGTCGCTGAACTCCACTGGAACAGAAACAAAACGTTCAGGATCGACACGAGCGATAAAGTGTTTCAATTATTCTTGTGCTATTTCAATTTGGCTTTAGCAAACAATAATGGACAATATTTAAAAAGCAAAGAGTTTATATCTACATTTCTTGGTTTCAAAATCCAGTTTCAAATGTTTGTATCGTGACAAAACAGAACTTTCGTCTTTTACCAGATGTTCAAAACTAAATAAAGTGAAATCATATAAGTAAATATTTGAACATATTCTGACCGAACATTTATTTAACATTTATTTATACACCTTCCACAAAGGAGCTGAACCCTTTGGGAAAAGAGCGGCAGGATAAAGGAGTTGTACCTTTGCCGAGCCTCATGCCGGAGTGGAGCCGCCTTCTGTCGACTCTGAAGAGGAAGGAGTCAGAGGAGAAACCAGGAGAACATGATGGAGCTTCTGTGGAGAGCGAGCACGAGGTCTGCAAGAGAACAAACACTTTAGACCTTTAGTTTGAGATCAATATGGAAATATCACTGCAACTCAGATCAAAAAAACATTCATGTGGAAGCAGCAAAACTGTGAGGAAGAACTAACACATTTTACAAAACACACACACTGTAAACATCAGAACCGTGTTTTGCATGAACCAGTTTCCCATGTCTAAATGTGAAGATGTAACAATTACAAAATACACAAATATTCACTGTGATGGCAAAATACACAGTGAGATAATGTCATGAACATTAGAGGTCAGAGTCATAATATGGGAAACTTCACATTTAAAATATAACAATATTTTACTGTTTGAATGCTGCAAAAGAACTGCAATTTACTATTATTTTAGTATTATTTGAATTGTATTTGATGGACTTTTTAAATACATTATTAATCTAATAAATGTAAAAACACACCTTTACATGATTCATTTACTATGAAAGTATAAGTCGACTATTTTATTTAGATTTAAGGGCGGGACAAGAGCAGAAAAGAGACGAGATGGAGCGAATTGAACTTTTATATCTCTAACATAAAATGTTGTATTTTTTCATGAATTCCAGTGCGTTTGGAGTTTAGTTTTAGAGTGCAGTTTGGGGCGGATTCACCTGAAGTGAAAATAATAAAAAAGGACATTTGTGTCATTTTATTGATAAGTTATGATCCTAATTAAAATAATAATTGGACTGATAAAAGTTTGAAGACTCCATCGACTGATAAATCCTTATTTAGCCTTTTGTCTCAGGAGCTTTGATTCAAACAAACCTGACGTGACTCGACTTTCAGTCGATTTTAATCATCATTTTAGCTCTTTTTAATCTTCTGTCAGTGTTTTATATTTTTGTTCAGTACGTCTTTTCAGAAAATGTATCTATTTAGAATAATCGGTGAATAAAGTGGAAAATTGTGCTGAATTGCAGTGAAAACAGCTCGTCCTTTGTTAGAAAACAGCTCGTCCAGAACGTTCACTTTCAGTCCATAATTGTGTGTTTTTAAATGATGCTCAGTTAAAAGTCTTAAAGTTGATGTTTTTCACATTTCAAACATTACATTTAACAATATTTTACAGTTTAAATGCCACAAAGGACAAAACTAGAGCCGCAATTTACCATTATTATTTTAGTTTTGTGAAATAGAGAGATTGAGATACAGAGTTTTGCCCTTTGGAGATGACGAACACATTTTGAAACAATAATTCATGTTCAGTTTTATCTGATCAAAATGATGCAAAGTATGAAACTGATCATGTTCCTACCGAGTTTGGCCTTGAATGTGTTTGTCATATCTGAAATATGTGAAAGAGTCGCTACAAACATCACGAATGCTCTAAAGTTCCTGGATTTGGGAGACGTGTCATCAGAGAAAGTATCACTCTTAAAGTATTCAAGTATTCATGAAAACCCATTTTCAAACGGCATATTTCAATTGTGATGCATTTGATTGACGAATGTTCACGTGTTGAAGTAAAAGGAGAAACTGGGTCAAACTAAGAACTAAAGTATGACTAAAGGTCATCTGAGGTCTAGACCAGGTCTCAACACAGGCCGGGATCTTTTCACTAAATGATTTTATGTTGTGTGTGATTTTACTGGACAAAACACCATCATAAAAACATAATAAAACATCAAAAACACACTTTTCTTCTATAGCCTTTAAGACCATTCACATTTAGACACTTTTGTACAGTTTTTATGACAAAACGAGACACAGCTTTACAATATAGACTAATAATAGTTAGTTTTAGTTTACTATATTAGGCCAAAATGAAATATGAATATGTTTGGATGTTTCAAAATTCTGCACTAGATTCAAGTTCAAGTTTCATAATCACAACAAATTAAATGTGTTGAATATAGCTGAAATCATTGTGTCTAAGTGTCCATCAATATTGTTGTATTTTCGTTTAGTATATTTCATGAATAAGGGTCATTTTGTGATGTTAATTCATCACACTGACATTTGATATTGTGACATTCATACAAAAGAGTTAGTGTTGTTAAATGTAAAAGGTAAAATCCCTGTTTAAACGTCGCATTATTTCACTTAAACGTGTGAAAAGTGAAACCGCGGCGCCGGTGGCAGAAGTCCGACCTTTGACCTCGTGAAAGAAACTCAAACCCAAGCCCCAGCAGCCAAGATGGCCGCCCATTCAAGTCAATGGGAGCTGCCCAGTGGCGCCGTGGATCTATTATAATCTGGACATGGTGTGGCTCGCCGCAGCATGTCGCAGACTCCCCCAGTGGCCACTCCTTGGTACTGCAGCCAAAGAAATCGTGCGCCCAGAAAGCTTTTTTTCCCTAGAGTGCATTGTCACGAAAAACTGCTCGTGTTCGGCTGAAAAAGCACCTAGAGCTTTCAAAAAAGTCGAATATAGTGGCAATTCTTACCTATTTATGGGTCATGGACTTTTTCTTCAGTTGTCTTTAAAATGCATTTGAAGCTGTTAGCTTCGTCTACGCTCTAGCGCGCCGCTCTAGCCCAGCTCGTGACCATCTAGACCAATCAGAGCGCGTGTAGGTAAAGCAAACGGGCCGAGATGCCTTGAAATAGCCCGAATGCCACGAATAAGCTACGGGCGTAAAACTATGAATCTATGAGTTTAATAACTGAACAAATCATGGAACTAATGACCACCACGGACCTGAGGGCCGCGGATCTACGACTCAGAAGCGATATCTTGAAATGTTTCTGCCTGAAAAACTAAATCACGTAATAAATGCTATGGAAATGGAATGTTTTGCCAAGTATAAACTAATGGATGTTACGTTTCGTGTCTATCAGTGTGTTGTCTGTATTACACAGACAAGAAACCTAAATACGGACTTAATCCATTTACTTAATAAGGACCAGAATTATTTCCATTGTCAGTGAAAAAGTTTCTTAAAAGCAGTTGTTTAATATTTCGCTTTATCTCACACTGTGCTCTGCGCTGCTCTAGTAACTCTCTCTGATTGGTCAGTACGATCACATGGTATGCTAACCAGACGCAGACCTACGTCACTTCTGGGCTGCGGTGTCCGAAGAGCTAAAGGCTAACTGTCGCCAGTTAGCCTTTAGCTCTCCAGCAACGCAGCCCGGAAGTTACGTAGGTTTGCGTACCATGTGATCGTGCTGACCAATCAGAGAGAGTTACTAGAGACCAGTGTAAGATAAAGCCAAATATTAAACAACTGGTTTAAAGAAAACGGAATGATTTTGAACCGGAAAAAGTCGACCCGAACACGAGGGGAGGAGAGAGAGCGAAGCACGGGAGGGGCAGAGAGCGACTGCCACTGCGTCATCATAAAATCAAGTCGTTTTCACTCATGGATCTATTAAAATATGAGCTCAGCTCATGGTCGAAAGCTGTTGTGCTGCTTCTTTACTTTTACATCAGAACATTTATTCATTATGGCAATTTTGTTTTTATAGGTCAATTTAATTATATTATGTTATATACGTGCTAAACTGTACATTTTGTATATGTATTTACCAAAATCTATTTATTGTCATGGCTGAATATTTTAGTGTTATTATAAAACCATAAAAAATGTCTAGTTTGTAAACTTTTCCACTGACAATGGAAATAATTCTGATTCTTATTACAAACATGGAATGTATGATCTAAAAATGATTTCTTTAATTATGGATTTTTTACCTGCTAAATGTCAATCATTCTACAACAAGTCAAATGTATTCAGATGTTTATCAATCACAAAACATGCTGAAAGTCATGATTAAGTTAGTATTTTTGGTGCTTGTCTGTGTAATACAGATAACACACTGATGGACACGAAACGTAACATCGATTAGTTTATAACTGGTAAAACATTCCATTTCCATAGCATTTATTACGTTCTTTAGTTTTTTCAAATTTCAAGACATCGCTTCTGAGTAGTAGATCCACGGCCCTCGGACCCACGGCCCTCAGACCCGCGGGCCTCAGACCCACGGCCCTCAGATCTGCGGCCCTCAGAACCACGGGCCCTCAGATCTGCGGCCCTCAGATCCGCGGCCCCTCAGACCCGCGGCCCTCAGACCCATGGCCCTAAGACCCGCGGCCCTCAGACCCGCGGCCCTCAGACCCACGGCCCTCAGACCCATGGCCCTCAGACCCACGGCCCTCAGATCCGTGGTGGTCATTAGTTCCATGATTTGTTCAATATTAAACTCATGGATCCATAGTTTTACGCCTTTCAAGGCATCTCGGCCTGTTTACGTCACCTACACGCACTGATTGGTCCAGACGGTCACCACTTTGACCAATCAGCGCACGAGCTGGGCTAGAGCGGCGCGCTAGAGCGTAGCCGAAGCTAACAGCTTAAAATGCGTTTTAAAGACAACTGAAGAATCTTAAAATTAGAAAAAGTCAATTACCCAAAAATAGGTAAGAATTGCTCTAGGTGCTCTTTCAGCCGAACACAAGCAGTTTGTCGTGACATGGCGCTCTAGGGAACAAAAGCTTTCTGGGCCGCGAGATTTCTTTGGCTGCAGTACCAAGGAGTGGCCACTGGGGGGCGACATGCTGCGGCGAGCCACACCTTATCCAGATATAATAGATCCATGCACTGGACACAGTAGCACCCCTGAAACCAGGACTAAACCAGGACTAAACCAGGTCTAAACCAGGACTAAAGCAGGTCTAAACCAGTACTAAACCAGGTCTAAACCAGGTCTAAACCAGGACTAAAGCAGGTCTAAACCAGGACTAAACCAGGACTTCACCAGGTCTAAACCAGGTCTAAACCAGGACTAAACCAGGACTAAACCAGGACTAAACCAAAACTATTACAATCTGACACATAATCACGGAAAAATGAGCTTATGAATCTAGTCGAGCCTAAAACAAAGTGCACATGTCTTTACATGTATCATGTTATGTACGTAGCGAGACCCCTGAGTTGAGGCTGTCATCAGAAATTCTTAAAAGGACAAGGAGTCAGGTCTAACATTAATCCACATATTTATCATCTAAAACAATATACATGAATGCATTAATAATACGATAAGGAGTTCAGGCTATGCACAGAAACAAGTCGGTTACCGAAAATACTTAAATAAGTGCTTTAACACTAGAAAAGTCTAAAAAGCCAAAAAGCCAGGACAAAGGCACGCGAGTGCCCGCTGCGCGGACATAAACCTTCAGACTATTGACACCCACACCTCACCCGCGCGTGTGATGGAGCTGCGCTCGTGAGTATGATGGCGTGTGCGTAAAACATATCGCTTTTTGCAAAAACAGCAAAGGTTCTGCTAACCGCAGTGTCTTGTCTTGTAATCAACACACACAGAATACATCGTTTTAAAGGTCAGGAAACACTTAAACATCTAATGCAAACTTGTATGTAGTTCTAAACTGTCAACTTATCCAAACCCGTTCAAAGCGGGTCTAAACCAGGTCTAAACCGGGTCTAAACCAGGTCTAAACCGGGTTTAAACCAGGTCTATAAGGCGCATTTAGTTTCATGTTTGTGAATTGAGTTCTTTCACGTACCTTTAAGAACACGAACAGGAACGCGCTCACAGCGCACCACGCGCCCCACGCGGTCGACATGGAGTATAATATATCAATCTAATAAAAAGTCGAATTGTC
The DNA here is from genome assembly GCF_026437365.1 of Eucyclogobius newberryi. Lineage (NCBI taxonomy): Eukaryota > Metazoa > Chordata > Actinopteri > Gobiiformes > Gobiidae > Eucyclogobius > Eucyclogobius newberryi. Next base: position 12,346,006 of record NW_027315757.1, read on the forward strand.
GGATTAGAATTTAAAAGAAGTTAAGAACTTAAGAGAGGTGTTGAATCAAATGCGTCTTGAATCGAACTGAACTCGCTGCCCATTTCCTGAAAAGAAAGTATCATTTACAAGGCCACGGAGGGAGATAGGCCAGAGGCTGTGACTCAGAAAGTGGCTACATTATGAATTTCGCTCCACAACACCAGAACTACTTTTCAAAAGTGGTTTTCCAATCTCAAATATATATACTTGAGCTGGGTTAAACAGTTCTCTGCATGATTTCTTCCAGTATTTGAGAAAATAGGTGCCAAAGTAGCCAGTTTACCCAAATATGTGACAAATTGGGGCATACACCCATCTTCATACCTCCAAGCCTTCAGGGGGCCCTAAGCGAAAAAAAAATTGGGGGCCCCTCACCACGTCATCAGAATCAGTTTTTTGCCATTGTCAGTAAACAATTCACATATGGGAACTTTCTTCAACGCTAACAAAGCGCACCAAAACTCCAGGGCATCCGTTTGCCAGTTAGTTTATTCTCAGCACCTCAACAGCTCAAATATTGCTAACTTAAATCCCACAATGCAACTTGGTATTCCGCTGACATCACCTCTACTCCCTGTACAAATAACACACATCCCAGATATGTTTTTGGGCGTATTTGTGGGCGTTAAGGGTCGACAGCCACATTAGCACATTAGCAGTTTAATTTAATGAACAGGGGGGGGTCTGGGGGCCCTCCCCCAGAGATTTTCAGACCTTTTTCGTGTATTCTGTTGCATTTTAATGTGGTCCAGCCGGCTAAAATAAGAGTAAAATGTTGAGGTTGTAATGCTATAAAATGATGATGTGATGAAACTGTGCCAGGAGAAAATGACCAAAGCCAGTTATTAATACATTAGTGTACTTAATTACTCAATACAATATTGGCTATGAAAATAATTATGATCAAATTGATTCATTTTAACTGAAAATGTAAAAGTAATAGTTATCCTTACTAATTTATCTTTTACAGCTCCCAACTGTTCCTTCTTGCCAAAGTGACAAAACAAGTTATATTAAATTAAACAAATGGCATAAGCATTGCTTGATTAACAATTAACACTGATAAAACAGTGCAAACATGTTATTCCCAGAGAATGAACAGAACGAGAAGTGAAGGTCCAAACCTCGCTATAGTGAAGAGACTGTGTTTCTGCAACTTTGCCACATTTATATAAAAATATATAGTATTATTCTTTAACAGACGTAATTATAATATGTCTGGTTATTTTTCACTATCAGTTTATTATAATTTATAACAAATAGTCTAATGATGCTTTTTAAATAAATTGAAATGTTTTATTGCTCTATTAAAAGTGAATTACAATATAAATGTTTGTTCTGATCAGAACATCACACACTGGACATGAAACAATGCTGCGATGTGATTGGCTGATGGACCTCACGTGCATAAACCTTTACGTTCCTCTCATTGCACTTTAAGAACAGAGTCTGAGGACTACGACAAAGTCTGAGGAATAAAGTAGAGTCTGAGGACTACGACAAAGTCTGAGGAATAAAGTCTGGCGGTAATGCAACACTTGGATGCCAACCGCCATAAACAACAACAACAACAACAACAACAACAACAACAACAACACTTTAAGAAGTCAAAGTAAAACAGACATCACGAGTCACGATTGATCTCACACATGGTGATGTGAGAGAGAGAGCGGAAACTCAAACCGCTCATCTCTGACTGAGGCTGCACAGGGGCCCGGGACAGGGGCCCGGGACAGGGGCCCACGGGGCCCGGGACAGGAGCCGCACACTGTTCACTCCAAAGTCTCACATCAGAGGTTTTGGACGAGACGGCGCTCGTCCGGACCGGATCTCCGCCTCTTAGTGACCCGGGGCATAGACGCCCCTCACCGGCCTCACCTGCAGCTAACACTACCGGGCTGGTGTAAATGTGAAGCTTATTATCTTTTCATTCAGACACATATAATGCGCGGGGCAGAGCTCTCGTCGCCTCCAGCCTGAGCGAACTAACGTGACAGAATCGTGTTGTTTCAAACAGCAGCATTAACCGTCTCTTTGTAAGATAAGTTCAATACCTGGAGAGTGTTGTTGAGTTTGCAGTTTCTTTAGATCTTCAAGAAGTTTCTTCTTTCGTTTTTCGGCATCGGGGGGATATATTCCTCTGGACATGAGGACCACGCAGGGACCACGTTCTGTTGTGTTTATGTTTTGCTCTCGTTCTGCTCGCGCCCAATCAGCGCAGGTTTGGTGTCTCGGTTGCCAGATTGTCATTACAAATAAATGCAGTTTGTGTGTCATGTTACCGCTGTGTGCGTTGCCGCGCCAGCAGCGCTACTAGTGGCGCACGCTGCGCTTGCACTTCGCATAAAACGGGTTGCCAGATTGGGGGCCCTATTAACGCCTCGGGGCCCTACGCGGCTGCTTAGTTCGCTTATAGGCTGGGCCGGCCCTGAAAGTAGCCAGTTTACCCATATGTGACAAATTGGGGCATACACCCATCTTCATACCTTCTTATTTTTTCATTCTTTGATTGATTACTTGAGAAATTCAGATTCTCAGAGACATAACTACTTTCTTGGAGGTTGTAAAGTGGTGAGACTCTGGGTGCTTTAGTTTATGTGCAAACGTAAGTTTAAAAAAAAATCTGTATGTTATCATTACACACTTGAAAACTCTTACTCCACATTCAGTATTCAACTGAATGCTATTAAAACAATTACAAATTCTCTATTCTTGATTCATACTACACTATAAAAACATAATCTAAAAGTACTATTTTAACCCTTTCCACACCAGTTACCTATTTAAAGAGGCTATTGGTAAAAGTGAATAGCAAGCAAAATCATAATTTTAAGAAATCATTATATGTATGTACAATATGAACAATAATTAATAACTACAATCATAATAGCAGCACTTACATTGTGATAAAGAGGCTAATTAACAGTGTATCTTTCTATCTCAGTAAAGTCTCTCTGAAATATACTGAGTATAAGACAAACTTTCTGCAGAATAGGATATACATATAAACAGAGGAATGATATAAGTATGACTGATAACTAAACGTACAACATTAACATGAGGCCATTACATTGAGGCACCAGGGAAACAACATCAGTAATCTAAATCACTTTCATCTGATTCAGAGTCTGGCATTTTGTCAATGTTTTCCGAGGACTGGAGGGAAGATTCAGGTGTAGAATCCACATTTTCACAATCTACACATTTACAGGAGATGGAGCCTTAAAGGCGTAACGGACAATTTTTCGGCCATTTGAGAACTCAGGTGGAAGTGTACTCCCCCGTGCGGACTGATTCAACACACACGTGCGTTTGTTTATTAACGTGACTCGCTGTAATCTCTTCTTCAGAAGATCGGATCTGTAAAAATTAGACATGGAATAGAAATTCATAAGTATCGGTGGATAGAAATGTCAAGCCACATTGGATAACTCATAACTTTATATTGGCTTCTAGTCAATCTTCGCTAAAAACTGCTTAGGAGCCATCCTTTGGGTGTCCGTTTCTTGACTCACACAAAAATCCTCACGAACAAAAACTCACGTAGTCCGTGGTGCGTTTATTTCTTTTATTTTGCACAATCAAAAAGATGCACGATGTTCTGCGCTGTGCGGATGTGCGGGGATGTGCGGGATATGCCCGGATATGCGCGGTCAAAGACCGTGTCGGTCACCCTCTGACTTCCATCTCGACCCGTCTCACCTGTTCCCCTTTTACCAATTAAGTTTGGCCTACTTCTCTGGCCCCGCCCTCTCCCGCTCCATACTGAAGCATGACATAAATTATACATTTAACTTAAGAATTAGGCTTTGTTAATAATTAGAAAATTAGGAATTTAGGAATTAGCAATTACATTAATTTAATACTTATTTATACTTAAACAAAAATACTTTTCTTAATTAATTCCATTATTGCTCTAACATCTCCAGCCCCTAATTGCTGGCCTAGCAATTACAAATATAACACAACAATGCATAATGTTATACTAATATTTAAATCTAATACTCAATTAAGACTTAGGTTTTCCTTTGTTTTAAATAAGAAAGTTTGGGTCCAGTCAGTTAGTTCTGAGGCAGGTTCAATGTTCATTAATCTTCATTCTCCAATACCAAGCATAGTTTGGTCACAGGACACTGCAGAATACCAGTCTTAGTTTTAATAAGAGCATTTCGCACTAATCCTTTACTTCCAGGCGTTGTTTGCAGGACCCGTCCCAGGATCCATGAATTCCTGGGAGCCGTGTGATCCACGATAACAACAACATCACCTGGTTGTAGATTTCTTTTGACTTTGTTCCATTTGTTTCTTTGTTGCATTATTGGGAGATATTCTCTGACCCATCTTCTCCAAAAAAGGTCAGCGAGGTACTGCACTTGTCTCCATCTTTTCCTAGAGTATATGTCATCTTTGTCAAATAATCCTGGAGGCAGAACGGGCTTTGTTTTAAGCAGCAGGAGATGGTTTGGTGTTAATGGTTCCACATCATTTTTGTCATCTGTTACTGTTGTGATGGGCCTGTCATTCATTATTGCTTCCACCTCGCAGAGCATTGTTTGTAGGGCCTCATCATCAATGACTTGTTCCTTCATTATAGAGCACAATATCCTTTTCAGAGTTCGGATAAGTCTCTCCCATACACCTCCATGGTGGGCTCCTCCTGCAGGGTTGAATATCCAGTTTATGCCTTTGTTTAGGAGTGTTTCACTAATCTTGTTGTGATTTAACTCTTCCAGTGATCTTTTAAGTTCTTTATCTGCACCAACGAGGTTTGTGCCTTGGTCTGATCTGATACTTGATACAGTTCCTCTGCGACATATAAATCTTCGGACTGCATTTATACATGAGCTCGTGTCCAGGCTGCTGGCTACTTCCAAATGCACTGCTCGAGTGTTTAAACAAGTGAAGATTACACCCCATCTTTTCACAGTAGCTCGACCCCGTTTTGTTTCAAATGGTCCAAAATAGTCCACACCAACTGTGCTGAATGGTGGCATGTTAGGCAATACTCGATCTTCTGGAAGATCTGCCATCTTCTGCTCTCCAGCCGCAGACTGCATTCGCCGGCAATAAACACAGGTTCTGATGATGTTGCGTGCGGCAGCATTAGCAGAGGACATCCAGTATTTTTGATGTAATTTTGACAACATATGGTTTCGACCGGTATGACCAATTTGCTCATGGATGGCTTTGAGGATCAGTTTAGAGATGTGGGACCTTTTAGGCAAAATGATAGGATTTTTTATTTCTATGGGCATAGACAGTTTGTTGATCCTGCCACCAACTCTCAACAGTCCCTCGTGGTCCAGCCTGGGGTCCATCTTGTAGATTGAACTGTTCTTAGGGCTGTATTTTTTCCGTTCAATAAGGTCAATTTCCTGTTTGTAATGTTGTCTTTGTTCATATGCAATAATACATTGTTCAGCATATTCAACATCTTTCACTGTCAACTTATTCTCATTTTCTTTCAAATTTTCCTTTTTTCTTTTTGTCCTTTTCAGTAACAGTCCCTTAAACTTCAGGATCCATGCAACACTTCTTTTGAGTTTATTCCAATCCGAAAAATACTCCATTAGTTTGCTGGTGGGACTTATTTGTGCAACATTGACAGTGTTCACAAAGACATCCTTTTTGACCTCGGGGTCCTCATTTGAAACAGGATATTTCATTGCCTCCGGAATAGGTGGCCATTGTTTTTCATTTTGTTCTAAGAAAGCTGGTCCTTTTATCCATCTTTTGGATTTTAGGAAAGCCTCAATGCTCAAACCACGTGAGGCATCATCTGCAGGGTTTTGCCTTGAATCCACATATCTCCACTGGTCCACAAAAGACAATGCCTGGATAACGGCAATACGGTTTGCAACAAAAGTTTGAAATCTTCTTGACTGGTTTCGAATGTATTTCAAAACAGACTGACTGTCTGTCCAGTAAACGGATTCTTTTAAGTCCATTTTTAGCTCTGCTTTTAACATGCGATCCACACGGACAGCAAGAGTGGCAGCTGTGAGCTCCAGTCTGGGGATAGTAATTTTCTTTAGAGGTGTTACTCTTGCTTTTCCCAAAATTAAAGCCACATGAAGGTGTCCTGAGCTGTTGGTGACTCTCAGGTAGCTTGCAGTGCCGTACCCTTGTTCGCTTGCATCAGAGAAGTGATGTAATTGAGCGGTCACTGGTTTGCCAAAGTCTTCTGGGTTTAGGCATCGATTTATTTGAAAATGTTTTAGTTGTTCCAGTTCAAACAACCATCTTTCATAACGTTGTGACAGTTCATCGGGAATTATTGTATCCCATCCACATTTCAGCTGACAGAGTGTTTGTAGAATAAGTTTTGCTTTCAACACGAATGGTGCTACCAGGCCCAAGGGATCATAGACAGAACTTACAGTAGAGAGAATTGCTCTTCTGGTTAGTGATTTAGTTTTGACTGAAATCTGAAACCCAAAAGGTGTCACTCTCTATATTCCATGTCATGCCCAAGGCTCTTTCCACTGGTAGTTTGTCTCTGTCCAAGTCAAGTGCTTTAATCTGTTTAGCTTGATTTTCTTCTGGAATAGAAAACAGAACAGAACGACTATTGCTGACCCATTTAGTCAGTTTGAATCCACCTTTGGCGCATAGCTCACTCAACTCTTTGACTAGATGAATGGCTTCCTTTTCTGTTGGGACAGATTTGAGGCAGTCATCCACATAGAAGTTTGATTTGATTGTGTCAACTGCTGTAGCTGTGAAACTTTGCTTGTTATCATCTGCTGTCTTTTTCAGTGCAAAATTGGCGCAGCTTGGTGAAGAGATGGCGCCAAATAGATGAACTTTCATTCTGTATTGCTGCAAGGGTTGGCTCACATCTCCATTTGGCCACCATAGAAATCTCAGAAAATTTGAATCCTCTTCATTCACTCTCACCTGGTGAAACATTCCTTCAATATCTGCCATTACTGCGACTTGTTCTTGACGGAATCTTAGCAGCACACCAAGTAGTGAGTTTGTCAAATCAGGTCCCTGCAGCAGCTCTTTATTGAGGGACGTGCCTTGAAACGATGACGTACAATCAAACACAACTCGGAGAGTCTTTTTCCGCCTGTGATACACACCATGATGGGGGATGTACCACACTTTGCCCTTTTGTATGTGCAGCTCCTTTGATGGCACCTTTTCAGCATAACCTTTAGTTATGATGTCATCCATAAATTATATGTATTCCTCTGCAAAACTGTTAGTGTTTGAACTTTTTGGCCAGATATTGAGCTCTTTGTTCAGCAAGATGAGAGTTATTAGGCATGACAGTGTCTCTGTTGCGGAGTGGCAATGGTAAGTAATAGTGATCATCTTTCCATGTGGCGTCTTGTGTCATCATATTCATGAACTTCGTGTCCTCCACTGACATTTGGGGCCTTTCTTCATATTCTTTTTCAGGAAAGTCATGACTATATTGTTGCCTCAAAATAGTCTCCAAGTTTTCAATTGAAATGCGGTTTACTGATGCCACAGGTCTACCATGTCGGTCCACAGCTGCAGAATTGAGTGGCCCATTCACCACCCATCCAAGTAAAGTTCTTACAGCATAGGGGCCGTTACCATGACTATTTATAATCTGCCATGGTTCCATTGCCTTTGGCACATCTACTCCAATCAGGAGTTCCACGTCCGCATCAATTTGTTTGATTTGTATTTCCTTCAGATAAGGCCATTTGTCGATGTCAGTTTGCGTGAATATGTTTCGTTTCGTCACTGGAATATTTGTCTGAGTGTACGTTTTTTCCAGGTCGATAAAGTTATTTCCATCTACATCACTAACTTGTAAACCACTTATTTCATAGCTGTCAACTGGCTTTCTTTGTCCCATTGTTTGCAACAAAACTTGTGTCTTCTTCCCGTTGATATTAAGTTGTCTCATGATGTTTTCTGTGCAGAATGTGGCTGTACTTCCAGGGTCAAGGAAAGCGTATGTCACGATTGTCTTGTCTCCTTTTGCCGCTTTTAGCTGTACAGGCACTATCGACAGTTTAGTCACTTCCAGCCCCAGTATCACAACTCTTTCTCTTTTCCATTGAAAATAATGTGCCACTGACCGATTGTTTCTGTTGCAGATTTGAACTGTCCATTGAGCGGTGTATATGTAGCACACTTGGATGTCTGCCTTGACAGTATTCACAAGTCATTCTTCTTTTACATAATTTACTCACATGTCCCTTGTTTAAGCAACCAAAGCAAATTCCATTGTTTTTAAGCAGTTGTACTTTTACATCATGTTTCTGTGCTTTAAGGTTTTCACACTGATCCAGAGAATGATTTGCTTTTCCACAAATACAACACACAGCTTTACAGTCGTTTATGGTCATGACAAAACTGCTGCTCTTATTTCTCTGTGGACGCAGCTGAGGTCTTGAGTCTATTGCCACAGTGGGTTTTTGATAGGTTTTTCTGGAGACATCCTGGATTTCACCAAAGAGAGGGTCTAGTAAAATACTAGCTTGTTTTTCAATAAATGCCACCAGGTCAGAAAATCCTGCTCAGGTTTTATTTTTCTCTACGAGCTCATGTGCCACTGTTCTCCACTTTTCTTTGAGTTTATATGGCAGTTTTGACAGAATCAGCTTGAGATTCGATGTTAGATTCAATTCTTGAATTGCCTTCAACTGTTTCATTGTGTTACAACATCCTCTCAGATAAAGTGCATATTCATGCAATGCAGTTCCATCCTCTGGTCTGATATTGTTCCAGTTAAGAGCCTTTTCCATGTATGCATTTGCTATTTTGATTTCATCTCCAAAATGTCTTTTAAAGAGTTTTTGTGCTTCTTTATATCCCAGCGTTATATCCATATGAAAACAGCTCCTTACAAGCTCTTTTGCTTGGCCACTTGTATATTGTTCCAAATAATAGAGTCTGTCATCATCATTTTTTGTTTTATTCTCAATGCCAAACTTAAATGCTCTTATAAATGTTTGAAAATGCAAAGGATTTCCATCAAACACTTGAATTTGTCTTGAGGGGAGTGAGGACTGTTGCTGCTGTGACATTAGGAGACTGGTGATGTCATTTTGTTTTTGAATAACAGAGAGCAGCTCTCTGGAAAGTAATGCTTCAGAACCTGTGCTCGAGTCACTTTCAGAGTCACTTTCTCTCCCAGGTGTGGCTCTCACATGTACAGGTGGAGTGGGGTTGAACTTGGGATTTCTAGATTTCCCTCCATCCGGTAGTTGATTTATAACGTGTTGAAGTGGAGTTTTGGGTATCGTAGCAATGTCAGGATAATTAACAGATGAGCCCTCAGAAATGCCCATCGACACATTGTGTTCTTTGATGCTTGTGATATATTGATCATGTTTGCGTTCGCTCTCACTCAGTGCTTTGTGTAACATTGCATTTTCAGCACCTTGAGTGCAATTGTCCAAAACCTTTAACATGGCATCAGATGCAGCGATATTAGCTGCCAGCTCCATTGTCTCAAGTTTAGCGTTGATTTTGGCCTTCTCAGCTTCCATTGCATGTTTTTCAGTTAGCACAGCCAACCGAGCTTCCATAGCAGCCTTTTCAGAGGCTAGTTTCAGGCGCTCTCTAGAGGCACTGGAGCTCTGTGATTTTCCAGAATTTGAGCTTCCTCTTGATCGAAAAGACACATTTGATGCACTGTCCTTTGGTTCTACTTGTTGGTCTGGACTCATAATCCATGAGTCAACTTCCATCATAAAAGAATTAAAGATTTCAATTTTAGGCTCATACCAATCAATTGTTTCATTTTCTTGTATTTCTGGAGGTAATAGTCTTTGCACTGCTTCATGACATGCTTTAAACTCCCTCAATGCCACTTTAAAATGTTCAAAAATATTTGTGACATAGTTTGTATTGAGAGGATTAGAAAGAAGCGCTTTAATTTCATTCATTCGTCTTGTACATGCGCCCAGCCTTCCTCTGCGACTGGCACTGAGTCTTTTGAGGTCATTTTCCATTTCTCCGTTATTGTTTTGAGCCATTTCCTCCTCATTTCCACGTTCCTCCGTTTCATTCATTTGTCCAGATCCGTTTGCACAACTTTAGTGATTGTTCCAACTTTTTCCAAGAATATTTTCCGTTTCATTTACAATCCGTGCCTTTGGTCAGAAAGCGCGAGATTGTTCAAATGTCCAAAGCCACAATTGCGCTATTGATACTCACACGGCGCGAGCCTCGCGCGCTCATCCAGCGGCGTCTCTGATCCATTCATAATTCCAAACGTGTGCCACGCCCCGTTGCGTCTTTGCTCCGGATTCCAGCGTTCCCGTGTCTTTGACTTTACCAGGTCTTTGACTTTATATTGGCTTCTAGTCAATCTTCGCTAAAAACTGCTTAGGAGCCATCCTTTGGGTGTCCGTTTCTTGACTCACACAAAAATCCTCACGAACAAAAACTCACGTAGTCCGTGGTGCGTTTATTTCTTTTATTTTGCACAATCAAAAAGATGCACGATGTTCTGCGCTGTGCGGATGTGCGGGGATGTGCGGGATATGCCCGGATATGCGCGGTCAAAGACCGTGTCGGTCACCCTCTGACTTCCATCTCGACCCGTCTCACCTGTTCCCCTTTTACCAATTAAGTTTGGCCTACTTCTCTGGCCCCGCCCTCTCCCGCTCCATACTGAAGCATGACATAAATTATACATTTAACTTAAGAATTAGGCTTTGTTAATAATTAGAAAATTAGGAATTTAGGAATTAGCAATTACATTAATTTAATACTTATTTATACTTAAACAAAAATACTTTTCTTAATTAATTCCATTATTGCTCTAACACTCAGGCTCAGATCAATGACTGATCAGTAATAAGAGATCCCTAGTGCCTCGTACATATATGTGGACTCCTGAAACAGGATTGGTTTCATCTTGAATGACATTTCATGAATAAACAGAGCTGTGATGTTTATCTGATCTTTTATTTATTTCTTTCACAAACAATAAGAAGAATTTAATTACCGGTAACTTCCACGACCAGGGTGTTTTCTGATGAGTTTCTGGAACGGGAGTGTCTACAGAGCCGCGGCGCGCGGCCGAAACTGCCATGTTATTTTGTGCCGCGGCTCCTGAAACTGCTGCGCTATTTGACCGCGCCGTTTTAGACCGCGCCGGGTTAAGGTTAGGGTTAGGATTAAGGTTAGGGTCAGGTCTAGGGTTAAGGTTAGGGTTAGCCATGAGGCTATATGGCAGTGCCGCGGTTCCTGAAACTGCTGGGCCATTTGACCGCGCAGCGGCTCTGCAGCCACGGCCTTCTGGAACAGGGACAAGAGCTTCTTCATTCTGAGGATTTCTTGGTTTTCAATCAGTCGTGCCTGGATGACAGTGTCACAGAATGCTGTATATGCATCTTCATACTCCCAGACTTTAGGAAACCTGTATAAAGCAAGTAAATGCAGTGATTTTAATATAATAGCAGGCTACAAACAGAAATTTACTTTGATTCAACCGTTTTTAAAAGTATCTTGCAGTAATTACAATTCAACGAGATGGACAAGCCCAATTATGAATTTATTGAATTTATTGAACCTACATTTCATCTTTTTGTTGCTTTGAAGCTTCAATACATCGTTGTGGCAGTAATTGTTTTGAAATGCTAAAAAACTCCCTCAGCAACGAGCATTAGGCCAGCGGGAGAGGCGCGGAGCACGGGGAGTGCGTAGGGGGGAGAACGGCGCACCGCGGCCCGTGCGTTGCGTTGTGATCACGGCGCGCAGTGGCCTGTGTGAGGGAGCACCTGCCCCGCTCCCCGGCCAGCGCGAGAGAGCACCCGCCCCGCTCCCCGCGCCCCGCGCTGGCGCGCCCTGGACCATGTGGATTGAGTAAACAAACATGCGCAACAGGTGACATTATTTGGAGAGTTCATAACTTCTAAATATAAACTAAAGGTGAGCAGGGTGTATCAAGCTACTATCGTTTTATCAACGCGTTAACATTTTATGTGAAGCCAGTCTTTCGTCTTTTGAGGGGGGGAGGGGGTCCAGAGAGAGACGAAAAAAATTACGTCTTTTCAGCTTCAACCCATTTTGAGATGATCCCTAATAAACGTGTACACAAACAGCTGCCGCTAACGCGCGGTCTATTCCGTCGATTTCTATCCACTTACGAGCACAAGTCACCAGCTTCCTCCAACGGACAATAGTCAGTGGCTGTGTGTGTTCTTTTTCTACCGATGATATGTGTGTGATGAATGTATAATACGTATTTTTCTTGCGTTTTCTATCGGCTCGAGAGACAACATGGCGCTCCAAGGGAGCCGCCATGTTTGTTGTTGTTGTAATGTCTCACCTGATTGGCTGAGTCAGAGGCGGACTGATTCAAGCGTAGATTTATCGCGCTATCAGGCTGAGAATATAGTTCCACATTTAAATTATCACGGTAAAAAAACGCGCTGAAGATGTAAGACAGGTTCTACTCTGACAATGTTCAAATCTAAGATAAAAACAGTTTTGTTTAGCTGTGCATGACTGAAAGGATTTCATTTACTCTCTTTTATTTCTTATACTGTTTTGTAATTTCTGTAATTTTGTTCTGATTTTAGTCCTGTATTACTCCCGGGTTTAGTCCTAGTTTAGTCCCGTTTACTCCCTCTTGAATCCTTGACTTGAGCTGTTCGTACCAGTGAGTGTGATGTACAACAATTCTGTGGAATGCTGGAGAATGTGATTTCAAAGAAAAAAACATATTGATTTCAGATATTCCCAGGTCAAGGCCCATTCCTACAGAATTGCATTGATGATCCTCCAATGTGTTTTGGATTAGAAACATTTTTTATGGACCCAAAAGTTCATTATTCAGTCCAAAAATAAAATCTTACAATTGAGGGTCTTTGAAAAGGGCTTCTTCCTGAGCCGAAAATCTAAATCAATAGCAAAATTAAAGCCGCAAGCGGCGTCCAACGGGGCCGCCGGCCTTCCGACTCTGCTCTCTGAATTTTACAGAGATGGCGCTAACGCGCCCTCATTGTGTGTGTCTAAGAACTAAGACAGCGACACATTCCCCATGTGTACGAAATTTCCCCATGTGTGGACACTAAAGGATTGTCTTATATTATCTTATTGTACATGGCCAATGCAAATTAACACAATTGTCGGTCAAATTTGCGGTTCCGCCGCACAGAGACCGTGACACAGAATAAAAATATGGATAACTTTTGATGCCCCGCTTGTGTAGATGATACTTCCCAAAGTTAAGCTTGATCGGGCTATCGCCCACGGAGGAGTTCGTTAAAGTGTGAAGCGTAAATGTGAACATTTCAGAGATTTTGCGTTTTTCCCATTTGTGACGGCATATACACAGAGGCCATAACACATAGAATAAAATTATGGATAACTTTTGATGCCCCGCTTGTGTAGATGATTTTGCGATTTTCCCATAGGGATAACACAGGATGTTTCTGTCATCGCTACGGCTACGCCGTACAAAATATGACTTTGGCTCCCATACTTTTATGATCGGGATGGCAAATTAGAATTTTGTGCAAAATGTCATGTAATTTGGACAAACTCTATTGTTTATAGGCCACTCTGAAGGCCAAATAGTCCAAATTCTGGGAAAAGTGTGTGGCTTCGCCGCACAGAGACCGTAACACTTAATAAGTAAGGAATAAAAAATTGAATAACTTTTGATGTCCCTCTTGTGTAGATGATTTTCCCCAAATATGAGCTTGATCGGGCTATTGCCCACGGAGGAGTTCGTTAAAGAATGAAGTGTAAAAATGTGGTAATTTTAGAGATTTTGCGTTTTTCCCATAGGGATAACATGGGGGGTTTCTGTCATTGCTACGGCTACGCCGTAAAAAATAGTGCTTATGTCTGATTGGCTTTTTGATCGGGAGGCCAAAATTGAATTTTGGGCAAAGTTTTGAACATTGTGGTAAAACAAATCTTTGTCCATAAATTTTTATTTAAAGGTCACTGTAGAGGGCGCTATCGCGCCCGTTTCAATGTTTTCACCATAAACTGGTTCAAACTTGAAAGTTTAACAACTTATTAAAATTTGGTCCTAATCTGACTCGTTTTGTTAAAATGGGAGCAATTTTTAGATTTGCAATATCCCAAAATAAGTTGTCCAACTTTGCGGCTGCGCTGCACGAAGACCGTAAAAGTGATCCCAAAAATTTAAATAACTTTAGATGCCCTACTTGTTTAGAGGATGTACACCAATTTTGAGGTTGTGGGCAAAACGCCCTAGGAGTTCGTTAAAGGTTGAATGGACAATTTTTTTGGCCCAAATCTGAGTCTCATTTCTTCGTGGCGTGGACTGCTGATTAGTCCTGCCACGTATCAATCATAGAACGCACCTACTGCTCACCTGCAGCCGCGTGCGGCTCGTTCCCATGAGAGCAGCACATTTCCGCGTGTCTACGCGCATGGATCTATCATAATATAGTTCCCTCAGTGTATGGGACAAAATGAAGACGAAGAAAGACTGTTCGAGGTGACTCATAAGAGACGGAAATCTATGGAGACGAGTGATGCGATGTGATCCGTCGTGCTAATAAACAAACGCACGTGTGTGTTATATCAGTCCGCACGATGGAGTGCGCATGGGCACTTCCGCCTGAGTTCTCAAATCGCCGAAAAATTGTCCATTACGCCTTTAATGTTGCACCATATCACCAAATTAAGTTCTTATGTTTGTGAATTCTGTTTATTGACAATAAATAAATAAACCTTTTCTGATTTTGATTCTTCTTCCTCTTTGGTGTTTGTTGAAGTAGATTTTATTTTCGAATTAAGTTACACGGATCTTAAATAGACCTACAGCTTGCTGTTTTTGTATATGTATGTAGATCATATATTTACATGTGCGCTAATCTCTTATCATGAGCAGCAGAGTACTACATAACGGTTCTATGTTTGTCAAGTCGAAATCATACCGCGTACCAAAAACAAGAAAATATCCAAATTCTAAAAAATAAAAGTTGAATTTCAATGGATGGTGTCGTCGATGGTCATGTCGGTGGCGCGTTTGTGTGTATTATTTTGAAGGATTTATACCGGAAATGCGCTGTGTTGTGAATTCGATCATCAGAGCGAGCGGTCAGCTGTCCTACTAAAGCTAACCACGGATAAAACCCGCTATATAGTAGTTATTACACATCATGGACAAAACTCCGACAAGATACAATGTCCAGTTATATATTTATGATTTATCACGGGGAATGGCTCGCAGTCTGAGTCCCATCATGTTAGGTGAGTTGCTCATTTCTCCGATGCGGTAGCCTCTGAGATAAGAAAGTAATAACGACAATAACAGCTGCTGAGCCTGGTACATTCTAGATGATCTGGGTGTATTGGGTTGTTGCGTTTCAATAATTACGGTTTTGAGTGTCCTCCTTGAGCATTATTCATTTGCAAGAAAATTACCAAAAAATAGACAATTAAACTTTGTATTCCTGTATATTTCAGGAAAGCAACTCGATGGTATATGGTGAGTAGTTCTCTAGACATTTTCACGTAGTTTTCTCTGTGAGCATCAGTATTGTGGCTCATAAAGAAGGTGCTGGTTGTGTTCTGACTGGCTTGGATCAATAATGCACATTTTTTGTCTTCCAGGCATACTGCTATAGTGGCATATGGTGATGAGTTTTTCTATGGTGGAGAGGGAATCTCCAGCTGCTCACCGGTATGATTGGTGAAATTTAGGTTTTAGAGGTTTTCACAATATGGCCTTTTCTTACTATAACATTAAAATGTTGCTTTCAATAATAAGGTTCATAAGATAAGATAATCCTTTATTGTCCACACATGGGGAAATTTCATTGTTGCAATGCAGGTAGATACAGAGGTAGATACAGAGGAAAAGAACAGATCACTTATAGGAAGTTTGAAAAACACTCTCAATAGAAGATCTTTTATAAACAAAAACTCCAATAGACAAAACCTCCCATTTCCCAACAAGGGATGGAGGGGAAAAATAATAAAGATAAAATAAATAAATAAATACCATTGCATGTGATCACGACAGTAATTGCACATGAACATAGACCATTTAGCACACATACTTACCACATCCTAGTCATGTGGAAGCTATTTGATCATGATTCAGTTCACAATATACACATACAAAAAAGAGACTTCTGGACTATTTATTTCTATGCTTGTGTGTACAGGGTGGGACCATGTTGGGTCCACCGGATACGATTGTAGAGCTTGGAGAAACAGAAGTGTCAGAGGAAATCTTCATGGATTATCTTTCCTCGTTGGGAGAAGGCACATACAGGTGTTTTATTATGCTATGTTTATTATTATAATATTTACCTTTCTATAGGTTGCATTCATGATTTAGAATTTGATCATGTCATAATTTCAGATGATGGGCAAGGGCCTAAGAGATTCACTGTTTTTGAAAGAAATATTCAAAAATAGAAATTCACTATTAATTCATAGTTAATAGTGAACTAATTAACAACAATATCTGGTCTTTGGAGATGAATAACGACACCACTCTTTGAGGCTATTGCGAATAATTATTTAACTTTTGTTTATTTATGCACCGACATTAAAATGTGTGCCTATTTTCATTTATGTATATGTTATTTAATATGGGGCAGTGCACATTAATGAACATGTGTTAGTTCAACATGTGAATGTGCCTGAGTTAGCCATGCAAGCTATGTTCATCTGTAGTCCCATTGGCAGGTTGATGGAGACAGAAAACAGAACATGTAACAGGCACAAAATACTCAATTACAATGAGGATCAGTGAAATTCAATACTTTAGATAAACAGAATATGAAGAAAAGAATGAAGAGAGACATGACAATCGACAAATAATAATCACAATCTCCCCAACAAGACATCTGTAAGAGATGTTCACGTTATGTTCACATGTCCGATTGTCCAAGAGCCACTGTTTCACACTTCTGCTAAAGCTATGAATGATGTCATGTTCTTCAGTTCTGTGGGACCAGATTCCAGGAGTGTGCGGCACAGACTGAAAAAGCAGACTGTCCAAATGAAGTTTTTCTAAATGGTCTCCTCTGCTCGACGCTCGAGTATTTGTATTTCCGTTTGATTGTATACACTCGTTCAATGGGGGTGGGGCCAGAATTAAGACTGAATAGATAATTAGGTTTTCCCAATTTAAGAAATGTAAAAATTAAAAAATGTAAAATTATTATTTCGATTCGATTCAATTTGATTTTTTGTCTCGTGTTTTCATAGTCTGCTTATAGAGTTTAATATGGATAGGCCCATTAATTGCAGAGATATGAACCATAAACCAGGTGGATCCATCTGAAATCTGACAGTTAAAAAGCAAATTCCTCCATAGAATTCTGACCAGGTTCTAGCTCCGTTTTGAATTATGGGCATTGTAGAAAGTTGTGATGTCAGTAAACCGAATCATTTCTTTTATTGTTTTTATTTGTTTTACTAATTTGTGTTTTAGGGGTGACAAATATCGCCTTTTTGAGCACAACTGCAACACCTTTACAAATGAAGTTTCACAGTTCCTGACAGGCAGGACAATACCCTCTTACATCACTGACCTCCCATCAGAAGTGCTTTCCACGTGAGTATAGACTGCTTTATTGTATGACTATTACTCCAGTCGCCCCAAACCCTCCACTGCAATAAAACAGGCTAGGACCTAAAAAAGACTGGATGAAGATAAAATATTAATACATTCTTTGATCTCATTTCTCCATAGACCATTTGGCCAGATGCTGCGACCTATTCTGGATTCCATTCATATTGCCCCTCCTGGAGGAAATGTCATCAATGAAAGAAGAAACGTCTGACAAGACAGGTGCAGCAGAGCCAAGAGTTCTCAAGGTTACTTCCAGTGTAGCCAGTTAGTATATGTACAGTAATTCATTGTAGTATTTTACTGTTCGGCTGATCACTTTTTCATCAGCAGTTAACAGCCAACTAGGCACACAAATCATTCACATTCACACATCCATTTTGTGTACCCAAAAGTTTGTAAGACTTTTACAAATTCACATCTTAATGTCTAATTTTCTACCCAGCTATAGTGCTGCTGAATACAGTGGAAATGAACATAAAACTATGTGATGTATAACATTTCAAAGATGCAGATTAATGGGAGATGGGACCATTGGGAATTTTCTTCTATTGCTAACCCATCTTTTACAACACTTTAGCACTTTTGTGCAGTTCTTTAAAGCACTGTATGGTAGCCAATCACATGACACACAGCATGCTATTAATATAATGTATTATTATATTGTAATATATTCACATCGCGTAAGAATATGTTTTCTGTTGTTGTTGTCTAATTTATTCTGACCACTTTTGCCAATTTTATAATCTAAATAATGACTTAAATAAAAGTCGTCAATATTGGTGCACAACGATTACTGTTTGTTTTCCAATAGCCACCAGAGTGTGTTCCAGACCTAAACTCTTCTGTGCCTTCATTTCATTCTTGGCTACAGTGCTATGAAGTTGGCCAACACAGATATATCAGTGTGTATGAAGCTATTTCTATTTATCAATGCAAATCTATGAAAATGTATCAGTTTTAAATGTAAATTATTTTTTATGTATTAACTTATTTTTACAGTACAATGCGCATGTTAAACACACACACACACGCACGCACGCACACACACACACACACACACACACACACACACACACACACACACACACACACACAAATTACAGTGCACATACATGTTATTAACCATCATTTTGGAATATAATATCATATGTTTATAAAATCCCCTTTCTAACACTCCAAAAAACAGCACACCATGAAAAGCATTTGACATTTAAATACACTTTTCACTCAACCTCCAAAGCCTTTACAGCTTAAACAATGAGAGGGATTACCGGATACATATTGTAAAAAGACAAACGAGAGCTTACAGCGTAATAAAAGCCAGCATTTCCTTTTGCCAGTAAGTCTCCTGCAATGACTGCACCTGGCACCACACCATCATCCACACAAGAACAATGAATGTACAATTGTGTCTAAACTGCATTGAGTACATTGTCAAAGCTCAGGTGATGTGAAATTTGCCTTGTGATGTTGCCGTTCTGTTAACACACATGCTAACAACCTACTTGACCCCTGAAATGTATACCTGCACAACCATTTAAACCTTTCCTATTCTTTTAGTAATATATTTGACCGTAGATGTTATTTATTGTTTGTATCTTTGTGTGATTGTTTTTATTTTGGTAAAACTCTATAAAGCCATTGACTGCAAACTATTGAGTGTTTTATTGTATTGATTTTAATTTAGCTAAACCTATTTGGCATGCGCTGCAGAACACTGAAAACAAATGAGCAGATAAAAATAAATGACAACAGTTCTTCTTCTTACAATAATCCACCAAGACCAAATATTGAAACAAATTGTAAAACAAATTAATTAAAAATAAATCAATTATATAATCAAACAAATATGTATTATATTATAGTAATGCAGTTTTCTGAATGTCCACATAGAGGCACTGTTGCTGTTCCATAGCCCTTGTTAAAAGGGATACATTAGACCTGCTTAAGTGAATCCTGTTCCATTTGCTGGTGTCTTTACCAGTTATTGGTGTTTTTATTTTAATGTGTGCTAATATGCAGTGTGTCTCTTGGTAGGCTACAAACACTGAATCAGCTTTCCTTTCGAACCAGCTCCCAGTTACTGCATGTTCTTGATCATTTGACCACCACACACACACAGACAGGGTTTTCTTCTTTTGCTCTTGTCAAAGTCATTCATTCCTTGAACAATCTTGAGCAACTTATTTTTTTATTTCACATCTTGCATTTTTCTTACACAGAAGCAAGAACATGTGTGGCCCGGTCCTTTCCATCTGCTGCCATAGCCCATAATAAATGCACACAGTTGGTCCTTGCCCTTCACCACCAACTTGCTGAATCAGCTAAGTTACTGTAAGAATAATGTGACATGTGACAACCGTTAACCTTTTTCTTCACTTAATGCTTCCATTAGACTAGATATGGCTCCTCTGGCCCCTGTACCACACAGAGGTAACAGTCATCCTCTGCTGCTTGGAGGAGCCTCTCTTCAAAACACTGGAAAGAGGTCACTGCAGTATTGCAATAGAAGCTTGAACTGTTAGTTTAGTGAAATGCATTGTTAAATGACCATGAAAACATGAGACTATTTTGAGGCATTTTAGTCATCCACACATTCAAGTGCTGCAAATTTAATGTTACTCCAAAAAGTAACTTTAGTGAATAGATAAATAAGTGATGGGTAGATAGACTACAGGGCAAAGCCTGTTAATGTGCTCAGTAAAATCCTTTCTTACTCCTCACCTGGTTCCTGGAGTCAATTGTTATTATGCACAAATAAATGTAGGGTACTTTAAATAACGGAATAGAAATTGGGCCAGGTAAAGATTTTTCACAGTAGGTTGATTTCTCAGTAGAGATGTCATGATATCAAGTTTTAGTGCTACGCTTATTGAGAGAGAATACAACTATTATTCACGATTATTGAGACTGTATCCAAACATGTTACTGTTCCTCAGATTTGTAACTAGCTTTACAAAATTTAACTTTCTGAAGGATACAGTTAAATGTGACAAAAACAGCCAGATAATAAAACATCTTTACATGTAGGTAAAAATACATAGTTTTGCTTCAAAAATTGTCATGATTATATTTTTTGGGTTCTGACGATTGTGACCTGAAAAATCACGATTATCGATTAATCTAATAATCTTGACATCACTATTGCCCAAATATTGCAAATCTACGGAAATATACCACAACTTTTCATTTAATTTGTAGATACTTTTATTTGTCTGATAAAAAACAAATTAATTGTTAACTGTGTAAGCTCCGCCCACGTGACGAGACCAGTCAGGCCGCGTGCGACACACATGACAACAACTTTAGCTACACTTATAAACCACGGAGCTTCAAACTAGCACACATCTTCATCCCACTCCCCGGAGAGTACACCAGAGGCATTTACTAATGTTTCGGGTTGAAGGTTTGGTGAATATTTTAGAATTTTAGATTTAGTAGAAATGGGGAACATTGAATTCGGCCGCACCTGCTGCAGGTATTATATTATGTCTAATAATACGTCCTTAGCCAATAATAGCAAGTTTAACACATTTTTGCGCAGGTTTTTATAACTTTATTAAATCATTTTATTAAGTTATATTTTGTAGAATGGAGGTTGAGTACGATAAGAAAGTAGTTTTATGAAATGTCAATACAAAACCATTTATTGTCCCATACTAAGGGATTTATCGAGAAATATATCCAGAACTTAATTGCTTAGGAACTTCAGACACCAGCTTATCAGTTCAACTGTTTAGTTATTTACGCTAGAACAATAAAAACTATTTCTAATATTGTGTAATAAAAGCACATGAATGAGATGGAGTCAATATGTTAACTGAGATTTCTCCTGACCCACCCTCCCTTTCCTTGTAATATGCTTTCTTCAGATCCACTCTTCTAAGAGGGGGGGGGGTCCCGAACAAGCTGGACAGATTACCAAGATGGAACCCCCACCCTGAGTCTCATGTCCCTGCCATTGGTCAGCAGTTTGATCTACCAGTGTCCATCTCACATCATTGAATAATTATTTGCATATGTTGCAGTTGCGTGGTCCTTGCTAATGAGTTAGCATTAGTTTTTTAGCTTTCCCCAGCTCCCTGACTGTATTAGTGGTATGTAATTTAGCCTCTTCTCTTTCCTCTCTGGTGATTGTGTGCTGCCAAATAGTCACGTTATGCAAGCCGCAGCTCCTCAGCCTGGTGCCTTTGGGGATGTGCTGGATCTTGCTGTTCCTCCCTTTGGAGTGATGCCTCCAAAGCTCATGGCTCATGTTTTTGGTGGTCCCAGCCCTGTTCTGGCCCATGGGCCTCCTCACACCCCTGTTCTGTTCTCAAGTATACATTTTTAGAGTTAGGGTTAGGATGTTTGTGATATATTGGTTCAATAATCTTTTCATAATTTGTTTTCTTGTCTTTTACAGATGACGCTTCTGGTCCCTGAAGACAAAGATACTCCGGAGGAGCTGATGCTCTTCAAGTCAAGGAAAGTGGTTGCTACTGGTGCCTTGTGAATTCATCCCTGGTTCCTGAGAATGTGCTGATGTGTCCGGTAAGAAATACATACATAGATATTATTGCCAAATTTAGCTTATAGCTTGTTATTTTAAAACAAATAAGAGAGAACACACTGAACAAAATCATACATTTTTAATGCTGTTGTGTTGTGTTGTGTTGTCCCCTATTTCCAGTGACACATTCATTTGGGACAAAATATGGCCCTACCATAGCAGGCTTGTTAGGAGTTCCAGACCGAGAATGGCATTCATGTGACTAAAACAGTTAATTGGAATAGATGTGCGTACATACAAAATAGCGTATCAAACTTTCTTTACGGTACCTTTCAAACAATCTACCACAATACTATCCTGCCTCCTGCGATTGCCCTGTCCACCTCTCTCCTTAGCAGTCTCTGTGTGGCTTGTCAGTGCACCCTCAGGCCTCCAGCTGAGCGCACTGAGCAGCTGGCCCGGGTCACTATTTTGTGCTGCCTGTCTATGGGGCGCTCAGACCCCTCTAACAGTCATGGCCGTGCATAAATCCATAGATGAATAAATACTCGCAGACATATGACCTTCTGTTAGCCTGGTGAGCATCCACGGCCTTTCCCCAGAATGCCCTTGGGTCGGCCATCTGGACATAGTGTGGTGTGTTATATTGTTTGTACTACCTTGAGCTTATAAACTCGTATTGATTACTTTTCTGTTCTATTTCTAGATCCAAGAGTGAGTACAGAAGCCACCAGCACTAATTACACGAGAGATTTTTTCAGTTGGAACAGGTACGCTCCCTGGCAATTGTATTTGAGGAAATTGCTTTTGTTCACAAACTTCTAAAGTCTGATCGATCCGGGGTCCTATTCAATAAAGAGTCAGAGCACAAGTCCAGTCTCCTTTTTCGAACCTGTTTGTATCACTTCAGGAAAAACAACTCAACTGTCACAACGGTGCTCCCTCACTGTAATGAGGAGTGGCCCAAGGGACAAAACAACAAAGGAGATATAAGGACATGGCTTGTTAGCATTTTGACTTTTTTTCAAAAAGTTGTTTATTGAGTTTATATATTGAGTAATTATATAGAGTAATTATAGTAAATGGAGAAATACATGTAATAGATTTGTTTTTCTCTTTGCAGAATTTGTCTAGATACAGTCATTAGAAGTTTGTGTTTGCTTTTGGAGAGAGAAGGGAGCCCCCGCCAACTGGCACCTCTTATTAAGGTAAAATCTGCACTGCACACAGGGTCTCCTCTGGGACAAGTTTACAATAAGGACCAATAATAGACTGAGCACAGACAATGCCACAGTCTATTCGGTTGGTCCTGCTCCCAAATAGCTGCAGAAATAGTCCAATGTACCAAGTCTAGTACAATGAAAACTTCTGTTTTCAATCATAAACTATCCATACACTTTGACCTGAAGACTATGTTTGCTAATTAGACTGTGTTTTGTTAATAATATTACTATTAAAGTAAATTAGTAATTTTGACATGAAATACAGCAATATGTTGACATTCAGCAGATCAGCTCCATGGACAGAGCAAAGCACGAAAGCTTCAGATTTGGACAGACTTTAATTCCCTGAAGATGATGCAAAGGCTAATTTAAAAGAGCCTTGTGTGTTTTGCTGTTTAATTTTGCCCACTTGTGATGACAGCCATGGCAGAGGAAATGTTAAGGAAATTGTCATTATTTGCTCATAAATATGTTTGTCCAATTGACTTGAGAAACACAGAAATGGAGTACCAGCTCTTTGCAAATCCTTTCTATCTAAATGTACTAAACCTAACCAAAGTACACAGATGCATACATGTGAGCGTGCAGGGAGAGGTTTTTTCAGTCCAGCCTGTTACAGTGAGCCCAGCCCTGTGACTTTACAGATGAGCTGAGTTTAGCCTCGAGCAATCCTACTGACAGTGCAGTGAGCAAAAGAAACAGAGCCAAAGAAATGGAGAGAGAACTAGAGAGAAAGAGAAAGAAAGAAAGGCAGCGACAATATTTGGACAGTTTAGTAATAAGAAAATACCAATATCAAGGTTTATTTGTAAAGCACCCTTACAACTTAAAAAGCCCAAAGTGCTGTACAGCAATGTGCTAATACATGTATACAAGCAATTAAAATAGTAATTAAAATAAAAAAAAGTTAATACAAATAATGACTCAGCTCAGTTTGTGTTTAAAAGGCGAGGTGAACAGAGAAGGTTTGTACTGACAAGTATGATCTGAACCAGTGCTTGGCCTTTAACACCAACACAACAGAATCTTGCGGTCATCTGTGTCAGAAGCTGAGGACAGAAGCAGAAGGGCAGAAAAAGCAGAAGCAGGATTTTCAGAATAAAGTCAAGATCATTACATGTAAAAGTGCAGTTTCTGTGCTATGTTGTTGCTTAAACACTGACATTTTTCAGAAACGTCTTTACAGGCAAGTTGGTGATAGAAAACCTTTTCCAACAGCATGTTTGAAAACAGAGTGAATACAATTGGACATCAGAGACTTTTGATGAGTAGTTTAGACGGAAGGCAATCTGTGGGACAGTAAAAGGGTCTAAGCGTCTTAACTATCTTTGCCAGTTCACTGAGGGCTATAGGCTCAAACTGTTCCAAGGCTCCATGACACACGGCAACAGCAGCAAGGTCAGATCAAAGAGAAAGTAGACCTGATCCCTACATTGTGGAATAATTCATGCCTACATTCACACATGGGTTAATGGTGTTATTCAATACATTGAAAAGCACTTGGGGCTTATTGCTATGTGTGGACACAAGGTTAGACATATAATACCATTTAGGCGTTTTAACAGCCAGCTGATTGGCAGCTAAAGAAGTCCTGAGCATCTGTAGAGACATGTGCAACTTGTATCTGCACTGGCATCTGAGTACACATGTGGTCTCATTCAACTATGGCTCACAGACACGTTTCAGCTTCTTAGTGCCAAAGGGCGCGATGGAGTTCAAAATACCATTGCACGTACTATGGTGCAAGAAGACCAAAGCAAGTCCGAGTAAGCAAACAATGAGTAACATTGAGCCAGGGTTGAGGAGTTCATTACGCGCCAAGTGCATGCGACAGCGCAGGGCTGTGCGTGACCAGGCGGTGTTATTGTAAACACGATGGAAAGATGATCCGAGATACGCCTGTCCACAATTTCATCTATGGACACGTCCAAGCCATGAGACAAAACCAGGTCCAAAATATGACCCTTTTCATGCTGGGAACACCTATTGAATGTGATTAAAAGAGTCGGTGTTTAAGCTAAAGGTTTGGAAGTGCAACAACTGTGAATGTTAAAATCTCAACAGATTAAAAAGAGTCCTAAATGAAAGTTATCCAGAGCAAAAGATCACAGAATTCTTGTATGAAGTTTTTATGACACTTTATGACACTGTAGTGTATTCAAATTGAAATGTCCTAGGTGGGTGATGTATCGATGCGCACACAGAAATGGGGCTATCCAGACACAATTCAAACAGTTGGAGTTCAAAACTGGAACTCATCGATATAAGGTTTGCGACACTGAAAGCTGGATCCAAACACAGAGACCAGCCCTCCACCTCTGCGGGAATCCTGAGGAGAGAACTCAAAAAAATGTATTGCCTTTGTCTGTGAACAAAATTCACAAACGAGGAACTTGCTTGGGCGACAAAAAAAACAATGAATAATAATAATAAAATAGAAACTATGATTCAACAGTATTTTTTGAAGGAGACTTATAGTTTAGTCAGTCGTCAAAAGTGTATCCTCCAAAGTCTGAAACTCCTCTCCAATCACATGCTTTTATTTCCCGAACTGGATCTCAGTGACGATTTGAAACTACGTCATCTCGGGTTGATTCAAATTTGACTAATTACACTGCCTACTTTCTGTTTTTCTTTCTCACCGTTGAAAAGTGCACACTCTCACTTGGACGCAAAACGGGTGCAGCGCTTGGCTGGGAAATGGTGCACTAGCTCATCCTTTGACTTTGTATTCTGTTACTGTCAAGTGGTATTCTTTTAATTGGAGCCAAGCTAAGCTGAGAGCAGCAGTCAACCTGACCTCAAAATAACAGCTACGCCCACTAAACCACCCACACAAACCGAGGAACAGGGTAAGAGAGCACGCAGAGGCCAAAATCAAAAACAGAACCTGATATCAATTCAAAGAAATGTAAATAATGGACTAAGTATTTTCCAAAGCAATTATTAATCCTTATTTGTGCAATCATGATTCTTTTGGACTTTCACTGAGACAACATTTAGCAGTGAATGATGTCTTGGTTTTTTGTTACATTTTCAGAAGCGTTTAATGAATGCAGCCTCTTGAAATCTGCCCGCTTTGTTTCTAAATTATGCTGATCATCTGTTCGAGCGCCTTGGCTTTGTTGTTGCTCTTTCAGCAAATCACAAAGACAGCTGATTTAAACCGAAAGCGATGGGGATCGAATTTTGCAGCTCACAGGGGGCAGGCGAGCCGACTAAGTGAAATAAGCAGGAGTAATAAATTCATTCAGGCGCTCACGCGGGACAGATGTATTACCCAGTGAACTTGATTAAAATGAGGAGCCTGTCTAGCGAATCTCAACAAAGGTGCTTTGTTAATTCCAATGCCATTAAAATGTACGACGCTACTGTGAACAGGAAATGTCTGGAAGAAGGATGTGGAACAATAGCTGCATTTGTGTGCTTGTTTTAGGATGTTAAATCTGCAGATTTAAGATTCTGGGCTTATTTACAGCAAAGAGACAATACTTCATGTTTAATGGGACTACTTTTTTGTGTGTATATGCAATCCAAAGTCAAGTGGAGTAGAGGCGGGAAATATATTGAAATCTACAGTAGATGAATTTGTCAGGTATAATTTATAATAAAATGCTACAAAAGCTGATTAAATACATATATCATATTTCTGCACTTTTGTGATTCATTTAACTGACATTTCACATTTGTATGATTATTAAACCTCAACTAATGTATTCAAAGTCATGTTTTAGCACGTTTCTGTTTCTGCATTGACTCAATATTTTGTCACTATCGCAAATCTCAAATGGGTTGGTAGCAACTCGCTCACCGTTGCCTGTGTTGTCCCAGGTGATCTGCTGCACTGTGACGGGCGGAGCTGTGGTCAGACGACACAGAAGATGGATGCAGCCACGGTGAGGTACAGTACTTCTGCAGATTGTGTTTAAAACGATACAAAGGTGCACACCAGCAGTTTGGAGACCACGCTGTTAACATGATCAGAGTAAAACCTTCAGCGCGCAAACACACACATCATGTCAAAGTAAATAAAGAGGGGAAAATCACATAAAGTATATATGTCAGGTTTGTATAATTATCCCTTTGGTGGGATGGTAAATGGTAAATATTTATCGTAGTTTTACATCAATCAAGTAGCAATTTGTAGAAACATTGTGAAAAAAGTATAAAAATGCAGGAAATTGTGATGAATTAAAACAAAAAATTCTATACATGTAACCAATGTTGGTAATTCAAAGGGACACATTTTTCAGACAGTTTAAACCTTTGTTGCTGCAAGATCTACGGGATCAGTTCCAACAGTAAATACGTTTGTATTAGTTGTGTAAGTAGTGTTATCAAGTGGAGAAAAGTTCCAATTGGGGAATTTATGCATTCCTCGGAAAAATAATGGTGGCTTTTTTCAATGCTGACACTTCTACTGGAGTTTAATCAACACCTACCATCATTACAATATTTTCATTTATTTTGTCAAATAATATATTCAACAACTATTAAGGATTTTTATTAATTGTGCATGTGCAGTTTTTTCCCCTCAGATAGTGAAGCTTGAGCAGCCACAACCTTTTTATTAGGCAAATCATAACTACAATTTAGACCAACCAGGAAGTAACAGCAAACTTCACCAAAACTAAAAAAGGAAAAAATAGGCAAGATTGTTAGAAAAATATATTCATTATAATTATGTTAGTTTATGGTCTAAAAAGGTGTGCACATGTTGCATATTGCAATGGGATAGTAGTTACAGTACTTTCTTTTTATTCAATATACAGCCAGTAAAAATGCTTATTGCGTGTGTCACAAAGTTAAGTGGCTGTCTTTACCTCCTCTGTTTCAATAAATCTGCCGTGTGGAGGAGGGCACCACATTTTTGTCTCAGAGCAGGAGATTTGACATCAGATAAGAGGAGAGCCACGGCGTGAGATTTAGACAGATAGTTGGAGCAAGGGAGAGTTGTCCTCAGGAGGCCTGCACTTTAATTGAGTTTATGAAGCGCTGGACGGAGCAGATTGATGGGGAACATCTATCTAATAGCACCGTTTAATCTCTCGGGGGGCCTCTCACGCGCCATCTTTCACCTGAGCTTTGTCACGATTCGTCCTCTTTTCACACATAACATAGTGCCCCGCCTAAGCCCTGTGCCCTATATTAATACGTGGTGTCTGTTTATGGACCTCACTTTACATCTGACTCATGGTTTGTCTTGTGTAACTTTCATCATACAGTTCATCAGTACATGATTTATTAGGGATGTAATAATATGCTACAGTATTATCACAATATTAATTTCATGCTTTGATTTTTAATATGATGTTATGGAGAGAAACGCAATTGTAGAAATTATCCTTTTTGTCCTGTTAAAATGAGTCCTTTGGTGCAGATAATTACTGTCATATTCCAAAGACTTAAGATAGAAAAGTGCTTAATAACAAGTTATGTTTTCATGTTTCTGCATTGAATTGGAGCAAAGGATCATGGTCTATGCCCTTCCCTCTGTTTCTTTAGCTGGTGCTGCAAGCAAACAATGCATTTAAAGGTGCCGTGTCTGATTTTATTCAAACGTGAAAACAGAGCGTTCTCTTTGCAGCGGTCTACATGTATTGCTTACTTATCTAATGCCTTCGAAATATTCACCAGCGCTATTAGCTTACGAGTTTATTTTTAAGTACTTTTATCTACTCTCACGATAAAGTTAACAAACATTGGAATGCGAATGGTGAGCTTCCTGCTTCATGGCGATAAAACACTATAATTAGCTGCAGAGAAAGCACTGTGGTCTCATTTTCAACTGGAAGGAAGATGAAACCCGTGAATATTGTGACAGCCCATGATATTATTTATTATTGCACTACATATGTAAACTCAATTGTAAATTTATGTACATATTAAGCCTATTTTTTATTTTTATTCTTATTTTTTTTTTATCTTATAGCCTATTGTTATTTTTATCCCATAGCAGATTTAAATCTTTATCTTTCTGACTTACCGTACTCATTGTTTTATGTTGCACCGAATCACCAAGACAAGTTCCTATGTTTGTGATTCTGATTCTGTGAAACGTTTGATCATACAATATCACAATATTTCATTTATTGTTGTTATAGCCCTACTATCTATTTTCATCTACTCACATATGGGGTGTATGTAGATCCTTTGTTTTTGATATTGTTAACTATTTGAATCAGTAGGAGTGAAAATAAAGCTTTAGTGTCGATGCCAAATACATTGTTTGTTCTAACTGTTTTGTTAATTTATCCATAGGTTTGTATGTCAGCCGATTCATCACCATTTGTAGTTAAGCTCTGGGTTAGGAATGTCACAATATCAAGTTGTAGTGCTATGATTATTGTGAGAAGAAACATCACGCCACATAACAAAACAGAAGAGAAATCCTTCTTTTTCTTTCATTGCTGCATTACTAACAGTATGTGACCAGCTTCATGAAACTTTCTGAATGAAGGTTATTGTGATATAAACACAGCAAACCACATAAAAAGTGCTATACATTTAAGCGTAACCTTTTAGAGTGCAAATCAACTTTGATCTTGATGCTGTGACCTGACTCATCATGATGATCGATTATCCAAATAATCTTGACATCTGTACTGTGGATAGGCATGGGATGATACAGGAATTTTGTGTCACAATTATCGTAGCATATCGCAATAATTATTTACATTTCTGACAGTTTTAAAAAAGACTAAAAATTACTGTTGAATAATTTGGTGTTTACACAATAGTATAGTGTTGTACTTGGTTTAAACTGTGAATACAACAATCATCTATAAGAGGACAACGTGGATAATGTTTTTATCTTGGTGCTTAAACACTGATGAACTTTGTTGCCCATTATCACAATTATACAATATATACCACGAACGATTATTGACGTCTCTTTTTATCACAATGACCAATATTATTGTTTATTGTCCCGTTCCTAGCTCTGCATAAATACATGCTCATCTCTACACAAGCAAAACATAATAACAAATAATAAATAATAATAGATAAAAAACAGACAGGGAGAGGTCCAAACAAACAAACGTAAAATGTAGTGGTGAAATTAGCTTACGGAGAGCAGCGGCTTGTCCAAAAAGAGGAAGAGTCTAATGTAGTCAGCACTTCCTGAGCCCATGGTGACGTCTTCTGTCCTGTCGTCCACAGCATTAGCCGGATTAACCTCCATCTCCTCTCCTCCTCTGCTGCAGCTCCAAGCTTGTCTTTGGCTCTTCTCCACTCTTCCTCACCACAGCTTATGTTAAACACTGCTACTTTTTTTTTCCTTCTAACCCAAAACAATACATTTTAAGCAGGTGCAGTTGTTGTAATGGTTCATAACATTGGCATTGAGACTTTGATTTAGCACAAATGAAAAATCAGCAATTTTGTTAAGTAGCTATTCATTTCCCAAAAGCAAGTCCTTGTATTCATTTAGCTTATCTCAGTGTTGTTAAATCATATTCTTTTGCCCGTGTGCTTGGGCATTCTACCTGCTGCAGACGGCTTTGTGCTGCAGCCACGGCCTTATCTGTTCTTGGCAGGTGTCTGTAAAAAAACATTGGCGGCTGGATTCAGAGGTAGGCTGCTCAAATGTCACCGGAGCCTCCATTCACATTGGGAGGAATATCAATTCGTTCAACGTTTTCTGCTGAAACCTTTTTTGAAACATATTTTGTCTGCATGGTTTTCTACATTTTTGTCATTTTCAGGTTGGTAAGCTGAGTATAATTGAGATATTTGTCATATAGATGTGGGAATATTAACATATAGAGGTGGGATCATATTGTGAATGTTTTGTATCGTAAAAGTGCAGCCTTTTTTGGTTATATATAAACAAAAAAAAAGATAATAAGAGTATAAAGTAAAGTTTCTTCACGTCTCTGCATAGTTCTACAGTCAATTCATGTTTGTCGGACACATAAACCTCAATTACGTTTAAAAACGCATTAAAAACACAAATAAATAAATAAAATAGGACTAAAACAGGACAAAAACAAGACTAAACAGGAACAAAAGAAGGACAAAAGCAATACTAAAACAGGACTAAACATGCTACATAGTGCTCCTTTTATTCCTGAGCGCAGATTGAAATATGAGCTACTAAACTAATACAATGATCCTCTACATTTCAATTTGCAGACAGGATATAATTTTGTTTGCAGGGGACATTCTATTACCTAAATAGCTGCAGCAATTGTGATTGGGCCTGGTGAGTGTTCTTATTGATTGTACGACATAAGAATACTACACACAAGACTAGAATTCTGCACAAGAAGAATATAGGATGCAGTAGTAGATGTAGTAGGAGAAATACATTGTGTTTTGTGGCATTTGGCTCCTTGCTCTGTGTGATGGATTGGGTCCAAAGCCTTGAGTCACACAAATGAACTGTGACATCTGTGACAGCTGGAGATGGGGCCCATTGCTACGCCTCAAACAAGCCCGTTCTTACATCTATTTCACCACTCTCCTATGCGGACACTTGCTTTTTTTTGCGCTTTATTGTTTTTTATATTAGACTAAAAGAATATCCAGATTTATTTGAGATTTTCTCCTAAATGATAATCAGATCATACTTTTGTAATCTATCAGAAAAGTGTTTTTTAATAAATGTCTTACTAGTATTACTCAAATAGTGAAGAGAATGTTATATTGAAAACAAAAGTGCAGAAATATACAGTAATTTGGTACACTTTATTTATCCATTTATTCTTTTCATATATTGCAGCATTTTTGTCAGCTCTCTTATTTTAGACAAAATACTTGATATTCTAATTTTGCATAATCTTCAAGACGACAATATTTACATTATCTTGTTACATTGTATTAACTTTTGGCCCTACTCTACTTCACATATAACACAATCATGGCTGAATTTAGAGTTGACTTACATCAGTTTGGCCTTTGCCAGAGTTTAATCTCTTAGTGTAATTAGAAGTGTGCTCCCTTTTGGCCTATGCTGAATCCATCACAGTTTGTTTCCTTAATGCACATGTAGGTTTAAGCACAAAGTAGTGATCCGGTGACCGCGGTATAATGTGTGTCTCAGCTGGATGACATCACACACTTTGGGGCTCTTAAAGATGCGGCGCCAGCTCATCACTCACAGGACACACATGCAGACTGTTCCAGATTATGTCTGAACAAATTAGGGGATAAAACGGAAACACCAGGCGGTAAAAAGGAAGTCTAAAATAACGTGTAAAAAGAACATTCTCAAACTCACAATTTTGTTAATGTCTGAGTACCAACAGACGCAAACATTGTATTTATTTGTTATTTTGTATGCAAGAAAATCCAGTATATATCCCTTCAACCCTTTAAAAAACAAGTGGAGAAATTTGTGTGGAGTTCATAGAGATTGACGTCAGGTCTGCCAGTCTGCTCTAGAAAAAGCCCTTATTTTAGCAGAGTCGTTGACAGTTCACTGCAAACGTGTGGCACCGCATACATATATACACAACATAGCAACCCAACGTAGCCGATCGCCACCAATACCACATGAACAACACATTTTTGTATTATTTCTTTTTTACATATGCAAAAGCTGTACACTGAAAACCTCCAATTTATCTTTCAGTTATTGTGTTGGCGAAGCACTTAGTTACAATGCAATATTTGAACATTAATACATGAGTGCATGTAAACCAGACAACATAAGTTAGCATCACAAGCTCAAACACATCTTGTGAAAATTGAGCCACGACTAAAATCTGGAAGCACTTTAAATGTTCCGTCAGTCAAATGAACTTTATTTTTAGTGCACAATCTTTGAAAAACACAGTACAAAAACAGACAAAACAATTGAACCATACACAGGAATCTATATTGCTAGGGATCATGGAGCCCAAGTATGTCTATCAGGTCGCATTCAGAATACCTGATAGCATACTTTACGGTTTAATATAGAGGAAGTCTTACAAACAACAGTCAGTTAGAGCAAGTGACGCCAAAGTCTGTCAGTGATGAGAAGATATCTTTGACCCAAGAGAGTTCTGGATCTACTCAGTGATTCCTGATTCACATGGATTGGTCCACTGTTACGCTACACTTAAAAGTAAATATTTCGGTATGGTCAGAGTGTTTGAATTTGTTTTTTAAAATGTCCATATCTCATAGATGTGAGACCGTATTCTAACCCACTAAATGTTTGATAACTTGGGAACTGGAAAAGGTGTTTGATATTTAGCTCTTTGGAGTTATTTACACAGTTTGGGACTCAAAACTATTATTGACAAATTGCGTGACAAATCTATGTGTTATAATTGTCTCTCTGTTATCAGACATTGCTTTTATGGAACTAAATAAAAAATCTACAGTGTATTGTGTCACCAAAATATGTGGCCGTGGGGAAGTGACTGCATACTGTGTGTATGTGTAAAGCTGATAGCTTGTGTTCCTTGTGTCAGAGCGGTGCTTTTGCCTGTAGCCTGTCTGCAGGTCTGCTGCGTCCTCAGGGCTTGTTGTTGTCTGTCACTTCTCCATTGTCCCAGAGTCACTTCTGACACATTATTATGAGTTTATAGTTGTTTTGTGCAAAACCAGGGAGAGAGGTGAAATGATGACATTCTCAACTATAAGGGCACATACAGACATGCAATATGTCTTAACACAAAAGGGAGGAATTTGGAGAGAATAGGAGAAAAAAGTACCCCTGATGTTCTCCCTCTATAACATTAGGGGTATAAAGAATAAAGCAGGTTATTCTGCTTTAACTTGTATTCATTTTAGTTTATTCTGCTTTAACTTGTATTCATTTTACAATGTGGTTGCATGGACTTATTGCTTACATTTACATATTGCTTGTTTAGTATTGTGTTTTATTGATGGATTATATTCTCATGCTTTGTTCATATTGATGACTTTCTGGCAACCATCCAAGTGTTAATGTATGCCCTTTATCTGCCATCCCTGTCATCCACTAGTCCTGTTCCAAAGCCTGCCTTTTTATGCTTTCTGAATGAACGACGTAAAGATAAGATGTCTCAGTCACAGAGATTTTTTACCTTCATTAATTTTGTTTCATTGATAAGTACGGGCTTTCTCTTCACTACTGAGATGCAGTAAGCTTACGTTTGAGGAAATTCCTCAAAAAGCACAATGAATCTGTGCCATAGCAAAGCAACTGGGCTTATGTGAAAGTGGCAGATGGAGGCAGTAAATCTCACGATGTGAATAATATATTGTGAAGCATCTGGCCAATTCATGAACCTGTATGTGTGATAGAAGCATGCTCAGAGTGTTTGAGCTGTGATAGTCCACAGGGAGTACCTCTGGTGGACACCCGGCCACCCGGCTTGTGCACAGCACTGAAACTGTCTCTGTCAATACAGAGAACTAAGGTCAAACATTAGGGAGGAGCAAGTATGAGTTCAGCAGATAGAAAAGCATGCACGTGGTAAAACTCTACTGTTTGATTAGCTTCACCACCAATCTGTTGTCCTCTTGCCTATGCCAAGCATATGCACTGCGGCAAGGCCTGTGTGCATGGAAACAAATGAAGGTGAGTTTATCAGACTGAGTCTGGCTTTGGACCACTGTGCTATTCAAGCCAAGCTGAATCAGTTAGCAAAACACTGTCACTGTTGTTTAAGGGGCTTGTCAATGTGGTTATATTATTATTGTATAATTGTATCGCATATTGTATTGTAAAAAAAATTTAAATATAGAACATTACATCTTATTGGAAAAGTCTAGATTAACGAAACATGGGTGGGATCAAAGGTTGCTTTCAATCTCAATTGCACATTTGAAGATGACATATCAAACTCAGTTCTTGCTAACACCAGGGTATGTCAGAGAAGCCTGGGGTAAATGTATTCAATTCAAAATTCTCAATAGGTATTATTACACCAATTGAAGGCTCCATAAAATTGTATTAGATGAAATGATCTACGTATGTTGGTACTTTCATGCATGCTTTATGGGCCTGCCTTTTGGTTTTCCAAATATGGAGGAAAGTATTGGACTTCATGCAAGGCTGGTTACCGTGTGACCCACCTGAGTCACCTGGGCTGTGCTGGGGGACAAGGGACAAGCGCCTCATTTGAGCAAACGTGTGTTAAGAGTGATACGTACTGGATTAGTTACACTGGTTATTCATACCCTGAACATGTGGAAGGGGAAAATGATTGACATGCTGCATGTGAGAAAATTTTGGCGAGGGTAGTGACTGAGCAGTGGGACAGTTTTTTATTACTATATGCCTTACATGTTTTTGATTTTAAACATGGAAAATTAAGATAATTTCAATTTACGATTGTATAAAAGAAAACAAATTAAAATGTTATCATAAACATTAAATTGGAAATACCAATGAACAATTTGATTATTATTGTTGTTACTAATGTTCTCTGTCTTGTTGGATTAATATTTTTGATTTATTTACTGATTTTAATGAGTATTCCATGCACTCTAAATGTTTCTGTCGTTTTGAGTAACAACAGCCCTTTGGAGAAAGACAGAAACATCATCAGTGACTTGAATGGGATTGGACTCCTGTAAATTTGAACTCTGCTTGGCTCTAACATGCATGCACTCCTTCACATCTAACCTTTTTCTATAATTGTATTGACATTTAAGAGTAGGCTATAGATTTCTTCTCTGGAGAATAAAAATCCCCTGATGATTGTAAATAGAGACACATCACTGTCATTACACATACATTATGTATGCTACAAACTTGAAAAGAGTATAAGTAGTAGTACAAATGAATGCGGATGTACAAAGATAGTTTTATGTCTAATTGATGTCACTACGGTCACTACACAACTGTTGAGCCTTGTGTACTTATTGTGTGTACTTTGTCAGTTCCTCTTTGGGCCCTCCAGTGTGTTTCAAAGTGCCACTTTGATATCTCACTCCTGGAGAGCCCAAGGCCAGTGGGCTCTGACGACACAATGGCACTGTCTCAGAGCACAACCTCCTCCAAAATCTGGAAGTGCATCTGTGCTGGTGTAGCGGGCCTCGCTGGTTTACAGAGCTGCTACAGATTGTCATAGAGGTGTGAGGAGAGCAGCCTCACACTGTGAGTGGACACTCAATTATTTAGCACAGCCTCCTGGTTCAAAGAGTTATCTGCTCCTGACTCCATCCAGGCTCCAAAACCCACCTCACTCATGTTATGATATTGGCTGGCTTAGCTAAAAAGATCTGTCCCTTACACTGTGACCTCCGTCTTGCTGTTGGTGGGCAGTCCTTTGTGCTTGGGGTGCATGAGTGGTGAGTGGCCATAGCCCAACGGCTGGGAGAAGAGCTCGGGGAGGGTCTCAATGCTGAACTGCCTCTTGTTGGAGTAAATCTGACGTCTGTTCTGTGGGTGCATGACCTGGTGCTGTTGAGACATGGGGTGGTGCAGCACCCCCTGCAGGCCCATGTGGCTATGCTGGATATGACTCTTGCTGGGATCCCAGGCTTTGAATGCAGAGCTGGTGGTGAGCGGGTGAGTGTTGGTCTTGGAGATCTTGGGCTTGGGGATCTGTGAGGCGTTGATGGTGATGGCGAGAGGGGCGTGGATATCCGGGGGTGGCAGAAAGGGCTTGTCCTTGGGGTGGAAGTTGATAGGCTGGAACGTAGGTGGGGATTGGTGGTGTCCACCATACTCCAACATCGGGTAGCTTTTGTAGTAGTCTCTTTGTGTTGTATCTGCCACAAAGACAGAATAAGGTTGCATCATTAGTGTAGTCTCATGTTGAATGAAAATGATTACCCTCAATTTCTTTCAGTCAACCTTTGAGGGTTTAAAAGTTTCAGTAATTGGGAAAGGTTAAAGAGTTAAAGATGGTTATATTGACAAAAATAAGAAATATTTTTACATTCCATCAGAAATCTTTCCTAAAATACATGGTGATGTCTTGGTTGAGGTTCAGGTATCTCAATTGAAAAATAAAACCCCCCCACATACATACAGAAACAATCGTATCCTGTGTAGGGCGACCTCCAGATGACCTCCAAGCTTTGCCATGGTGACAGGACAGAGGTTTTTGCATGTGTCTGATTGTTTGTCGCCTAAAGCAAGAACCAGAGGGCCACATCAACCCCCTGGGCAGTTACATCTAATTCCTCCAAGACCAATGACTAAAGGAGGCAAGAGGAACACTGAGAGTATCTCTCTGCGTATCAGCTAAGCAAGGAGATAAAAAACATTCCAGAGAGGACAACGCCCAAGGAACTTTACTCTCCCCTCCATAATAAACAGTGTCCAGATTACTACAACTGAATCTTTTTCACATTGGTCAATAAATCTTAATAAACCACCGTAGGTACAGTGTTCAATTATTTCCAGAAAAGAGTTGTTGTCTTTGTGACATTCTTACAAACCTTCAGATTAACTAACTATTAATAATTTATTTAAAAAATGATACATTTGGATATTTGATTTGAGAGTTGGTAATTGCCTTAACTT
Source organism: Eucyclogobius newberryi (assembly GCF_026437365.1). NCBI lineage: Eukaryota > Metazoa > Chordata > Actinopteri > Gobiiformes > Gobiidae > Eucyclogobius > Eucyclogobius newberryi. The sequence continues at coordinate 12,383,670 of NW_027315757.1, forward strand.
TGAGACTATTGCCACAAAAAATGTATAAAATATTTTTAATAAACTTACCCACACTCTCACCAATAGCTGTGTGGCGTGTTAAAATGTTAATCAAATTTTTAATCAATATCAAGTTTGAATGTCACCCTTTTTCATAAGTGGGAGGACATGAATAACACTACAGTGGGTTCTCTCCGGGTTCTCCGGCTTCCTCCCACCGTCCAAAGACATGCATGTGTTAGGTAAAAATTGGTGACTCTAAATTGGCCCTAGTGAATGAATGTGAGCGTGAACTGTCTGTAATGTCTGTGTCTCTGTGTTGGCCCTGCGACAAGTTGGTCACTGTCCAGGGTGTACCCCGCCTAAGGCCCGAAGTCACTGGGATAGGCTCCAGTCACCCGCGACCCCGAAAGGGAACAAGCGGTAGAAAATGGATGGATGGATGGATGGATGTAATATTACATGTACCTCCATAGTATTGTGCAAAATAAACTATGGCTATGTAAACGGTTGCTTGACTCCTTGACAACAACAACAACTGCTGTTGCTATGTGCTTTGAGTGTCCGCACACATGACTACGGCAGGAGCCCCTGACAGCCCTGTCCTCTGGGCCTCTCCATTTCAACAACTCTCCATCTGCCACTGATTTACTCACCCCATGTTGTCCTTTCAAATCACTCGGGTTTAAAATGTGTGCAGCTTCCCATTAAAGCTATTGTCATTCTCTAAGGGTGGGTAATATAAAAAATGTAACTGACGTTACATTTATTTTAGATCATTTTTCATAATAATGAAATGTAATGTTTGTCCGTTGTAATTTTAATCCAGTCATTGATTGTAGGTTCAGTTTGTGTCCTTTTTTGTGACGGCCTTTTTGCCCACCGCCAAAAGTATTCTTCAAAAGGATTTGTTGATTGTGTACATAGTACATAGTTGTGAAATCAAGTGGGATGGAAAACACACCACAGTGCTTGGTTGATCTCAGTCCAATATTTCTGTGCAACAGGACAGTCACAAAACACACGTAATGGTGTGCATCCTGGCAACAACAGTTTTTCCAGCAGTTAGCATTTCCCTGAGAATAGCGAGCACGTTGACATCGTGTTATCAAAAAAACTGATATATTTTCCCAAAAGAATTCTCTCCAAACATGTTACTTTGTCGTCCTCCATGGGTACATATATACTTTCCCACTCTTAGTCTTTCAAAACAAAATTACCTTCTCTTTCCCATTTATTTTTTAATATATTTAGTAGAATGGCTGTCTAGATTATTAATTATTATTGGTACTGGTATATCATTTGTCTCACCCCTCTTTCCAAAGTCAGTGAGTACCGGTGTGTCAAGTGACATCATTTTAATCCTCGATATTGGACTATCGTAGAGAGCTCCAATAATTCTTATTATAAAGTAATTTATTTAAAATTTGCACAGCACTTTAAATAAATAAGGCCACCTAACAATGTTGGTGTATTTGCTTTTCTGACACCTCTTAATTTTAGTTAGCATAAATATTATGATAAAATAAAATAAATTTAGCAAATCAAAAAATACATATTTATTTAAATATATTTTCTACTAACATTTTCAAATCTAAATAATAAATCTTATGTTGTATATTTAGACAAACAGTCACTCGGTTGTTGGGTAGTACCCTTTATCTTGAACTTGAATCATTATTTTGGTCACTACTTCAATAAATCAGTAGTATTTATTTTAAGGAACAAAGCTCTGCCTTTCTCTGTTCTTCATTGTTCCATTTTTGTACATAAGTATTGTATATTTATTACATACAAGGCTGCAATATCGATTATGTGGAGGACAGAGAGAGGACAGTTTATGAAAGAGTGTTGTTGGCATAACTTCAAAACTAAATTGCTCATACTCCATCTTAAGCCTTGTACATTTCATTAAGATTTGACTGCAGTGTTCCAGGTGCCCGCAGTATTCGCTGGCACACAGTCAGCTCTCGTTGTGTGTCCTAGCCATGACTTTGTGGACACAGCCAGGGATGTTTTGGAAGCACTATTTTAGTGTACCGCTGTAACTGATGAACATGTGCGAAAGATGATACAGTCTGTTAACTCCACTGTAAAAATAAATACATCAATATCTATAATAATCCGTTTGGTTTGAATATGGGTTTCCCAGATGCTCAAAGTTGCATTACAATTTGTGCATTATTTATTTATTCCATACTCTGAGGCAGAGGTGGTTAGAGTAGCCAAAATTTTATGTACTTGAGTAAGAGAAACATTACTTCAAAATAATATTGCTCAATTAAATGTACAGAGTAGTGGTCCAAGAATCTACTGAACTCAACTATGAGTAACTGTAAGAGAAACATCTAATTCACAAAAAATAAATAATGCCTAAATTATAATATAAATAATTTCAAACTCTAGACCACAAGAGATAGAAAAACTAAATAATATCTGAAGGAGCAGTGCAAGAGACACAAATGACTTTATTGAGTCAAAATTAAACTTTTGTTACTTTTAGTAGGGCTGTGCTATTAATAGAATTTGAATTAAGATTGAGACTCAGTAATATCTGATCATCAAGGATATGGGTGGGGTTTTTAATCACAAGCTCCACAGCCAATCCTCTGCCAGTAAAAGCAAGTGGTTTGTGCCTAATTCTGCCTTTGCTGAAAGGAATTCAGTTATGATTTTGAATTCTGTGTTGTTTATGTTCATGAAATAAATTCTAGCAATTTTTATTTTTTGTGTGAAAATAAAAAAAAATTAATCAAATCGAAAATACAAAAAATAAATTAAAAAATGTAGTTTTTTTTTTAACCATATTGTTGAGCCCTAACTTGTGGAATCACGTTTAGAATGGTAACGGCAAACTACTCTTTTTTTCCTTAAAAAAATCCTCAAGTTAAATTAATTACTGTATGTACTGTTCAGTGGTGGAAAGCTACTATTTTAGCCTCAGCTGCCTTGGGGCAGACTGACAGAAGAGAGGCTGCCAAGCTGTGCCATTGGCCCTTCTGATTACCACCATCATTCACAGACCCCGTTACAAGGTCGGTAAATTGTCTTGCCTAAGGACACAACGACAGATCGCACTAGTATTCCAAGTTGTCTCCCACCAGGCATTGACAAGGGGAAAGTCTCACAGCTAAAACATGCTATAAAATAGATTGATTTGTGTAAAATGTTCACATGCACCAACAAGTCAACAATGCACCAATTCCCTGGGCGGCCTAAAAACAATATTTTAGTCTGTGTAGAACTTTTTTTCTCTTGAGGTCTGCATCCCTGTGTTAACTAATAAAAGCGGAAGGAGGAATATCAGATGGCGGCGCTCAGACGAACTTCCGGAATAAGGTGAATACTCATGTCGATTGTAAAAGTCATTGTTCTGTCTGTCTGAAATGTTTTGGGACTTTGGACAGTCTAGCGCTAGTATATTACGGCCACCACACATTTATCTCATTTTCATTTGTCACCCAGTCACTCCTCATTAGTTTCAATGTGTCGCTGTTAGTCTACAGTGATCACACGACATTGGGAAACATTCTATTCCCCTTTCACAGCATGACAATCACTGGCTCTATATACTGTATAACCCCCGAGGAGTTCAAACAAAGAGTGGAAATGTAATGGGAAAATGCCAAATTGCTTAGTGCATGAATTTAAGATAATGTCATTCTAGATGCTAGTTTAACTCAAACTATACATATATATGTTATAAATCTACAAACTACAGGATTAGCAGGTTTTATAACACCCCATGGAGAGAGTATTTTGATCTCTGTAGGCAATATTCACTGGCTAAATATTTTCAGCCTTTATGATTTGCCAATAGTGACCATTCAGATTACAATCTCATTACACTTGCAGTTCCCAAACCTATGGCTGGATTGGTGTTTACCCTTTAAAATAACAAATACCGTAATAGGATGTCACAATATCTTGTTTCATGAAATCAAAATTGGAAGGAAAAGTAATAATATTGGCATATAAACATCCTGATAAAAAGTACTTTATACTTAGTTTTGCCTTAAATGATTAATTATTGCTGCCTACACTTCTTTTTTGGTACTTAAGATTATATTGTGACCTCCATAATCACGACTATTTATTAACAAAATAATCTAGACATCCCTAGTAACAAAAGTAAAACATAACTACAACTTTTTGCAAAAATATTTTAGTATAAATGATGTTACTTGTGTTTCAGTGAAAAAACAAAAAATGAGATCCGGTTTAACTCGTTCAAAAGATCTGATCATGACCATCTCACCACAGTCCAAACTGCATAATGCTTTTAGTCAAGATGGTTTACATCTTGTGGTCCTCTGTCATGATCGGAGGTGGTCTGATGAGAGTCACACTCATAAAAAATCCATTCTCTTAATGGGACCCTGACCCCGCTCCATTGTGCTCCGGAGCATGTGCTTTAGTGTAGTTTTTAATCACGCCCCTCCTGACTCAGGCTGATCTGTGCTCTGCTGTAGTGTGCACTCACCCAGAGCTTTGAGGGATGTGTACTTATTGAAGCCCATTCCCAGGTTGTTGTGGGGGTGAGACAAGGCCATGGTCCGGCCCAAGGGAGACAAGGATGCATTGTTTAAGTGGTTGTGCTCTGTAGAGAGAAGAGAAACACAGACAATAAGAGTTAGCAAACAATGTGAATCTGCAGAGTTTGGCAGGCTCCTCAATCAGGCATTGTCTTTACTTCCTCAATGACTTTATTGCATACTCTAAATGTTCCCTATTTAAGCAGTCTAAATCTAAGGGAAGCACTGTGAAGCATTATGCCTGGTACATCTTTGCCGGACACCACAGCGGTCTGGTGCGGCCTCCAGGTTATTAGATCAGTCTTACGAATAAAAGGTATTTTTTACGGTTCAGTTTAGATTATATTTAATAAGAAAACATTTGTTATGTTTGGATGACGTTAGCTGCTCATGTAACAGACTCTCTGCATGGAAACACATTCTGCATTAACAATGTCCCGAGACGTTACAAGAAAACCGTACAGGACCAGTCAAAACATGGCTTTTGGCACTTTGGTTTGGAATCACTATCCAAACTTTGGTGAAGTGGGTAAACACGCTTGAGCAATTACAATTATTACTGTTATACTGTTGTTTTAATGCTATTTTATTATTTAAGTCATATCATTGGCTACAAAGACATTATAACAAAGACATCCTCATTATTAAATCAAATGTCAACAAAGTACAAATCACTTCTGATTGTCATCATAATGACACACTTTATTCTCTTTCTAGACGCCTTCAGTTAGCATGTTTTATTTGGTTGATAATATAGTTAAAAATATCAATGTACAATAGAAATAAACATGTAACTAGTCAACTAATCAAAAAATGAATCGCTGACTACTAGAATAATTGTTAGTTGCAGCCCTACTATTTTTTATTTCACTTTGTCAGGCTGAAATGATTCCAAGTAGCCCTTGCTAAATTCTCTCTTGAGAAACACTCTTCTGTATAAATGAAAACTTTTTGTAGCACAATTTTACAAGGTATTTTCAACAGTACAAGCATTTAATCTAAACTATACAGTCTCACTGGGGAAAACTCTTATAGACTGAAGTGAAGAGGAAGTAATGGAGGAGCAGCAAGCCCGGGATGTGATACCAGCCCTGACTGATTGAATTAGAAATGAATCTGCACTTCCCCGTGTAATTGATATGCAACGGTGACACCACGCTGAGGACCCCCCAGAGCGAGGAGAGCCACCAATGTGCGTTGTAATTTAATGCGGGATGCGTGTAGCCGCTGTCCATTCATCCTGGAACACCTTCAAAATACATATTTCAGTGAATGACCTTCAGCAGAGCGAAAGATGAAATTACTTTTCAAAGAAGGCGCAGGAGCTCAGACGTGTATGCATGGTAACTGTGAGCATAGTATTAGTATTAGTGGGACTTAGAAGTGGATATGTGCCAGATAAGAACAAAAGCCAGTTTGAGATACATCAGCAAAACTAATTGGTGCAAAGATTCCACAGGATTGTTCTTGCACGGCTTGAATTAAGGGAGAGTTGTTTTTTCCCCCTCTCACACAGTTAATTGTCTTTTTTCAGCATTTCTAAGTCCTAAAGCTCTATGCACTAGCTTGTAACTGAAAATATAAGGTTGAATTTTGAGTGCACCAGATTCCTACAACATTTAATGCGCGAATATATAAATTATGCATGATTCAAAGCCTATCAACTGTCCCTCTGCACAGAAATATTTAGTTTTTTTGTCATTCACAGCTAAAAGCATACATTTTCTAGACCTGAATGCACCAAGAAGCAAAAAGGAAGAATTAAAATCATGTTCATTAAGTGTAAGTAGGAGAAACTGCCTGTGCATGAATATAATGAATTTCAGTTGAATATGCATGATCTTACTGAGACAAAGGGAGTGAACTAGTTTGGAGAATATTCTAGGCTTATATGTGTTGACGCGCACTGTGATGTTTGTGTATCCGCTCTCTGTATGTGCATTCTCGCGTTCACCATGCATGCTCTCTGCCAGCATGTATTTGTTTTGTTTGTTTGGGGCACTCCAGCTCTCGCTCTCTGTCTGTGAGTGTGCAGATGCAGTTCCGCTGGTGATGTCCTAATTCAGCAAGGCTCAACATCAAAGTGGCGACTGCTGTGGAGTCTCGAGTCTTTGCCTCTCTGGCTTCTACCATTTTCTCATCCACGGAGCAAATGACACCACTGACCACAGCTTTGATGTATAAAACACATACAATCCTTGGAATTGAGGATGTTAACATAAGGTGAACAAGACAGAAACTAAAAGACTGGGGCTTTTTAAAGTGATTATGTGTGTGTAGTCAAAACAATTGCCTAATTAGCTTTCTGCTGTGTGGAACGCAATCCAAATTTTGCACAGTAATATAAAGGCTTGTTATGATAATATATTTCTTCTTTTTCTTCTTTTTTTTAAAGGAGTTTTTTTTACCTGTAGGCTTTAATCGACAGGGGAGTGTAGTGTGAAATGGGAACGAGCCTGGGGAATGACATGCAGCAAATTACAGAGAGCTGGACCCGAACATACGGCGCTGCAGTCTAGTGATGCGTGGCTCGGGTTTTTTCCAACCCGTATTGAAATGCAGTGTAATTTTGACTACAGTTTCGATTCAGTTTGAAAAAGTACCTGAAATCTCTAAACTTGTGGCAACATGTAGGATCTGCAGCCGATCAATGATGCATTATGACAAAGTCATCAGCATGACTAATAATCATTTAAAAAGGAACTGGGAGTTTGCATCTTTATTTCTCATGCTCACTCTATCTCCCTCACTCTTAAGTGCAAGGGCAGGAGCAGAGCCAGACGTGGAGAAATCAAGGACAGGGGGAACAGTATGGACATGTCCTCCTTATGTTAAGCTTCAAAATGCTGTGTGTTTATTACAATTCAGGTTATATTCAAGGAGAAATTAGTCTAATGAGGAACTGAACCTGAACCTGTCCCGCCCCAACCCGAACGGGTCAAAAGACAACCCGTACTACTGCGGCCCCACACGGCAGGCATATGTGCGAACTCGACCACGAGCTGAAACAAGTTGATTAATTGCAACTAATCAATTAAATACTCGTTAGCTAATTTAGTAATTGAATCATAATTTTCTTAACTAGACACTTGGTATTTGCTTGATTTTTATGACTCAGACAAAGTAGTAGTTACCCCGAAATGAAATGAAATGTGTAAAATGTGTGTTTTCAATGAAAAAGGTAACTTCTTGTAAATACACTCATACATACTCATTCAAGACATTCTCAAGCTGCATCTTTTTTGCTTCATCTTTTGTAGAAATCTCATTTTCACAGGCCGTCCCTGATTTGAACAACAATTAAATGAAATTATTATTATTAATTAAAATGGTAATCAACAGGTTAATTTTTAACCAAAATAATATAGTTATGAAAAAATAAAATTCCTTGATTATGTTTTTACTGTTGTGCCTCTCCCTTCGTCTCTACACACACACACACACACACACACACCTGCTCATCTGTTTCCACACACTCCTCTACTTCATCTTGTACAAACTAATGAAGTGAACACACATAGTTAAAGGTACCATAACATGCTTTTTTCATGTTTCGTAGTCTATCCTAAGTGTATAATTGATAATAATAAGGGTTGTGCAACACCCTTAACATAATAGTTAAGAAATATCATCCAGACCTTGGACCCCCTCACCAACCCGGAAATGCAAACGGCTTGGTTTGATATTCGCCCCCACCCTTGCGAAGAGCGATCTGGCTCCCACGCCCAACCCGTGACGTAGTCTCAGAGCGCGTGTGTGCCCCGCCCACCCGTGACGTAGTGTGTCCCCCACAGCTGTCTGCTCCGCGCTGCGCCGCTCCGCGCCAGTGAGTGAGAAACAATAGAACTTCAGATCAACACTACTTTGAGACTAAATAAATATGGTGTTTATTCTACAGCGTGCGCAGAACAGATATATCTATAGATCTATATATATATATATATATATAGATATATCTATAGATCTATATATATATATATATATATATATATATATATATATGTCTTATGTATAAGTCTTATGTCCATCGCGCTCTTATTTCCTGGTTTTTCGGTATCGGATAGAACTTCTCTTCGTTTATTTTCCCGGTTGCTGCATCAACTGCCACATAAACCTTCACCATTGTGATAATAGTAAAGAGTGCGATATCATTAATGACGTTTTGGGCCTCTTTGAGCCGTGTTTCGTCGTAAATCGAACCAGAAAAACTCCGGAATGGGCTTGTAGGGAGACAGCAGCGCGGAGCCGGGGGGAAGGGGGCGGGAGGCGGCAGGCGGGAGGCGGGAGGGGAGGGGGGTGGAGAGGGGGGATGGTGACGCGTGCTTGCCCTTATGACGCGGCCTTGCCCCACCACCGATTCGCTGAAAGGAGATAGTCTGTAATATAGCTAAAAACTGCGGGAATCAATCAAAAAACACTCTGGGTACATATATGAAACACAAATAGCAATGTAAGAAGGTTAAAAGCTCTGAAAAGTCGATTTTGCATGTTATGGGACCTTTAAGCGAGACTATATTCCATGTTTTTATGCATCTACATTTGTATATCTGCAGCATGCACCAACACGTGTACGACACATGAATGCACCTACTAGGTCTCTTTCACACCCGCTGCAGCTACATTCCTCAACAATATTTGTGTTCATATGATTTAAACATGAATGTCAAGAACAAGCATGCAATAGTTTGATTTTCAACCTGTCAAAGAGACAGCCTGCCTCCAGACTTTTCTGTCACAGCTGAAGTCTGCCAGTGATGGAGAATTCTCAGTTAATGTAACCTCTGGTAGTAAATTATTATCCATAATGAGACTACACTACACAAATAAACATCCAGTACCCTTGTATTATAACTACACCTTAATTAGCAGAATAACACATGGGCCAAGCCGTAATTTATAATGAGCAAATAGTTAGAACAAATTAAGAAGATTCAGGCTCAGTAATTACTTAAAGGAATAATGGAGGATTTTTCGCTGATTTGAGAACTCAAGCGGAAGTGCACATGCGCGCTCCCCCCTCCCACACAAAGCCTCGTTGCTACACTTGCGTTTGTTTATTAGCGTGACGGATCTCCATAGATTTTCGTCTCTTCTGAGCCAACTCAAACTGTCTTTTTCTGTCTTAATTTTGTCCTGTACACTGAGGGAAGTATTATTATAATAGATCCATGCGCTTAGACACACACCGGCATATCAACCACGCATGCGCAGCCAGGGAAATGTGCTGCTATGCTGGGGACGAGCCAACGAGGCTGCAGGTGTGCAGTAGTTGCGTCCTATGATTGACATGTGAATGAACTACTCGGCTGTCCACGCCACGAGGAAATGAGACTCAGATTTGGCGGCAAAAGATCCTCCAAAATTCCTTTAAGTAAGAGGTAAAGTTAGGATTTAGGGTTAGGACCAGTTATTAAGCCTGAATCATTCTTACATATTTTTTTAAGTCTTTGTTCGTACTTTCTTTTTTAAAGTTAATAAATTATTGTTATAATAAAGTGTTACAGAATTCCTCACTAAGGAATATGAAAAGCGAGTCAAAAACACATTTACAGTATTTAACCATGTGATATAATAATTATTGTGACAGGCCTGATTTTCTCTTATAACTTCAAAAGCTTCTGACATCTTGGTACTGGTAATAAACTTTCCCCTGTTGACTCGCTGTGTGCTCGGGCAAATTGCTGTAAGTTTACTGGCCGTGTTTACAGACATATAAAGAGTCTGACAAAATGGCTGCGAGCAGGAGCTGATTGTGCTGCCTCATTCCTCACGCCGCTCTTTCTGTGTTCAATGGAGTAAAAGGACTTGTTTCAATGCGTCTCCGTGGGCCCATGTGAAGGGTAAACCTGGGCTTATCCCAGGATAACACCATTATTTACAGCCTTTAGCTCAGCATACCTACTGCATTGTATTGACTGCAAATCTACTATATTACATCATGGAGATGACAGATACAAGCACTTAAACGCACAGTGACAAGGCTTTTGTTTGTTTAGAAGGGAGAGTATAAAACACTGTTATAATATGGCAGCTGGGGTTTGTCTGCACCATGGACCGCACCACTGCTAGTATTTGACACAAGCAGTTAATAATAATATTCAGTACAGTTCAGTCGTAACTGTCACTTTTTTAATACATAACTGAAAGTGTGATCTGCTCGTTTTCAGTACTTTGAGCAGTTGCCAGCTTTAAAAAACGGTTCAAATCATCCTGTTAGTACCACTGATAACAGATTATTTTTTTGTTTTTGTTCTGTGGTGGTGCATAAATCTATTCTTCATTATTCTGTTCTCATTATCCAGAAAGGTTTCATGAGAAACTTTATCGATCTGCTCCAAATGTCAAAAAAACAAAATTTCGCCATGAGGGTGTTTCCTTTTAGATTTTGACTTCAATCAGATGGTCAGACCTAAACAGACCTCCTGTCTGACAGAGTATCGGCTCTCGAAAAGAACTAAGTAACTTTGGCCATCTCCATCCAGCAGGGGAAGGCGACGGACTCGTCAAATTCCCCGAAAATACCTATTTAACCATCGCAGGGACTTAGAAATACATTTAATAAGGTGGAAATGTTATGTAATTCTGCATTAAAGTCTAAAACAGAGGGGAGAAGCTGCATTTAAGCAGTCATACATTGCTTTAACTAATGTCTTTCTCTGACAAAACAGTTTGCACATCCAGATTATTTACTTACAAAATGTTCTTTATGAAACTTATGAAACAGGACATTCAGCACAGGGTATTGAATGAGAACAGTTTCTTCCCCATTTTGGAGGGCATTTCAGAGTACTGGGGTTATGTGTGTAATGGCTGGTAGTCACAGGTAGCACTGCTCCTGTACTTAGGCAGCTGCTGAATAATTGAAGCTCTCTTAGTGTTGGACACAGCCGATCATCTCAGAGGCCAAGCAGGCCCTGGGGCTTTTCTTACAAAACTATGAAATGCACCCAAACACTGACAAACACACTTCACACGTCAGACTCATTCAATATTCAAGCGTTTCATGTTCGTTTACAGTGTGTATATACAGTAGGCTTATAGGCTTGTAAGCTTTAAGTAGACTGACTCCATGTGTGGCTGAGTACACAATAGTTGGAAAGCCAATTTTTGTTGTGTATTAGTGTTTGTTAACTAAAACTGAAATATATTTTTGTTAGTCAAGATGTCAAAATGCCAAATAATAAGACATCCACTGGGAGCTTGAATCAGTCTCTTCTTATTGACCATGCGTTTGGTTTAATCAGAAAATACATGTGCTTTTTTATTCTAGATACTAATTACCTTTTATATTTAGCTATAATCTGCTACATTCATTTACAAACACAAAATTCAAGCCCAAATACTATTTGGGCTTGTGATAAATTGCAATCATGGACTGGATTATCTAACTGTTAAGGGGAAAACAGGAATTTGGTAGTATTGGTAGTAACAACAGTTGTATAATATATCAAACATGTTTAGCAGCAAATTGTTAGGTGCATTCTATGTTTTCTATAATCTTGAATTTTCAAACCCATCATGGTCAGAAACGAGGACCTCTTCTAACTATGCTCAGAGGCTTAGAAAAAGGGCTTCCTTTCACTGGGTTAACTATTTATGTATGCATGCAGATATGAGGAAAAGCCATGGGTTGTGCATATTTGCGTCTTCCTGAAATATTACAGAAGAGACCTTTGATGCTGCATAAAAAATGCAATAAAGGATGAAAGTGAGAAAAGGCATTAGAGCTGATACCACTCAGAGGGAGAATATGGGAGGTGGGGACGCAAGCAGAAAAACACATGCACTTTACTGAATGGGGAATGAAGAAAGAGGGGCTGTGGCACATTTTACAGAAAACCTGATGATTATCTGAAAATCATTTATTCACGTGTATACAATGACAGGACTTATTCCTCTTTGCAACGTTACTGCACCATAAAACAAGGATTAACCAATGACTTAAGTTAACCTAGGCTGAACAAGGGCCAAAATTACATATTGGGTATGCCACTAAAATGTTCGATGTGCCCAAATGCTTAATGCTTACCAATATTGAAATACAGGCCAACCACATTATAAAGGCTAATGAACAGGAACGTCAAAAGATCTTTAGCTGTACTGGGGCACAGGCCAGATAAATATGTATACTCTCACCTCACCCTCCGCGGGTGGTCCCCGTTCAAGCTCGGGTCCTCTACCTGGGAGCTTGAGGGTTCTGTGCAGTATTGTTGCTGTTCCTGCACTGCACTTTTCTGGACTGAGATGTCAGATGTTTTTCCTGGATCTGCTCAAGCAATTCTTCCAGTTTGGGGGTCACTGTCCCAAGTTCTCCAATCACTACGGACACCACAGATACCTTCACGCTCCAGGCCTTCTCCAGCTCCTCTCTGAGGCCTTGGTATTTCTCTAGTTTCTCATGTTCCTTTTTCCGGATGTTACCACCACGGCTTTTCCTCCGTCAGTGACTCATCTCAGTCACTGACGGGGTCAGCGCAGGTTGTTCTGACGCCATTTTATAAAATGGTTTAATAGTCTACACATGTGTACACAAAATAAAAGTGGGAAGTCAGAAACATAACATGAGTTGATGTTAACTTCTTCACCAAACCTTGAAATGGGCTGCGTTTTGGGGCACTAAATGAACCGACGCGAAGATCAGAGAAGGAAGATGAGGATAAGTCAGTGTGGAGACACAAGAAATAGACAAAACTGCTTTTCTCTCAAGACAAAACATTTTAACACCCAGGTTAATGAGATAGATGTGAATGTAATTAGTGAAAGTATTAGGGACAAGTGCTTCTGACAACAGCAGTGAGAACACTAAAGCATCATGTAAATACTTGTGCCACTAAAACGCTGCACAGATCTTGGAAACTTTTGTTTCGTTAATGTATTCCGGGTGCTTCTAGTGCGCGGCTGTACAGGAATGGCCCAGACATACTGTGGGACCTGGATGGGTTTGTATAGTAGGTTTCTTGTGCACAAGTGTGAGCCGGGTCGAGCTGAATGTTTTCGGCCGCATCTAAATAATAGTCCACAGCTTGATTTTACTACACAATCACTAATCCAACTTTGAATACCAAGTCTAAACTAAGCAATGACTAATCCAGGGAGAAATTGAAACCAGAACTTAACCAAATTGGGACTAAACCAGGTCTAAACCAAGACCTAACCATGATTAAAGTAGAACTACCCTATAATTTAGCAGACATGTGCAGTGGTATGCATGTACAGGCCTGGTCTCATTCCTATTCCCAAAGTGAGTGCACTATAAAACCTGCAGCCAGCCCCTTTGTCCTTCACTCAACAGCCCTATTACATCTCCTGGCACTGGGAGAGACATTGGGAATTTTAATAGAGGTCCTGTAGTGGGGAAGAAGCAGCTTAAAATGGTCTACACGTACAGTCAGAAATGAAAAGGCAGGGGTTTCGTTTATTTCGTATCAATCTTGTGGCGTTTCAGCTTTTTGTCAAATACAAGGCATTGTAGCAAGAGTGAAATAGAGGTTGCACAATATGGTTTGTAATAGCGACTGTCTTTGCCATTTTTAAAGGTGCTGTAACTGATTTTTAGTGTCTTAAAAACAGAAGTCATAATTTTTAAACTGTTTGCAGCTGTCCAAACATTACTACTACATTACTCTCTAGCATCGTAATCATTCAATTAGTTTAACTTTGCTAGAGCTTATTAGCATGCTAACAACTAGGGCTGAAACAATTAATTGAGTGAATTGAGTGATTTGATTTTAAAAAAAGCATTGCTTATTATTTTTTTGCCTGGATGATTCGTTAACTTTACATATTTAACTAAAACCGCAAGAATTTTTGGTGCGCAGAACGCACAAAACTACTTGTGGCCCATGCGTTTCACACAGAGCTTGTTCTGCGCAGACCTGCGGGAACTAAAGCACAACAGAGGAGAGAGTGGCATGTTTTGAATTTAGGAGTGTGACTGCAAAACATAGTTTTGTTGTGTGAAAGAGCACAGAGGACCACAATTATGAAGCAGACATTCTGCAATGACAGGGTGACGACACAGAGGCTAAAGTGAACAGCACACAGTAAAGCTGCAAAATGACTGCAGAGTTACAGCTCAAAACACCTGCCTTGGTTCATCACATCACTGGCCTCACTAACAAAGTTTTTTATTTAAAGGAATAATAGAGGATTTTTTTGCCATTTTGAGAACTCAAGTGATTAAATACCCCACCCTCCTGTTGTTTCCAAGACGCCACCTACCATTAAACCTCATGCGGAAACACGCTACAGCCCCGCTGCTACACGTGCGTTTGTTTATTAGCGCGACGGATCTCATCACATCTCTCGTCTCAGCAGATTTCCGTCTCTTCTGAGCAGCTCGAACTCAGTTTTTCTCTGTCGTCATTTTGTGCTGTTCACTGAAGGAATTTGCTAAACACACACCGGCATATCAACCACGCATACGCAGCCAGGGAAACGTGCTGCCATCCTGGGAACAAGGCTGCAGGTGTGCAGTAGGACGCAGGGAATTATTGACCTGTGGGAGAAGTACTCGGCTGTCCACGCCACGAGGAAATGAGACTCAGATTGCTCGCCAAAAATCCTCTAAGTGATGTGACATGAAACGTAAATTAATTCATAGCTACTGTAACAGTTTACCAATACTTTAACAAATTAAATAGTCCTTTATTTTATATTCTAACAGAACAATTTGGACTGGTGAAGTGAAATACTGTTTTGGGAAAGCCGCTCCCATTTCGCAGGTAGCACACAGTGCATAGGGCATCAAGCGCACCAAAGGGCACCAACCTGACCAGGCTGTTTGGACTGAACGACATAGACTATTTGTG
This sequence comes from Eucyclogobius newberryi, assembly GCF_026437365.1. Taxonomy (NCBI): domain Eukaryota; kingdom Metazoa; phylum Chordata; class Actinopteri; order Gobiiformes; family Gobiidae; genus Eucyclogobius; species Eucyclogobius newberryi. The sequence goes on from NW_027315757.1 coordinate 12,398,995, forward strand.
CTGCACTGTTCTTTTACAATTAAATAGGGAGCATTCAGTAGCCATAATCTGTCTGTCTGTCTGTAAATCTTTAGTTTTTATCAATTCAAACTTGGACAAAGTGCTACCTCTCTCCATATGAAGTTTGAGATGTGCACGGACAGCTACACAAGCCACAGTTTAAACAGATAAAGACAGATCATTGGCACCACTGGGAACTTCACATACATATTCTACAAACTACAAAGAGCAAAATTATCTTTAGATAATTGACTTTGCGCGCGCAAAGCCAAAGTTCAATTTCTTCTTACAAATGTCTCAATGGTGTTTTCATAAATGCAACAGAAACCGTGAATAGTTTGCAAGCTGTGTTTTCTAGAGCCTCGATCTGCTGTAGAGCAGGAAACGGGCTTCGGGTGACTCTGCAGCAGGAGCGGTGACTCTGCAGCAGGGACTGTGGGGGCCCTCATAATAAACCTAAAGTAATGAGTTTCTAATAATATTAATATATCTAAAATGCACCAGAATACAGAATACGTCTTGGTTGAGAGCCCCCAGAGGATTGTGATTTTTGCAATATTTAAAAAAAACAACAACTCATAAATAAGTCTAATTGTAAGGTTGTATTACAGGCATCAAACTCTTATGTATTTTTACTCCTTTAAAGTGGGTTGGGGGCATGTGGGCACCACTGAGCATTACTGTTTAGGGCAACCAAATGGCTAGCAGCGGCCCATACATGAAATAAAGAATACAGTGTGTTATTTTAAGCAGAAATTCTGTATTTGTTTATTACTATGAAATATGTTTCTTTAAAAAAAATATAATATGCTTCCAAAAATTGGTTACAGACTTTAATTTTTTTTTACAGATTACGCTATTAATCGAAGACAATAATCGATAGGTTACTCGATTACTAAAATAATCGATACATGTAGCCCTACTAACAATACTTCCTAAATATTTTGGATTTTATCTGCGATGGATCTGGCTAAAGTTTTTTTTTAGGGTTTGAATTAAGGTTAGGTTTAGGAGGAGTTCATTTGGTTAAGGTAAGGGCTTAGGGGCAAAATGCCAATTATTTAGGGAGTATCACATGCTAACAGCGCACCAGTGTTACTTCCTGGTTATAGATGATAAAATTATAATTTTATCTTTATAATTAGATGCAGACAGCACTCAGCGGTCTCATTTTGACCCTATATTTGTACTGGGACAAAGAGAAAGGACCGGGTTGAACTTGTGGTTTCGGGATAATGGGCGGGAGTTCAATCGGCGGAACGTTTCTTACATTCCAGTCACAGGGTTTGTGTGAGGCTGTAGTTGCTTACTTATATAGCACAGGGTAATTGTTTATAGAGTTGAGGCGTGTTGTTGTTGTTGTTGTTGTTTAATGGCGGTTGGCATCTAAGTGTTGCATTACCGCCAGACGTGTTGTTGTTGTTGTTTTATGGCGGTTGGCATCCAAGTGTTGCATTACCGCCAGACTTTATTCCTCAGACTTTGTCGTAGTCCTCAGACTCTGCCGTAGTCCGTAAAAGGACTACGAAAAGTCTGAGGAATAAAGTCTGGCGGTAATGCAACAATTGGATGCCAACCGCCATAAAACAACAACAACAACAACAACAGTAATGTAACTTGGACGAAAAGTCTGAGGAATAAAGTCTGGCGGTAATGCAACAATTGGATGCCAACCGCCATAAAACAACAACAACAACAACAACAACAACAACAACAAGTACTCCTTCCATTGCTTTGGTGTCACAAAGCCCATGAGGTCATGATATGTCTTTGTGACTAGAATAGTTGTTGTTTTTTCAGAGACCAACCGGCTTTATTCCAGGGAGACTCTTCTTCATCTTCCTCTCCTTCTTTGACGTTCGGTGCTTCCACCGTACAGCTTTATTCTTTAGGCTTCATTCTATAGGCTTTAATATGTCCACTGATGTCCCTGCTTGGTAGCCGTGCGTCTACGAGACTGGGCGAGGACAGGAGACCACCCCCACCCCCATCTCGTCACTCTGATCACTCTGACTCCCCAAAAGCAGACCCCCATCACTCCGACTCCCATTTAGCGCCTTTAGCCTGTTTTCTATATCTGCCCAATCAAGCTCCTTTGTTCCAAGGAATCTCCCTGCAGCTTTAGCAATGATCCTGATCCTTTCAGTTCTGCTTTGAGTCTGAGCAGCACAGTTTACAACATCCACCATAAAGAGTACAAAATCCTCTCTATCCACAACCAGGGTATTCTCATTAATTCTGGAACCTGCACACTTGGGACCTCCACTCTTGAAACCTTCACACTTCTTGGGAGCCACGCTGGCCTTTCTCATTTCGCCCTGGCCGGGAGCAGCGCTGGCTCCTCTCTCTGTATTTACTCTAAACTTGTTACTTGAAACTTTCTTGACTGCATCTGCATAGGTTATACCTTGAGAGACCTTTATTTTCTGCACCTCAGCAGCTCTTTTGCTAAACCTGCATCCCCCGTAGGCAGAGCTATGTTCTTCCCCACAGTTACAGCACTTCAGTTTTGCACCCACGTCACACTTCCCATACTCATGATCTCCTGCACATTTACCACACCTTTGCCTCCCTCTACAGACCGCTGCAATATGCCCAAAGCGCTGGCACTTAAAGCAACGCAGGGGCGGCGGAACATATGGCCTGACGCTATAGCACATGTACCCAATGAACACCGTACTAGGCAGGCACCTCCCTTCAAGTGTTACCATTACCGACAAGCTGTCACATCTTACCCCAAACCGGGTCACCTTCAAACGCCTAGCGTCCACCACCGTAACTCCCGTCAAATTCTCCTTAACTTCATCCACAGACGTCGCCGTAGGGACGCCTACGATAACTCCTCTGACCGTGTTTCTTTCAGCATTAGACACAAGAATGTCCTTTCCACCCAGACGTTTAGTTCCAATCGCCTTCCGTTGCTGAGCCGCGTCCTTGCACACGACCAGCAGCGAGCCATCTCTAAGGACACTCGCACTCTTGATCACTCCCACAGCTACAGTCAGGCTCTTTGACAATGCCACTGAATTCCACTCCTTAAAGGATGCACTATCCTGTGCAAGCTTTATGATCACCTTACAGTCTCTGCTCTCACCCCGGACATCAATAGCTTCAGCCTCATCCTGCTGCTCATTCCCAGAACCCTCGGACGAGCTAAGGGACTTTTTACGTTTACGGGCACGTGCAGCCAGAAAAGGCTGCTCCTCCACGCCGTCCAGAACGTCTTCCATCCCCGATCCACTCTCCTCCGCCATCTCCCGTCTCTCCAGACCGGGTGTTGAGCAAGGTCTCCTCACAGTTTTGCCAGACGTGTTGGAGACTGAGCCGAGGATGAGGAGCAAGAGGATGTTCTAACGTGCTTTGAACTCATGGGCTTTGAAACACCAAAGTAATGGAAGAAAAACTTCTAAAGAATACGACAAAGTCTGAGGAATAAAGTCTGGCGGTAATGCAACACTTGGATGCCAACCGCCATACAACAACGACATAATTTTACTTTTTTGCAGGAAAACATCTATCACATTCCTTTTGAATACAGAACAACCAATGGCTCCACCATTTACACAGATTATCATTTGAAAATTATATTTACTCAATACAGAACGTTGCTTCATAATAAATAAGTATAATTAAATATTTCTACAATGCAATTCCACCTGCATTGGCAGTAGGGATAATCACGACAAATGAAAATGATCATTGAAATCCTTTATATTAGATTATATTGTCTTTCGGCGATTTGAGAACGCAGGCGGAAGTGCGCATGCGCACTCCCCCGTGCGGACCGATACAACACACACGTGCGTTTGTTTATTAGCACAACGGATTGCATCGCATCTCTCGTCTCCCGTAGATTTCAGTCTACTTCAGAGTCAGCTCGAACTGTCTTTCTCCGTCTTCATTTTGTCCCGTACACTGAGGGAACTATATTATGATAGATCAATGCGCTTAGACACGCGGAAATGTGGGACGAGCCACACGCGGCTGCAGGTGAGCGGTAGGTGCGTTTTATGATTGATACGTGGCAGGACTAATCGGCAGTCCACGCCACGAGGAAATAAGACTCAGATTTGTGCCAAAAAAATCGTCCATTCAACCTTTAACTAAACAGACTCAAAGCCATGCCATGATCAGCAAAAATCATCACTTAGACAGCACCTGTGTATGTACAGGATTTTATTGGGCGGGGAAACTGAGGCATCTGGTAAAAGCTATACAGACACATGAAGAACATGCAAACTCCTGAACATGCAAACAGAAAAACCCCAACTACTCTAGATCCCGATTGGACCTTCTTGCTTTGAGGTTTATTGCCTTTAGTGTTTTCTTTTGTTTTTTTGTTTTTTTACTATTGCAATGATCATTTTGGACAATAAAAAGCTAGCTGATTAGCCAACTGCTAAACTAACCATTAGTTCACCTCGGAACTTTGCATTATCCTGTTCTTGAATGTCTCCTTCCACCATAGGGAACTAGTCCTGTCCATGCCTCAATTACTCTCTGATGTGGGCTGCCCGAAGGTTTTGCAGCACACTTTTCCCTCCACCAGCGCTCACTTTGTCCCTTTGTCTTGTCGATGTAGAGCCAGCTCTTCACCGTTGTTCCTAAAGCGTGAATTTCCTGCCTCAGCGCTCACCCACCAAGCCTAACTCTGATTGATGCTCCTTCATGCAAGAGCTCACTGACAAAGCCATGTACAGGGCCTGTTCAGTGTTCGACCTTCACGTCAACCTTTCTGCCAGCAACTCCAACAACAGCCTATAGTGTTTGTGGCTCCTGCTCATTAATACGGTGTAGCTGAGGTCATTCGCTCATGGGGCCACCTGGGACACTGGGAGCTTGGAAGAATTGGGGGTGGTGGTAGAGTCTAAGTCCATGCCTTGCTCAAACTGCTAATTGGCTACTGTATCCTGCAGAGGGGATGGACAAAAAAATGAGACAAAAGATGATTTATCACGGGACAGAGAGCATGTAAAAGAAATATGAAACAGATCAAAAAAGTATAGTAATATAGAAAGCAAAAGAGTGTCACAAATTCACCTGGAGCTGTGTTAGGAGTGCGTCTGTATCTACACTTTTCACACAACGTTCTGTCTGTGATCTGCACAGTCTCCTGTTCTCTTCACTGATAGGCTGTTCTGACTGTCTTTCAGAAACATATTCCTCTGTCTCCGATTGGATCCTGTTTAACAAATCCTGCTTACCTAGTGCTGTCATTGGTTACTTTTTCTTGTGCTTGTGTTTGATTGGATGCATATAAAAATTAAGCAGGACTAAACAACATAAATGTTGAATTTAGTTCATGCGGCTTGAATTGTGGATTTGAAATAAACAGTGATCACTTTATTGTAAAAACAACATTCAACATCTACATTTTGATATATTGCCCACCTCTAATGTCACGTTAATTATTCAAATTGCTGACGGTATAAAAATGGAAATATACTCAAACAACTATACACATCAAGTGTTTAAGTTAAAAATACATTAATAATGATGAATAAGTTCTGTGTTCAAACAACTATAATAGAATTGTAAGAACCTAGAAGAGGACATAGCGTTAAAGTAGCTTTGTTAATCTGGTGGTATAATGATAATGATTATTACAATTATACAAATGTACCATGAATGATTATTTTCTTCCTTTTTTATCACAAATAACAAGAGTATTGTTTATTGTTAGATCCTTGTATGGAGTCCTTGAAATTTTTTGTTGTAGTTTGAAGTAAAAATTGCAATCAACTCCTTTCTAGCAAGTAAACTTACACATAAGAAACCATTTCAAGCACCTCTCCTCCTCCTATTTTTCCCTATGTATATATATATATTTTACTGCTACTCTAAACCCGACAATATTCTGTCTTTATCCTGTTTTTCCTTCCCCCAAGGCTATGATTTGTGGATTCTGTCACATTGTGGCAGCTGGCTCCTCTGTCTGGGCCCTTCTCAGAGGAATAGAGATGCAGACTGGAAGAGGGTGCATAGAAGAAAAGAATGGAAGTACATATGGGTCCAGCAACCTTTGAATAATCACACCTCGTCATCTTGTTTCTGGAATGTAGGCCATGGCACTGAAAAATGTAAAGCAAGAACGCAGGTTTTCTTTTATGAATGAGAGCCCATTCTTAAAAGCCATCGGTTAAACACGTTATAAGTGCCAACTTGCGACTGGATTGAATTTGTGTTTGACATGTAGAGCAGCTAAAACTGGTATTTGAGTAAGAGTAATAGTAAATATAGCCGCAAGCGGCAATGATCGGCCCTCGCCACGCCGCCGCCACGCCGCAAGAGGAGGGGGCGCTAATGCGCCCCAATTGTCCTTTTCGTACGCCTACTGCTGAATCTGTGACGCTGTCACATCTTCTCCCCTTTGTTTTACCATTCAAAAAGCAATTTTATTTTGAATTCTTGGCAAAATGTGCGGCTTTGCCGCACAGACACCGTGACTCTTTGAATAAAAATGTGGATAATTTTTGATGGTCCACACCTGAAGATGAGTCTCACCGAATTTCACGTTGATAGGGCTGACGCCCTGGGAGGAGTTGGTGAAAGTATAAAGTGTAAGCATGTTCTGGTAATTTCCCCATTGGAATAACGTGGGAGGTCTCGGTCATCGCTACGGCAAAGCCGTAACAATTATGACATGAGTCATTGACTTTTTTGATGGGTATGCCAAAATTGAGTTTTGTGTCAAATTTCAGATAATTTCCCAAAACTAAACATTTAACCTCCATATAAAATCTGTAGGGGGCGCTGTGGCGCCAAATTAATTAATTTCACTTCAAGTAGGTTTAGGGCAAAGAGTTTAACAACTGATTGTAATTTGACGCAATTCGGACTTTATCTGCGCAAACTGCAGAAATGTTAAATTTGGGAGATTTCTGAAATTCTAGCTAAAGTTTGCGGCTTAGCCGCTCAGAGACCGTGACAGGTATCAATGTAATTTGAATAACTTTTGATATCCCACTCCTCAGCACCATTTTCACCAAATTTCAGCTTTTTAGGGCCAACACCCTGGGAGGAGTTCGTAAAAGTACGACGTTTGGAAAAACTCCCCAGTCATGCTTAGCCATTTTTGAACCAATATGGCCGACATTTGGTTGGGTGGACGGAGTTGCCGTAATAATTAGGCCCGAGCGCCACAAGCTGGCGAGAGGCCTATTAATCTCGTAAGGCCGTGCGAAGCACGGCTGCGAAAGTGCGCACGTAGTGCGCACAAAATCGAGCGCGAAGCGCTCGCCCACTTCCAAACACTCACTAACGCACTCCTCCACTCATGCACGCCCCGTGCATACTAATTAGTTGTAGGAAAATGGAACATTACCGTTGTAAACGGGCGAAGCCCGTGCAAAAGTTCGCACTAAACGAGCACTTTACATTGGGATGACGACCGCGAAGCGGTCGTCATCCCCATATAAAGCACTCATTTGCGCTAAGTAGCTCACGAATACGTTCCCCATCTCTTGCATGTTCCGTGCATATAAGCATGTAAGGCAAAAATTTAACATTATTACTGTATAGAGGGCCAAAAACACAAAGTGGGCGGAGCCCACTCAAAATTAACGAAAGTACCCGTCAGTGACCAGGGGCCCATACCATGAGGTAGGAAAGTGCGAGCGCTTTCCGAAAATGTATAGTTTATGATATTTGAAAAATGGGAAACATTGTTTTCGCATCGGAATATTATTCTTTCTTCTTCTCGGGACCAACCCCCCTATTTTTCACCCAGTGAACATTGACGAAAAGTCACAAAAATTTGCACGCCTCTAAAAATCGTGCCTCTCTACATTCTGGCTATTTCCCTTTTCTAAAATTAAAAAAATTGGCGCGTCAGCGCCCCCAAATGTACCAAAAATGCATTGAGAGATGGGAAATGACCCAAAAAAAATCTGATCGTAGAATCATGAAATTTGGCGCAGAGGTAGATGGTGACAAGAGAAGTAAAAAATATTATTACGGCAACGCCGTCCGCCCAACCAAATGTCGGCCATATTGCTTCAAAAATGGCTAAACATGACTTCGGAGTTTTTCCAAACGTCGTACTTTTACGAACTCCTCGCAGGGCGTTGGCCCTAAAAAGCTGAAATTTGGTGAAAATGCTACTGAGGAGTGGGACATCAAAAGTTATCCAAATTACATTGATACCTCTCACGGTCTCTGTGCGGCGAAGCCGCAAACTGTAGCTAGAATTTCAGAAATCTCCCATATTTAAAATTTCTGCCGTTTGCGCAGATAAAGTCCGAATTGCGTCAAATTAGAATCAGTTGTTAAACTCTTTGCCCTAAACCTACTTGAAGTGAAATAAATTCATTTGGCGCCACAGCGCCCCCTACAGATTTTATATGGAGGTTAAATGTTTAGTTTTGCGAAATTATATGAAATTTGACACACAACTCAATTTTAGCATCCCCATCAAAAAAGTCAATGACTCATGTCACAATTGTTATGGCGTTGCCGTAACGATGACCGAAACCTTTCATGTTATTCCAATGGGGAAATCGCCAGAACATGTTTACACTTTAGACTTTCACAAACTCCTCCCAGGGCGTCAGCCCTATTAACCTGAAATTTGGTGAGACTCATCTTCAAGACCATCAAAAGTTATCCACATTTTCATTCAAAGAGTCACGGTGTCTGTGCGGCAAAGCCGCACATTTTGCCAAGAATTCAAAATAAAATTGCTTTTTGATGGTAAAACAAAGGGGAGAAGATGTGACAGCGTCACAGATTCAGCAGTAGGCGTAATAAAAGGACAATTGGGGCGCGTTAGCGCCCCCTCCTCTTGCGGCGTGGCGGCGGTGTGGCGGCGGCGTGGCGGCGGCGTGGCGAGGGCCGATCATTGCCGCTTGCGGCTATATTATTTTTTACTTCTCTTGTCACCATCTACCTCTGCGCCAAATTTCATGATTCTACGATCAGATTTTTTTTGGGTAATTTCCTATCTCAATGCATTTTTGGTACATTTGGGGGCGCTGACGTGCCAATTTGTTTTATTTTAGAAAAGGGAAATAGCCAGAATGTAGAGAGGCACGATTTTTAGAGGTGTGCAAATTTTTGTGACTTTTCGTCAATGTTCACTGGGTGAAAAATAGGGGGGTTGGTCCCGAGAAGAAAGAAAGAAAGAAAGAAAGAAAGAAAGAAAAGAAAGAAGAAAGAAAGAATAATATTCCGATGCGAAAACAATGTTTACCATTTTTCAAACTATAAATTTTCGGAAAGCGCTCGCGCTTTCCTACCTCATGGTGTGGGTCCCTGGTCACTGACGGGTACTTTCGTTAATTTTGAGTGGGCTCCGCCCACTTTGTGTTTTTGGCCCTCTATACAGTAATAATGTTCAATTTCTGCATTACATGCTTATATGCACGGAACATGCAAGAGATGGGGAACATATTCGTGAGCTACTTAGGGCAAATGAGTGCTTTATATGCTTCGCCCGTTTACAACGGTAATGTTCCATTTTCCTACTACTAATCAGTATGCACGGGGCGTGTGTGAGGGAAGGAGTGCGTTAGTGAGTGTTTGGAAGTGGGCGAGCGCTTCGCGCTCGATTTCGTGCGCACTACGTCCGCACTTTCGCAGCCGTGCTTCGCACGGCCTTACGAGATTAATAGGCCACATAGTGCATAGTGCGCACATAGTGCGCACGAAATCGAGCGTGACGCGCTCGCCCACTTCCAAACACTCACTAACGCACTCCTCCACTCATACACGCCCCGTGCATACTAATTAGTAGTGGGAAAATGGAACATTACCGTTGTAAACGGGCGAAGCCCGTGCAAAAGTGCGCACTAAACGAGCACTTGGCTTCGCGGTCGTCATCCCCATATAAAGCACTCATTTGCGCCAAGTAGCTCACGAATACGTTCCCCATCTCTTGCATGTTCCATGCATATAAGCATGTAATGCAAAAATTGAACATTATTACTGTATAGAGGGCCAAAAACACAAAGTGGGCGGAGCCCACTCAAAATTAACCAAAGTACCCGTCAGTGACCAGGGACCCACACCATGAGGTGTGAAAATGTATAGTTTATGATATTTGAAAAATGGGAAACATTGTTTTCGCATCGAAATATTCTTCTTCTTTCTTCTTTCTTCTTCTCGGGACCAACCCCCCTATTTTTCACCCAGTGAACATTGACGAAAAGTCACAAAAATTTGCACACCTCTAAAAATCGTGCCTCTCTACATTCTGGCTATTTCCCTTTTCTAAAATAAAAACAATTGGCGCGTCAGCGCCCCCAAATGTACCAAAAATGCATTGAGAGATAGGAAATGACCCAAAAAAAATTGATCGTAGAATCATGCAATTTGGCGCAGAGGTAGATGGTGACAAGAGAAGTAAAAAATATTATTACGGCAACGCCGTCCGCCCAACCAAATGTCGGCCATATTGCTTCAAAAATGGCTAAGCTTGACTCGGGAGTTTTTCCAAACGTCGTACTTTTACGAACTCCTCCCAGGGCGTTGGCCCTAAAAAGCTGAAATTTGGTGAAAATGCTACTGAGGAGTGGGACATCAAAAGTTATTCAAATTACATTGATACCTGTCACGGTCTCTGTGCGGCGAAGCCGCAAACTGTAGCTAGAATTTCAGAAATCTCCCAAATTTAACATTTCTGCCGTTTGCGCAGATAAAGTCCGAATTGCGTCAAATTAGAATCAGTTGTTAAACTCTTTGCCCTAAACATACTTGAAGTGAAATAAATGAATTTGGCGCCACAGCGCCACCTACAGATTTTATATGGAGGTTAAATGTTTAGTTTTGCGAAATTATATGAAATTTGACACACAACTCAATTTTGGCACCCCCATCAAAAAAGTCAATGAGACCCATGTCATAATTGCTATGGCTTTGCCGTAGCGATGACCAAAACCTCCCATGTTATTCCAATGGGGAAATTGCCAGAACATGTTTACACTTCATACTTTCACAAACTCCTCCTAGGGCGTCAGCCCTATTAACCTGAAATTTGGTGAGACTCATCTGCAGGGGTGGACCATCAAAAATTATCCACATTTTTATTCAAAGAGTCACGGTGTCTGTGCGGCAAAGCCGCACATTTTGCCAAGAATTCAAAATAAAATTGCTTTTTGAATGGTAAAACAAAGGGGAGAAGATGTGACAGCGTCACAGATTCAGCAGTAGGCGTAATAAAAGGACAATTGGGGTGCGTTAGCGCCCCAATTGTCGGCTATATTTCAAATTATTATTACTCTGGAAGAATTACAAAGTAGTGGTCCAAGACATTACTCAATAATACTTTTGTTACTTGAAGACTAGGAGGAGAAAGAGAGAAGTGGGAAGAGAAACCAAAACGTTTGCTCAAACATGAGTACTCTTACTCTGCTCCGTCAGCCAGACTTCGGCCTTTTTTAGTAGAAATACAGACTAGTTGGCACAGAATGGCGCTTTGTACGTTTGTGGATGAGAAAGAGGACTGTGCTTTTCTGAACACCGGATTCAACACAATTTAGATTTGTCTGCTTCTTCCACTGTAGTGACGCTTCGACCAATCAGCGGGAAGTATTTTTGTAACTTTCAGTGAAGCCATGTGAAGAACTCACTTCAGTGTGAGACACAGATCAATCAGGTGTGAGTCAGGTTATAAAAGTATGGTTTCTGATAACTTCTCAGAGTAGTAAAACATTTACAAAAGGTTACTCAAATAAACTACCCACTACACACGCACACATTGCATTGCAGTTACTGTTGTAGGAGATTAAATTGACCATGCCAGGTTTGTGTAATCTTAGGTCGGTGACATTTGCACACCTGACTTGAGCTAATTGTGTAGTAGTTAATTATACAGCGCCTCAGCTACAGACTGTCAAAATGTGCAGTGACAAATGAGTCGTGTTTCTGAATTGTGTCCAAACAATTAACCTTTGTATTTCATTTTATTCAGTCAGATTCACACCCTTTCTTGACACACTATCATGTGCTGAACAGCTCCCTGAATTTGGATGGGATTCATACATTTGAAAAATGGCTAAATTCAAAGCACATTATGATTGTCCAAATAGGTATGTGCGGTAGGTTTAAATGGAAGACCATGTGGACTCAGTTGAGCAAATAGGAAGCCCAGATTGAGGGCGTGAACTAGATTGTCCCTCCTGAGCGGGGAATTCTTGGGCTCGTTGTCAATCTGTTCTATGAGTGTTTCATAATTTATAGTCCTTTGTACATATCTGGGACAGAGAGAGGATGTTTATAAAATTAGAAATCAAAATTGTACATACTCTTCCATTAAAAAGGGTCTATTAATATTTTTCACATTTTTGGGTTTTTCCTTTAAGCTTAAAATAGGTACATTTAATTGTTCCTGTAGGGAAAGTTGTCCTCTGCATTTGACCCATCTTTCCATGCCACTGGGGCAACTATCAGGAGCAGTGGTTGCTGCAGCAGATCATGTGACCCACCTCTAGAGCTTGTGCTAGGCTTAGTCAGGACTACTGTAGCTGAATGATTTTGTTTGCTCTTTTGCACTTGTTATTCACAACAATGCAATGCCTCCTCTCAAGTACCATGCAGCATAAACCTTCTCTTTTGAACCCTGCATCCCCTGTTATGATGATAATACACTCAAGTCAATTTAGCGCCGCTGCACCACTGCATACATAGTGCTTTGTGAAGGCAGCAATGTGATTTCATATGCCAAGGTCACAGCTGACATTTGTAACATGTGATTCAGCTTGTTATTGATGGAGACGGGCCGGTGAAGTGTACCTCCTCAGGGTGTTATAAAGCACCCACACTAAGGATGCTGTGCTCCACATACATCCACATAACACATACGAATAATTATACCACATCCTCACTGGTTTAGCATATAGACATGTAATGTTAGCTATGCCCTAGCTAGCATCAATGCATAGAACACATTCTCTTATGCTTGACATTTCTGGCACAGTTCAGTCGGCAAATGTATTCAGTCCAGTGACATTTTACACAGTCTCTGACAATGGATTCAATAAATACTAGATCCGTCAGAGGGAGGACAGAAGACCCTGTACACTCAGGGCTCTTTAAAGTTTTACTTTTTAAACCGTTCATTTTTTTTTATTTTTTTTTTATTTGTAATATTCAGGGATTTTTCAAGGGATTTTAACTCCATCCAACAAAACTGTTAATTTAGAATTATTAATGAATTAAAACAAGACAAAATGTGATTTTTCAAGGGATTTTAACTCCATCCAACAAAACTGTTAATTTAGAATTATTAATGAATTAAAACAAGACAAAATGTATGCTGTTCTCCTAAAGACACTCTAGTGACCCAACAATTATATCTATTCTTACGCTTGATGGAAACATGTTTGAACAAGTACTCTATTACTTGGGCAGCTGGATCGATGATAAACTCTCATTCAACAAACACAAGAGCTGACAAATATTTTTTTTTTGTCATTCTTCTTTAGAAATAAAAAGTTTTCCAGTTAATCCAGGCTACATCTCTCTCACTTCTAGATTGTGGTTATATATATATATATATATATATATATATATATATATATATATATATGTGTGTGTGTGTATATGTATATATGTGTGTGTATATGTATATATATATATATATGTATATACATATATATATGTGTGTATATATATATATGTGTGTATATATATATATATATGTGTATATATATATGTATATACATATATATATATATGTGTATATATATATATGTGTGTATATATATATATATATGTATATACATATATATATATGTATATACATATATATATATATATATATATATGTATATATATATATGTATATACATAGATGTGTATATATATATATATATGATATGTATATACATATATATATATATACACACATATATATGTATATATATATATATGACCATAATCTACAGTAACAGTGTTAAAACCACTGAACTCAGTTTATCATTCAGCTCTAAGGTTCATCTTTAAGGTTTATTACAGGAGGAGACAGAACTCACTCATGGCAATCATTGGATGCAAGATGAGAACAGCACTGCCTTTTGTTTGAGTATAAGGCTCTAATTTTCATTTTGCTTGATTATTTATCAAGTTTATTACACATCAGTTCAGGTATTCACCGTTTGAGTCCTCAGGACATTTTTTCTTACAATCCCATCGTGTCAACACAGAGACAGGAAAAAAGGCTTTCAAAAACGTTGCTCCTGTGGAACAAAACACAGACACAGATACTTTTTAAATTAAATAATTCTAAGCCTTTTAATGATTTTAAAGCACTGGTCAAGGACTACCCGCTGCACCGATGTACTTGTTTTATATAATTTTATCTCATATCCATCCATCTTCTTCCGCTTATCTGGGGCCGGGTCCCGGGGGCAGCAGTCTAAGCGGGGACTCTCACAGACTTCCCTCTCTCCCGACACTTCTTGGGAGTTGGAAGAGGAGAAGTTTTTCTCATATTGTATGTTTAAATGTGTTTTTATTGGTTATTTTTATTGAATGTTTTATTTGTGTTTTAGTATCCTGTGTTTATTTGTTGTTTATTTTGTGTTGTTTATCAACAGGGTACCCATGGGTATCCATGAGCAGGCTTACCCCTCCACAGATCTGACATGTAACTTAACCTGGTGGTGTTACCGTCTTGTCTCAATGGAGATAATAATGTTGGATATTCCAGGCAAAGCAATAACTTTTCTGATCTGGTTACATAGTGCACCTTTATTGTAAGTATTTTTTTCTTGAATCACATTTAGCTTTGACCTCCATCCTGCTAAACACTTAAGCTAGATACAGTATAAATGATATTATGCTGTATAAAAGGGTGTTTTGCAGCATCTCTTCTCTCTGTTCTCTTCTCTCCATTCCTCTCCGCTCTCCTTGTTCTTCTCTGGTTGTCGGTTCCAGCATGGTGGCCAACCCTCTGGCCTGTCTTTGATCCCCCATAATGCATTGTGATAGCTGTGTCAGCACTGGGCTGATCTCAGAGACTCTCAGATCAATAGCACAGTGACATGACGGCTGTGTTCTCTCTCTTCCTTCTGTGATCTCATCCTCTTCACATTCTTCACCCTCAAACGTCACATAGACTTTTTAATGTTGCCGATTAGTCCCCACAGACAAATACAAAGCCGGGTTGACAGGACGTTTTGATAACTTATATTCATAGTTCTTTTGTCTCCACAACTGAATGATGACAAAAAACATTCCTCAAATAAATTACAATTTAAATGGATTTTAAGAATATAATTCAAACATTCAATATGTTTTTGTTCATGACATTGCATGACTGACAGCAATGCAAAAATGTTATGGACCTGTGTCATTTGAATCAACATTTCCGACAGCTCAGGCAGCCTCCAGATGTAATTTAGGTAAAAAGTGATGATTTGTTTGTCCTTGGTTTGTAGATTTGGACTTGGCAGACTGGACTGCCGCATGTTGGCACATATGGTGTGAGTCTGTGTGTGAACGAGGACAGTGTGTGGGCAGGAAGCGACTGACTGACATCCAACAAGAGATTCAATTCATGTTTCATCATTCACTCAAGCCTAACCCAGTTGTAACAGAAGAGGCAAGGCAAGGCAAGGCAAGTTTATTTGTAGAGCACATTTCATACACAAGGCAATTCAAAGTGCTTCACAGCAGGAAAAATGCATTCAAATCACAAAAAAATTACAGAAACAGAAATACAATAAAATTAACTAAGTTAAAAATTATCAATCCAACTGATTGTCTAAACTTATAAAATCACAAACAAAAGAGAAGAGTGCAAAGAAAAAATTGTTTCAGTCATATGCGCAGCTAAACAAAACTGTTTTTAGCTTAGATTTGAACATTGTCAGAGTAGAAGCCTGTCTCACATCTTCAGGAAGACTGTTCCAGATTTTTGCTGTATAAAACTGAAATGCAGATTCCCCATGTTTTGTCCTGACTCTGGCACCAGCAGGAGGCCGGTCCCTGAGGTCCTCAGAGTCCGAGATGGTTCATATGGCACTAACATGTCTGAGATGTACTTTGGTGCTAGGCCATGGAGAGACTTGTACACAAGCAGAGCTGCTTTAAAGTCTATTCTCTGAGCCACAGGGAGCCAGTGCAGAGACCTGAGAACAGGACTAATGTGATCATACTTCCTGGTTCTAGTCAGTACCCGAGCAGCAGCGTTCTGGATGTACTGCAGCTGTTTTACAACTCGTTTGGAGAGGCCAGTGAGCAGGCCGTTACAGTAGTCTAATCTACTGGAGACAAACGCATGGATAAGTCTCTCTAAATCTGGTTTTGACACTATATTTTTGATTTTGGCAATGTTTTTAGATGGTAAAAAGCTGCTGATGTTATTGATTTGACGTGGCTATTAAAGTTCAAGTCTGAGTCCATTATTACCCCCACATTTCTAATTTGGTTTGTAGGTTTTAGAGCGAGACTCTGGAGGTGACTACTAACACTTTCTCTTTGTTTCTGTGGGCCAAAAACGATTATTTCAGTCTTGTCTGAGTTCAGCTGGAGAAAGTTGTTTTGCATCCACAAACTGATCTGTTGGATGCAGTGACAGAGTGAATCTACTGGTCCATAGTCACCTGCCGATATTGAAACATAGATCTGAGTGTCGTCTGCATAATTGTGATAGGACACATTTTCACTGCGTATCAACTGACCTAACGGCAGCATGTAGAGGTTGAACAGAAGGGGACCCAGGACTGACCCTTGGGGCACTCCACAGGTCAGGGTCATGTGGTCTGAGACACAACTACCAATTTCAACAAAGTACTTCCTATCTTCCAGATAGGACCTTAACCAGTTTAGGGCAGTGCCAGTGATGCCCACACAGTCCTCTAGTCTCTGTAAGAGGATCCCATGATCGACAGTGTCAAAAGCAGCACTCAGATCTAACAGAATTAAGACTGAGGCTTTGCCCGTGTCAGTGTTCAGGCGGATGTCATTTGTCACCTTGACAAGAGCAGTCTCAGTGCTGTGATGAGGTCTAAAACCTGACTGAAAAACATCAAATGAGTTGTTTATTAAGAGGAAATCTGTGAGCTGTTGGTAAACAACCTTTTCAAGGACTTTGCCCCAAAATGGCAGATTAGAGATGGGCCGGTAATGACTCAGTACTGCGGCATCAAGACTGCTCTTCTTTAGGAGATGCTTTATGACCGCAGTTTTCAAAGACATTGGGAATGTTCCAGATTGAGGCGACATGTTAACTATGTGAGTGAATGGTGCTAACAAACTGTTCAGCACAGACTTTAGAAATCTGGTGGGTAACACATCGAGGCAGCATGTAGATGAACTCAGACTGGTGATGATCTCATGGACAGTTTTGTCAGTTACTGGTGCAAAGTGAGTTAGCTCTAAGTGTCTTGGTGGTTTTAGGGTAATTTTTTGCATTGTGGTATTTATAGCATTTTTAATGCCCTGAACTTTGTCATTAAAGAATAATGCAAACTCATTACACTTGGATGTGGAAATGAGTTCTAACGGCAGCTGAGCTGGAGGGTTTGTTAATCTGTTTACTGTGGCAAACAGGACACGCGAGTTGTTACTGCAGCTTCCAATTTTTTCAGAAAAATATCTTTCCCTAGTTCTACATAAGATTAGGTTGTACATGTTCAACTTCTCTTTGTAAATCTCTTTTTGAACCTGGAGCTTTGACTTGCGCCATTTCCTTTCGGCCCTGCGGCACTCCCTTTTCTGTGCCCTGACCGAATCATCATTTCTCCACGGCGCCTTCTGCTTATTTTTAACCATTTTAGCCTTTATAGGGGCGATGGTGTCCAGAACATTCAAAACACTAGATGTAACAGAGGTCAACAAATCATTTACATTAGAACATGAGACATTTTCAAAGTTTATCATTTCCATAAACAGTGCACCTGTGCCATTACTTATGTGTCTCCGCTGAACAACTGCAGGACCAACCGGTGGTTTGGGAGAAACAGACAGGTCAAAGAAGACACAGAAATGATCAGACAGAGCAACATCAATCACATTAACATTTGAAATATTTACCCCCTTTGTAATTATGAGATCTAGAGTGTGTCCTTTGCTGTGGGTGGGGCCTCTCACATGCTGAGTAAGACCGAAGGTTTCAAGGACAGCATCAAGCTCTTTAGCGTTTCTGTCACAAATATTATCAACATGCACATTGAAATCACCTGTAATGACCAAACCATCAAAGTCTGTGCATACGACTGAAAGCATCTCAGTAAAATCATCAATAAAAATTTGGCAGTGCTGGGGAGGCTTGTATAAAACAATGAAGAGAACGGATGGAGACCGTTTTAGCTCCATTTTAAAGGATACATACTCAAATGATGAAAACACCCCAAAAGACAACCTGCGGGTAATTATTTCATCTCTAAAGACAGCACAGACTCCACCCCCTTTTTTGTTTTCTCGTGTTTCAGATTCAAACTTAAAGTTGGGTGGAGCAGATTCTATCAGAACTACATTTCCTGTGTTTTTGTCAAGCCATGTTTCAGCTAAAAACATAAAATCAAGATTATAAAATTATTAATTAAGAGAGATTTGTTACATAAGGATCTGACATTTAGCACAGCAAGTTTCAGACTAGTTTCAGTGGGACTGGGCTTTATCTTTTCACAGGGAATATGAATCACATTTCTAAGATTGGGCCTGACTCGCATTTTGTTTTTCCATCTGTGTGATGATGTGACTACAGAAATAGCACTAGGGGGGGCTCTTTTTACATAGGGTCCCGGGTTGGTTTGATTTTTAATGTGACAATAAGTCCCGCAACGCTGAGACCCAGTGCATCCTAGCTATGGGAGATACCAGGTGAAAGGCGAGGTTGGATGGGTGGTGGGGCTTTTGTAGCCAAGGAGAGTTTGGGACCAGTTGAGAGGCGAGGGGGGATGGGTGGTGGGGCTTTTGTTGGTGTAGTCGGCTTGTGCAGGGAAGAGTTGATAAGTATTGACATAGCCCTTGCTATATTGGGCGTGAGTGGAGCCATCTTAATGCCTGATTTGATCAGACTTTCAAAATGGCTGGGAAGGCCCATGGGTGAGAGTGGAGATGAGAAGGAGAATGATGAATCTTTAGTGGGAGTAGATGTTGCAGGGGGAACCCAGGGCTGGTGTGAAGGCAGGGGCGATGACAGGGATATTGTTGGGCTTGTCACAGATGGGTCCAAGGCCTTTGAAGATTGTTCCTTTGCTGGAGGCGGTTGAGGTGAATGTGGAGCAGCTGCTGATGAATCCTTTGGTGGAGGCTGAGGTTGTGGTGCTTTTGATGTTGAAACATTGGCTCGGTCTCTGGCTGATGGAGCAGGAATTCTTCTCTCATTCCTCTCTTCTCTAACTATCTGCTCAGGACCCTGTCCAGGCCCAGTCCAATGCCTCAGAGCGTGGAGCAGGTTCTCTGTCAGCACCCTCACTCCACCTCTGCATAGGTGGGGGCCATTTCTCTTAAACAGGTCCTCTCGTTTCCAGAATAGATAGAAGTTCTCAATGTAGTGTAGTCCTCTCGGGGAACACTCTTTGGGCAGCCATGTGTTCAACTGAAGAAGCCGGCTAAACTTGTTTATCCTCCTGTCGATGTTTGGAAGAGGTCCACTTATGAATGTTTTGATTTCCATTTTATCAAGCACGTCGAATAACTTCAAGAAGTCTTTTTTCAAAACTTCAGTCTGTTCCCGCCGCATGTCCACTGCACCCACGTGCACAATCAGCTGTTTAGCTCCTCCATGCTTAGCCATAATATTTGGAAGGAGTGACGTTATCTCAGAAACAGTGGCGCTTGGAAAAGAATGTGTGTTTATCTTTTCATGCGTCACATGACTTATTGCGTCGTCCCCAACCAAAACAATCTGCGTGACCTTGGCTCCTGGCACAGATCCTCCTCGCTGTATTTTGGCCACGTCATCTTTCCTTTTTTCATTTAATTTCATCTCTGAAAGTGGTAAAAATCTGTTTGTGAGCTGTATTTTAGGTGACTTCACGTTATCTTTGTATCGTTTAGGCTTTGCTCCAAGTTTGTTCCAAGAAACAGCCTGGTCTTTCTGGTTTTTAGACAGTTTTGGAAACGACACAGAGTCACTGCGGTTTAGGTTGAAAGTAGCAGTTTTTCTTGTAAAAAGTGTGCTCTTCTTACCATCGGTTGACACAGGAATGGTATCGTGAAGAACTTTTTCAGATTCCAAAACAAATATCCGTGTTTTCAGCTCATTCATTTCTTGTTGATATTTCCGACAGCGTTCACAGTCTTTCTCCCTTCTTCTCCCGGACATGTCGCTGGCGTCAGATATGTCGTTAAAACTGGAAAAAAATTCTTAAAATCCTTGGTTTACTTGAAAAAGTCTAAAACAAAAATGTTTGGAAGACAAAAACTGATTAAAAAGCAAAATGAATAAGGAAAGCAGCGATAGCAAGCGGAGCGAGCAAAAAAGCGTGTGCACTCTTCGGAAGCAGGATAGGAGTGGACAAGAGTTTGAGGGTTTTGATGCTGAAGGAAATGTGACCCTTTGCTGAAGGTACAATATGTAGGGCATTTGCAATAATCTAATTGAACTGTATATATTTTTTGACTCTCAGAAATGTCATTCTGTCCCTGGGACTACAGGTGGAAATTTGCAAATTTGCTTTAACCTGGCACAAGCAGCTTTCCTTTTTGTGTAAGTAAATACGTTGGAATTAGTCTCTTTGGGGACAGAAGGTTGTTCTGAAATCATTGTACCTTTATATTTAGAGAGAAATGTTATATAAACATGTATAATGACTTTTACTTTAGAGTGCATCAGCATGGCAGTACAAAAGCACAAATTCTAAAAGTTGTAAATAGGAAGGATGATTACTTCTACACAGTTAACTCTGCCTGTTGTCCGGTGCATCTGAGTGTGGTCATTGGTCTGTGCAGCTGCCTGTAGTGGTCACCCAGCACATGGCCTGTCATAACAGACTCCTGGGAGGATCATGCATGGCTGAGTGTGATTAGGTTAAACATGCTCAGGAGTGATGTGATGTGAGGTGGCACTGTGTTGCACATACACATACGCATGTCTATTTTTGTGCTTTTGTGGACCAGAATATTTTCAGTCTTTGTAGTCATGTATTTTGATCCCGATGTGAATGTAGGTGCAGTGTTTTGAGGCTGGTCAACGTACAAGGGGTGCACAGTGTATTGGAAAATACAGTAAATAAAGGGAATGTCGACAAGAATGCCATACTAATTTAGTCGACTAACGGCAGGTGTTCACTGATTTCGGTCTGCGGTTTGAGACCCGCCGCGGGTCCAGGAGTCACACGGGTCTGCGGAAAGAATCCACAAGAAGTCTATCTTTGCCGGACACCACAGCAGCCTGGTGCGGCTTCCAGGTCATTAGATATGTGTTCTCATGCGAAACATGGCAATCCTCAAAAACGGACCGCACCCGGTTCAGAGTTATCGTACACCAGGCATAGGTTATATGCCTTTCATTGGGGTTCTATAGTTTAAAAGAGGAACTTGTATCTACTCTCCCCTCATACTTTCCTTCATTTATGTTTCATTTTTATTATTTAAAAAATATCAGTATGTTTAAATATCAACTTTTAGTCTTGTTTTTGTGGACAAAAATGTTTTTTTTTTTAATCATAGTTACAGTCTTTATGAATAGTTATAGTCAGACATTAACAAAAATAACAACATAAATGTATATAGCCAAACCATCTGCTTAAGTGATTAGTTATCAGTTCCAGACTGGCTGTAATTTAATCTGTTGAGCCATACTTTCTATAATCAATAAGTATCAGTATATACACCCAAGTTACTTCCCATTTTACCTATTCCTGAATAACAGCCAAGTGGATGTTGTTTGTACAAGACAAACCAAATGACAAAATGACTGTTGTTCCAAATGTGTCTTTTATCTGACAGCTTTGTTGTGTGAGATAGGACTAAGAAGCAGCTCGCTCATCAACAGTGAGCGTGTGAAACGATATTCTATTTGTAATCAAATGTGTTGCGCAGTTCGCTCTACTTGAATATTTTTGTGCTACTTTTGCTTTTCCCAAACCACCCCGTCAATTCTCTGTCATCTGGCTTCACGCTAGTCACCATACAGGCACCACTGACTTTAAATGTTAAACTTATATAACGAGTAGTGGAGTCACATTTGTGCTTGGTACTTCGCAGTCACTCCATAACTAATACTATCAGAGAGCGTGCAGCAGTTGGAGCTTATCCATGCTATTTAATGTATAGCCACACTGCCCCTCACTCATGGTCTCAGCTCATATCAGAGAGCACACTTCTGCGCACTTTGTCATGCTGCCCTCCTTCCATGAAATCCCCATCTTTTCCTCCAACTGCCTCAGTGCCCCTGCTTAAGACACCTCTGCTTGGTCACCCAGTTTGGAAATAGACCTTCAGGGAGACATATGAGATTGTATAAGTGTTCTGCCTTCATCAACTTAATCAAAGTTGCATTTCAATTGATTCATACCAGTTAAAATAATGATAACTGATTCCAGGTCACACATGTAGGCTTTGGAAATGTCACAGACATTTTTCAACAATAAAATTGCACATGAAAATCCGTTGTTTGTACCATCCATCGTCAAATTGAAAATGACTTTCATATGGAAATCAAATGGCTACCTTTGGCTATTACCTTTTTCTACTATGGGCTACTCCTGGAGGAATGAGGGATTACATCGATTTACACAGATTATGCAAATTTAGACCCCCTACATTTTTTTAAAAGATTAAATGTCCTATATTATGCTAAACTGACTTTTAGTGGTTTATTCATACTATTTTCTTGATTGTTTTAGCCTCATCAGAGAGAAATCCATGGGCTCTGTGTTTATAAAACATACAATGAAGTACCAATGCCAAGGTGTCTCCAAAAGTAGTTATAAAGCCGGGATATTGAATTACTTAATTCGATAATGACAATTCTTTCTTAAACCAAAGACTTCCCAAATAGCAACAATTTTCTGCGGTCAAGTTAATGAAACATGTCATAACAGCTGGATAACTACAGGCCAGGATGCAGCAGCCACAACAAAACACCACCCACTGCCTCTCCTCCTCGTTCTAGCATCAGCAGCACACTCATGTAAAAGTGCTTGAACCCCCCCTCTTCTAGACGCATTCAGTGTCACTGCCAATGCGCTGCGTCATTTGTCTCCATTGAAGCTTGTTTCATGAATCGCCCGTCCACACTTTCCCCTGACGGCTGACGACGCCATGTGCCCAAGTGTGCGCAGTTATCCATGAGAGCTATGTCCTTCAATTGACCCCCAAGTAAATATGCAAATACACAAATATAGTTTTGGAGAAGCCTGGTGTTTCCCAGCCTCATATCCATACATTTGAATGCACTGTATCAGGGAGTTATTTATAATAGGCACTGACCTTGTCCTTGGCGTTCACATTTCTCCATCCTTTGATCAATATGTCATTCATTAACCCTGGTTGCTGACCTGGAGCTCTGTAAACTATTACTAATTACCCACTAATTCCACTCATGGACTTGACCCCCTGCTTCGTATTCAGTCATTACTTTGTGTCTGTAAGCTACCTTTCCCCTGGGTTACCAATAAGCCTATATTCTGGACTGTCTTGTGACATTTAATGGCGAAACAAGGTCTAAAATATGACAAATCGTGTGGTATTACCTCTGATGTTTTTATGACAATAGTCTGTTTGTAATTAACTACGCAGGCGAACTTTTGCGTGAAACTTCTCAACACCAAAGGTACATCGTCTTCATTTATTGTCGTCTTGTGATCATTTTAAGCTCAGAACAAGACAAACTGCAGACGGCAAGAGTCAGAGCGAAAGAGAATGGAAAACAGAAGGGAGGGAACACCAAGATGACAGCAAAAGAGAGAGACCTCAAGGGAAAGCAGACTTGGAGACAGAAAGAGGCCAAAGCGTGAGAGGAGATATAGCAGCTAATGAGAAGAGCTTCGCAGTAAAGACTTGTGATGTGCCTCAGGATTACCACTGAGTTTCACCTGAATACTCCATTTCGAAAACTCCACTCTGTTCTGCCGTTTTTCAAGATATGAATGAGAACACTTTGCCAGAGTGTGTAATGTAATGCATTTAATGGCTCCAAAAACAGTTTCTGCAGATTTTTTCCCCCTCAAGTAAAAGCTGGAATATAAATAGGAAAAAGTTATGTTATAATGACAAGAATATAAGACATTTAAAGTCCAAGTAAAACATTGCAGTAAATACTAGTTAAACATAGGTCTGAGCATTTTTTTCTTAAGAATTGTGATGAGAGTTGAGATTAATTTAATTGAAAATTCAAGATTCAGTTCACAGTGCATAACAACAAATTTAGGAGCGTTTGGGCTGCACTGCTAACCTTATCCAAGAATCATGCACATTTCCGAACAAGACTGTCGAGGATCGTACGTTCCAGACATGTTTTCTCAACCTTTAAGGGAGCCATTCCGGCACGCTTTTTTTTTTTTTAAAGACAGTATGATCACATGCAAAAACTGAAGGTTGCCTCCAAAAAAATGTGCCAGGCTTTCTCAGGATAGCAGGGGGGAAACAACGGACACTTCAAACGCCCCAGAAACACATATTTCACCGTCACAGGGGGACTTTCAAAGAAGTTTAATAAGGTAAAAATAGGTAAAAATATGACATAGTTCTCCTTTAACTAAACTGTGCCGAATGCTCTGTGTGACCAGAGCCAGTTATTTTGCTAAGGATAAATGCAGCTATTATGTATATTTTTAATATACATTTAATCTGTAATTGCAGTATTTACACCAACCTGCTCATGGTCTACAATGAGCATTTATGCTATAACCAGGCCCCAGCATCTTTCCCATGACTCTTGTTTTAGTTAATGTATCATGTTGCACTGTCCCCTAATAGAGGATGCCAAACCATACCTTTGAGACTGAGACAAATCTTTCACTCCTATAGTAGAACGGGAAATATATCTTACTCACATGGTTTTGACAGTAATCCCAATGATTTGTCTTGGGCTTTGAGGATGGAGGTTGGGTACTGGGTTGGGTGTTGTTCAAGAAATCACTCAAGTATAAGGCCAATCAATTAGTTTATGAAAAGGCTATTTACAGTCCGCTGTTGTAAGCAAGTTTAACATATCAACATGAGCAGGAACAGTAGAGCTCATTTGCTTTACCTCTAGCACGCCGCCACATTTTTGCTCCTTGTTTTCATGCGCATTAAGACATACAACGTGCTGGCATCTGTGTTGATGTATTACTGCTGCCAGCTTTAGTTAAACATGCTTGTATCAAAGGAGAGCCAAAGTAAACTGTGAGTGTTCTCAGCTTTGGAAGGTCACCAAAAGCGTGCAGAGGCTGTTGTGAGGGAAGTCTTAGTTTTATAGAAAGAAAAAAAAAACAATACAGAAGGGCTTAGAGTAGTTCAGTAGACTTAACTAAAAACAGATGCTCCTTACTGTAAACGGCTTGCTTATTTGATTTAGTTTCAGTTCAAGCTCCTCCCTTCATATATATGAGCCTTCAAAATGATTGAAGAGCTACTTGATGATGCAAAACGTCTTAAAACCTTTGTCCAGTTGACAGAATTCTTTTATTTTATTATGAAACCTACCTGGACGACTGAGGGACCACACAGAAAGCTCACAGTTGTATACATTTCTTGTACATACTCAAGTCAGAACAATGGATAGCGCCATGTTATTATTCTTGTAAGTATTCTGCAAAAGGTTAAATCCATCATGCTAGGAAATTAGAGCTATCAACAAAACCTGTAAGAACCTAAAAAATATAAGTACAAGATGAGAAAAATGCCTAGTAAATTTTCTTCTATAATTCTGTGGATGAAAGTCAAATCTTTGTTTCTCAGGTGCAAGTTTGGATGGCATAAGAACATAAGGACACAAAAGCTTTAAACAAACTAAAACATTTTTGGCCTGCAGCGTCTCCCCTAAATAAATACCTTCATAAAGGACAGTCTGGTCCTGTCAGTCATTCCACAGTGAACACAGCTGCTGCAGTGAGACAAGTGGGCCACCTGACAGCAGTGGCAGCAGCTCACGCCTCGATGCACGCGCTCAACATGGCAACGCGCGCACATATGCTAACGTATGAAAAATACAGTTCACTTTCTCCGTCTTCCGCCGGCCTCACTCAGATCTAATTGGCACTGGCCCCATGTGCCTCGTAGTGCCACGTACATGTAAACAAACACTTATTCTTCCTCACAGATGCGCTCCCCTTCTCTGTCGCGGTCTACAGTGCGCCTTTTCACTTAACACCATCCTGACGGCTCCCAAGGCACCCATCTCCTTGTTTTGATTTCAATGTCACACTATTTTATCTCCTCTCCAAAAGCCTCTTCCCCTCTTCCTTCTCCACATCTTCTCCTCCTTTTTATGCTCATGTTTTTTTTCTTCTCTATCCTACTCATGCAGGCCAACAACATGCAAATTATGCCCCACAAATGCAAATCCCCCATATCTCGCAGGACCCCCGCTGGAGAATATAGAATTGGGCGGGCTCAGATATACCAGCCGCTTATGCTTTTGTTGCAGAAGAACCTATTGTTTTGAAGGTTACCTTTGAGAACTGCTGAACAATCAGGAAATGACTCGGACAGGACATTGTATAGTGTATCTCTTCTATTATTATTTTCAAGAGATTCAGCCCTAACCCGATTCGCAGAGTAAACATTTCAACCTCAAAGTGCAGTGTACAAACAGATTTCAGTGTTTGCCCGTTGGGTTATGTAATTCAGGGAAATCCTTACAAATCCTTAGTGCTGTTTTTAGTGTGCTGTCCATGGTGCTAAAATCAGCTGATGGCAAATAATGGCTGCAGGTTTGCAGGGCTCAGCTGCAAGTGTGCAAGGAGTTTCTTCTTTTTCTGCCCTCCTTTACCATCTGCTCCTCACCCTGTTACCTTTTGGCGTGATGTTTACATTCATTGCATGTTAACAATGTCACATTGCCACAGCGGTTTGTAGCATGCGCTCCTTGGGGGATTTCCAATATTTCTTAAGTGACACACAAAACTTAATCTATTACAATTTGGGAGGAAAAAGGCCAAACATTTATTAGCCATTAGCCTATCAAAAGACTAGGACTTTATTCTGCAAAACCGATCATCTGACGCTTTTAAACATCAATGCATTACTTTAAGTAGTACTACAGGACATTCCAGTCTAAGGTGTTTTATATTATTTAAAAAGCCTGAAATAAATAAGCATATAGCACAAAAAATAAATAAAAAAGTGTTTTCTAATGCAAGCACACCTAAGGTTAAAAATATGTTATACAAACTTTAGTGCATAATTCTCATACGTAGCCAACTGTTGAACTCTTTTGTTCGAAACAGCTCTGCGTTTTGTACATCTTTTGTGAATATTGACCTTATTTTCTGTGTTGTGGTGCTGTAACACTCTGGCCACTTGTTTGTTGCGTGCCCATGTGAAGTGTGCAGAGCCGGGTGACTGTCCTCGGGGCTTGTCCACACCAGAGCAGAGCAGTGGCTGACCAGCTGTCCCTCTCGCAGCAAGCAGCATGTTCACTCCTCCATCCAATCTCTCCATTTGGAACGCCTCCCACTTTGTTCTTTAGTTCTTTTCATGGTAATACATTTCCGTTTTCCTCTTTTCCTGCTTTGACATAGAACATAATGAACGATGGCTATGTGACATTTCTTAATCATACCTGTATGACTAAGAGTCATATATTTTAAATAATTGCAAGTAAATACAGGAAAGTAAGCGGAGATAGGGGGTAGGTGAACACCGACATTTTACTGGTACATTGACACTTTACTTAATTAACAGTGCTGGGCAAGTTCTCGTTATAATTACCTGTTACTTCTCCCCAAATGTAATTGAATTAGTAACTGGCTTAATGAAAGGTAAAGTAATTATTAATTACAAAACAATATATCACTAAATGCACCTGCAACTAGTGTTAATTAAGTGATTCTTCTCCAGACACACTTTGTACAGTGACAATAGCGCAGGCTGTGTCTCCCTTCAAGCCCATTCCGGAGTTTTTCTGCTTCGATTTACGACGAAACACGGCTCAAAGAGGCCCAAAACTTCATTAATGATATCGCACTCTTTACTATTATCACAATGGTGAAGGTTGATGTGGCAGTTGATGCAGCAACCGGGAAAATAAACGGAGAGAAGTTCTATCAGATACCGAAAAACCAGGAAATAAGAGCGCGATGGACATAAGACTTTTATTCATATATATATATATATATATATATATATATATATATATATATATATATATATATATATATATATATATATATATATATATATATATATATATATATATATATCTCTAGATCTAGATCTAGATCTAGATCTAGATCTATCTAGATCTAGATCTAGATAGATCTAGATCTAGATCTAGATCTAGATCTAGATCTATATATATCTAGATCTAGATCTAGATCTAGATCTAGATATATATATATATATATATATATATATATATATATATATATATATATATATATATATATATATATATCTAGATCTAGATCTATAGATATATCTGTTCTGCGCACGCTGTAGAATCAACACGTTTTTATTCAGTCTCAAAGTAGACTCTTTCTCACTCACTCCGCGCTGCTCCGCGGCGCTTACAGCACACAGCTGTGGGGCCTACGTCACGGGTGGGCGGGGCACACACGTGCTCTGAGACTACGTCACGGGTTGGGCGGGGGAGCCAGATCGCTCTTCGCAAGGGTGGGGGCGAATATCAAACCAAGCCGTTTGCATTTCCGGGTTGGTGAGGGGGTCCAAGGTCTGGGTGATATTTCTTAACTATTATGTTAATGGTGTTGCACAACCCTTATTATTATCAATTATACACTTAGGATAGACTACGAAACGTGAAAAAAAGCATGTTATGGCACCTTTAATATAGTGGCACTGGAGAAAGTAGTCTGCTGTATTCAGACATGCTTGGCTCAAGTCTTTATGGAAATCTGTACACCCCAAATGCACATGGCACTGCCGCTGTTTTTACTCCCATCACAAAAAGCTGCAAAATAAATAATAAATGAAATCATCCATAAAATTCATGCATATGACGCCTAATTCCTTTTCCATGTTTCCATGTTCTGGATTGTAGAAAGCTGCGTGTAATGGAAACCAATGAAATATTAGGAAGTAAAACCTCACCTTTAAACCCATCTGATGCTTCTTTTTCACATTTGCAGTAATTTTGTTTAATTTCTTAGCCAATCACTTTCTCCAATTCCTCGTTGTGCTTGTGTTTACTTCCCCACGCTCACCTGGACCCGAGCCTGGCCCGATAACAGAGCGGGGAAATGTGGGCCCGGTATAAAGTCACTGGCCACGGCAGTCGCTTCTAAAAATAGCGCCAATAGTGCGGGTCGTTCTCTGGTGGCTCGGAGCAGCCCGTAAGCTGTGAGCGATGGAGCAGACGCTTTGACGGCCGGGGAGTGGGAATAGCGTGATCGATAACGAGTAATAGTACAGAGTTTGGCTCTTTGAAGTCAGTGTTTAAGAGACACACTCCACTGCAGATTCTAACCAGAACAGATCTGTACTAAAAACATACAGTGTTATAATGTTTTTAGCTGTTAAGGTTCTCAATTAGCTGCAATACGTGCCTGCCTTCGCAACTGCTGGGAAAATTAGTTGCAATATATGTGGAAATGTATTGCAATAGTTTAGCAAATTTCCCCAAAAGCAAATTACATATTTTTTATATTACATATGTAGCCCAACCCTACTCAAAAGCTCATAAAAGTCCCCTTTAACATGTCATATTGTATGCACTTTAGTTAGGAATCATTGCTAAAAATATGATTAAGAAAAAACACAACCACGTCCACCCTGGCAGTTGATTTTTCTCGCTATAGCTCAGTTTTTAGAAATATCCCATCTTTGCCCATGTTGACATTCTTTTTTGAATAAGCCCATATCATCAGAGGTTATAAACAAGCAATGGAAGCATAGAATTCCTCAACTCTTATGTATTGGTGCTAATAGACCTTATGTTGTACATGATGATTCCAGACATATCAGTAAATAATTCTGTGCTTCTGCAAAATGTTCTGAAACACACAGCTCACCCCTGTCATTGTCAAATCAAACATGCTTCTTCCATAGATTCTCCAGTAAACTTTAAGTAACTAAGATGCACATATGACAACAGCAATTGCACATATGACAGAATTGCACATCTAATACTGATGTGCAATTCTGTCATATGTGCAATTGCTGTTGGAATTCATGTGCAATTCATGTGCAATTACTGTGAAATTCATGTGCAATCTATGTGCTGTCGTGACACATATTCATGTGCAATTACTGTCGGGATCACATGCAATGGTATTTATTTATTTGTCTATGGGAGTTTTTATTTATCTATAGGAGATCTTCTAGTGAAAGTGTTTTTCAGACTTCCTATAAGTGATCTGTTCTTCTGTATCTACCTCTGGATCTACCTGCGTTGCACCAATGAAATTTCCCCATGTGGGACAATAAAGGAATATCTTATCTTATCTTATCTTATGAACAACATGAGGTGTGAGGTCATTCTACCAGAGCGGATTAAAAAGAAGAGAGACAAATGTAGTTTATACAACAGCCACTACATGTGAAGCTGCTAAGAGAAGAAAGACATGTCACAAAGAGAGGAGGAGAGGTCAGGAGAAGAGAGAACAAGGGAAAACAAGAGCCAAAGTCAGTGAAGACGCTAATGTGAGGGCGGGGAGCGGGATTAAATGAGGTTAGAAAAGACACGGCGCTTTAATGGAGGGACATCAGAAGAAAGAGAAATGACAAGCCGCGCAGCAGACCAGGGACAATCAGAGGGAGGAGTGAAGGTGAAGTGTCAGAGAGGAGACAAAACTGCTCAGTACTCAATAAAGATGCATTCAGACACCACATCAAAATGGACTAAAACCGGAATTAGACCTTGTTGCAATTAGAAAATCATTACAAAAAGACTAAATGTCCTCAAAGATAAGCATACATACCCAGTCACTTGGTCTGTAAACTGTAAAACAGGCCTGTATACCTCTATGGACTAGGGCTGCAACTAACATTATTTAGATACATTTTAATTGATTGTCCTTTCGATTAATTGAATGCGATTGCAAATTTTATGTAACCCAGATAAAGTTAAAGAAATGCAGCTTGAGGATTGCTTGGGATCCAGAGTACACACAACCAATTCTTTACGAAGAGTGATTTTGGTCATCAAGGCAGGTTTATATGTAGAGCACAATTCATACACAATTAATAGTGTTTAACACAATAGGAAAAAATGCATTTAAATCACATGACAGAAATCACAGCATCTGTGTCTATTCATTCAATTTAACAATTTTGAATGACATGAATCATACATTTTGTCCGTGCTTAGTGATCCGCCAGATCGAAAACCAAATCTATTGGCCCACACTGGCAGACACTCCAGACACTCTTTCCCATATTTATTTGACATTGCCAGCGTGACATGAGTCTCTGGAATGGGCACATCGCTTTTAGATTGATTCTTT
Organism: Eucyclogobius newberryi; assembly: GCF_026437365.1. Taxonomy (NCBI): domain Eukaryota; kingdom Metazoa; phylum Chordata; class Actinopteri; order Gobiiformes; family Gobiidae; genus Eucyclogobius; species Eucyclogobius newberryi. The sequence continues at coordinate 12,430,443 of NW_027315757.1, forward strand.
CCCATGTTTGACCGTCCCTATACGTGAGCGCGCTTTCTGCCTCTGCACACGTCTGTGCTGAGTGTAATCATCTTTTACCACGGCTCTCTCGTCGACGCCTCCACCTTATGTGTGGTGCTTTTGTATCTTTAATGATGGACCCAGTCTCGTCTGCACCCTCCCTAGATTTAGCTTTCGCACATTCCCAACGTTAAATCCTGACTCTGGGCACCAGCAGGAGGCCGGTATCTTAGGTCCTCTGAGTCAGAGATGGTTCATATGGCACTAACGTGTCAAAGATGTACTTTGTTCCGAGGCCATGGAGAGACTTTAATACAAGCAAAGCTACTAAAGGAATATCTTATCTTATCTTATCTTTAAAGTCTATTTGGAGTTTGAAGAGGCCAGTGAGCAGACCGTTACAGTAGTTTAATCAAGTGGAAACAATTGCATGGATAAGTCTCTCCAAATCTGGTTTAGACACTATACTTTAGTTTTTGGCAATGTTTTTTAGATGGTAAAAAGCTGCTGATGTTATTGATGATTTGATGTGGCTGTTAAAGTTCAAGTCTGAGTCCATTATTACCCCCAGATTTCAAACTTGATTTGTAGGTTTTAGAGCACTCCCTCTAAAACCTACAAATCACTCCCTCTATCATGCCTCGAGTCAAGCTCAAACAGAATTGTGCAATCAGATTTATTTATTTAAGTCACGCATGTAAAACAGAGAAGTTCACTGGTCATCTATCAGTTTCAGAGTTTCAAAGACGATCGTCTTCGATCGCCTGTTTGATCTGTTGTTTGAGTTACTATCGCCATTTTTAAACTCAAACTAATCTGGCGATTCACCTCTGACTTCTAGCAATCAACATAGTTAAACTATTTTCTGCTAATGTCAAAAATGATTGAGTTACCTGTTGTTGACCCACTCACAAACCATGTTCTATAGTTCTATAAATCAGTTGTTCATGTTTATCCTTAGTTTAATCTGGATTAGGATACATTTTTGCATGTTGTGGCATTGGAAAACATCAATAATGGCTTTGATATAGAAACAAATATTGTAGAAAAGGGTGTACACTGACTTCACTGTTAGTGCAGTTCAAGAGGGTCCCTCAAGACTTAGAAAATCAATGTGCCGTTACACTGACCTTGGCACACTGCAGCCGAGGTCAGTGTAATGAAGAATCCGCTCAAAGTCTTAATTTTGCTGGACACCGCAGCAGTCTGGGATAGTTTTGAGGTCATTAGTTTAACAATGGGATTTTTAGAATGCCTTATTATTTATCCCTATGTTTCAACCCTAAGCTATTTGAACAACCACTTATATGCTGCCATCTTTAATTAATGAGTCAACTACAGAAACTACTAATTCCCTCAATTACTTCACTTTTTGTCTAATTAGCCGGAGGAATTAATTGGTTCATAGTCCATATTCTAACCGGTAACCCCATTCAAGCCAACATTAAACTTTTTTTTTTTACTAAATTTTCTTCATATAGATAAACAAAACCAAGAATGTTGCTCCACACAAATTTCCTTTGTTTTTGAGCGAATTGCAGAGCTTATCAGAGCGGTTTGGGGGTGAGGGACAGGACACGTATTGTTTAATGTAATGCAGAAGGATAAAAGCATTGCCTTTTGTCTATGCAAGCGTGGCGGTGGTAACAGCATGAGAGATGAACTAAAGCCCAAGAACGTCATAATTTATGTAAGAAACGCTGCATTTATAAAAGATTCTTGCAGCTTTTATGTTTGTCCAAATAACCTCCTTTTAGAGTCATGTTTATTAATATGGTGTAGCTCTGCGCACACTTTGGGTAGATAACTGCAGTTTTTAAAGTCATACCCCAGCCAAGACCTACTGCTTCTACATTATGCTAAAGATTTAGTATGAGTATCAGCGATTACCGTTTCCACAGGAATAGACAGACTAAATAAGGCCCAAACCAGGTCTAAAAGCAGACTGAATCATGACTAAATTATGTATACTGTAACCAACCAGGACAAACAATGACCTTAATCAGGACACATATGAACCTTTATATTAATATAAAGGAAGTTCGGAGTGGAAATAGTTGCTGAGTACCACCAGTTATCCCCGTACCACCGTTTCAGAAGCAAATTAAATACACAAAAGAAAAAAAGAAACAAATTCTACTTTTATAAATAAAAGTTTCAAATGTAGTCATGTGGATAATGTTTTTGACATCTCCTGGATCAATGAGGAACTACACCATCTAGCATGTTTTAATCAAATTTTGTTTGTTGAAAAAGATTAGCACTAGCAAAATGACTCCAAAACATGTCCATATTGTTAAACCATAATGACAAAAATGGTTTAGACCAGGGGTTTCCAAACCTTTTTCACCGAGGGCCGCATTTTGAAATTTCTATGGAGCAGAGGGCCACAAACAACCCGACAATTCGAATACTTAAAAATTGTTCGATGAGCCTCCACACCTTTAATAATATTTGGAACATTAATAATAGGTTGTTATCACATAAAAATGCTTGAATTTTACAGTAAAAAGTACTACTTTTTGTTGTTTGGACCAACTTAGCAGGAAGCCGAAGGGCCAACAAAAAATGGGCTGCGGGACGCATTTGGCCCCCGGGCCGTAGTTTGGACATGCCTGGTTTAGATGATTGTATTCTCTTAATGCATTCTTCACAGGGATGAGTTTATAAGCATGTTTTACCACTTTCAGGGGGCAAAGCAGAGTTTGATTCATGAGCAATGCTAAATCCTGCTAACTAGAGGGTTTTTTTCATGATCGTTGCCAAAACCAATTGGCCCAGTTTGCACATGTGTTCGGACAAAGCACCATGCCTTTCCTTTAGTGTAGTGCTCAGCCCAGATAAATTACTGTCCACTGCTTGAGCTTTATGGCCTGTATATTCTAAATCTCTACTGCTAATAGAGCTACTTCCGGGTTTGTGATGCTTTATAGTGCACAGCAGTTGGATTTTGTCACCCAGAGCGGCTTGCTTAATGGGCCTGTACCAAATTATGTGCATGTAATAAAGTAAAATCTGTTTTGTCATGGGGCGATCTCGATTTTCAATTTGATTTTTTTTGGTCTTTCCGAAAACAAAGTAAAAATGGCTTTTAGTAATGATTTCATTAACATAAACTACAGACTTTTAATCTGTGCCATTTAACACAAGTAATATTCACATTTTTCCCCCCAAAGTCTGACATTTTCTCAAAACCACTTCGACTATGGACCTCTCAATTCAAAAACCCCTCCCAAATAATTGACGATTTCATGTGACCCAATGTCGATCTGCCAATCTGTCTCTTTCGATTAATTGCCCAGCCCTATATCTGATTATTTACCTTATTTTGCCCCGGCCACTTTTGCCGAGCTTCACTTAAAGGAATAATGGAGGATTTTTCGCCGATTTGAGAACTCAAGCGGAAGTGCGCATGCGCACTCACCCCCGTGCGGAGGCACACAAAAGCCTTGTTTCTACAAGTGCGTTTGTTTATTAGCGAGACGGATCGCATTGCGTCGTTTATACAAAGGAGGAACTCATAAAACTGCGGAGAACCATCGTCTTACCCGGAGATTGTCACGTTACCCCGGCGGACATCCTAATTTTTCCCCTCCATCCCTTTTTGGGAAATGGGTTTTGTCTATAGGAGTTTTTGTTTATAAGAGTTCTTCTATTAAGAGTGTTTTTTAAACTTCCTATAATCTGTTATCTGTCCTTTTCCTCTGTACCTGCGTTGTATCAATGAAATTTCCCCATGTGTGGACAATAAAGGATTATCTCATCTCTCATCTCATCTCTCGTCTTCGTAGATTTCCGTCTTTTTCTGTCTTAATTTTGTCCTGTACACTGAGGGAACTATATTATAATAGATCCATGCGCTTAGACACACACCGGCATATCAACCACGCATGCGCAGCCAGGGAAACGTGCTGCTATGCTGGGGACGAGCCGACGAGGCTGCAGCTGTGCAGTAGATGCGTCCTATGATTGACATGTGAATGAACTACTCAGCTGTCCACGCCACGAGGAAATGAGACAAAGATTTGGCGCCAAAAAATCCTCCATAATTCATCTTATCTTATCTTTAAGTGGAAAATGAGAGAAAAGTCTCTAAAATGTGCTATAAAGTAGTTTGATTTGTGTAAAATGTCCAATGTTCATGTGACCAACAAAGTAACAATTCACCGATTTCCTGGGTGGCGTGAAAATGGCTTTTTAGTCGGTGTAGAACTTACTTTCTCTCAAGATCGGCAGTCCTATGTGAACTAATACAACCAGAAGGAGGATTAGGTGGGATGGTGGCGCTCAGACGGACTTCTGGAATAAGGTGAATAGAGCATTGTTTTCTCTATAAAGCAGGACGTGCGCCTAATGTTTGTCAGTGTTACTGTGACGGCTAAGTTTATTAGCTCTTTTCACAACTCTCTGAGGGCAAAGTGAGTTTTGCAGTCACCGTAAAGCTAACAACAACCAGCATGCTAACAGCGCACTCCCTGCTTTGTGCAGAATAAAACGCTCTATATTAGATGCAGACAGCACAAGATGGACTTATTTTCACTCTTAGAGTTGATTTTACAATATTTTTACAATATATCTGTACTGGGGCTAAATTAAAAAAATAAAAACTGTTGGATAAACCCTCTTTAACTAAAATCCATTTCTTTTATCCTTGAGAAATGGCTCAGGTCCTGTTACAAATGAAGGAAGTGGTGTTTCTGATTCCCCATAGGGTTATATTGAGAGTGTGTAAGAAGACAGATGGGTCACAGTGCTCCCTCAGTGGGGCCGGGCTGGAGCAGGGCTAATTACATCTTAATTAAATACAAGCGGCCTGTCCCATAAGAATAGCACATGTGTAATTGTGTGTGTGAGTGTGTAGGACTGACCAGTGTTGGCGCGCAGGGCCCGAGCGGAGATGCCGTTGGTCCCTATAGGATGATGGACCCCACCTCCATCCAGTGCTCCTGCCTCTCCTGGCTGCTTTAACAACTCTGTTAGAGCCCTGGAGAGAGAGAAAAAACACGCACATTTTACAATTTTTACTGCCATTCAACTGCAAATGTTTCACAATAATAAAAGCTGATACAGAGATGGAGAGGCTCAGGCTGAGGGAAATGATCAATACAAATGAAAATATGCGATTCCACACAGCCTTAACACAGTGAGAAACAGATGGTTCCTCTCTATAAAACAGAAGTGCTCTGAATGTGTTTCAAATGGAGCACAAAGAGACTGTCTGGAGCTTTGCCAAGTTAGATTGTCAATCATTTAATACAAAGATATCCTTTGAACAAGTTGTACAAAACTGCTGCACAGACTGGAAAAGACCAAACATACGATATTCTCTCTTATAGAACAGCCAAAACAAAATGAATCAGAATTAGAATCAGAAAGGGTTTTATTGTCAATGAATGAGAAGTTACTACAAATAAGAATTTATTATAATGAAGAGATTAAACAAAGCAATGACCATTGTGGCCCTCTAACGGACATATTTATTAAAGTATATAAATCGGAAGGGAAATAATATCTAAATTATATAAATTCATTATTTGGAAAGCCTTTCTACTAAATATATTCAAAATAAATGAGAAAGAGAAGGTAATTTATTGTGTGTACGTCACAGTGGTCACATGTTTGGAGGGGATTCAGCTGGTAAAAATGATCAAGCTTTTTCCATGTCAAAGTGCACATTATTCAAATTATATCAAATATTTTGGCATTTTTTGGCTTTCGGCTTATAGTCGACAGCCGGAGCGACTTATAGTCCGGAAAATACAGTAACCAAACATTGGGACAGATGGGAAAATGACATGGGGGTATACTCCATGACTGCCATTTTATTAACTGTTATTTAGGCTACTCCTTCCACTCTCTGGTCATGTTATATTGTTTTTTCTTAAATGAAAAAACATTAAAAAAAAATAGCAACATCCCTGACTCATTGTTCACAATACATAATCTGCATAAACAAAACATGAGAAAGCATGAGTACTACTGTAATATTCTGATATGCTATTTTAAACTTGCTTGTCATTTAATCCCATTTAAGTCCCTGAAAGTTGGTAGTCAAAATTGTTTTGAAATCAAGAGAATCAACTAGGTCAAAAACCAGGTGCAATTCAGATTCAATTTATTAAGCCATTACTAAAATATGTATATCGCTTTTACTGTAAAAAAAACAACACCATGTCTTACAGTAAAAGGTTTTTAGTGTAATTCTCTGTCAGAGTTTTAGATTTAGTACTGTGTCAGCTTATTATTTTGTACATTTATTTGCAATAAATTGTGCTGCTCATCTGTTATGTTCATTTGGACGAGGCAATTCCATTACCACTTAACAGCTCTGGCCACTCGCATTTTCATCTATTTTAGATGGCTTCTGCATTGTTAGGTTCTATTCTGTCCTGACGTTTTTCTTGTAAATCAGAAAATTTAGCTTTTCTCCCCATATAACATCTTGTAAAAGCAACACTTCTGTCAAAATGACACTGCTGTACGCCATCTGCATCTAAGGATAAAGTATGTTATCTTTCGCCAACCTGGAAGTAAGAGCCGAAAGCAGCGTTCTGATTTTATGAGCTTTAGCGATCCAACTCAGCTTTGCCATTTGAAAAAAAAGCTGTTCTAAAGCCGTACATGTGACCGAACATTCATGCATACCAATATTAACGATGCACCAAAGGGTTTGGGGGAGCTAGTAGGAAGTTAGCTAGATTTAAATACATACGTCCTCTTCTCGCACGCCCAGTATATTCTAACATAATTTAGAAATATTCCCAGGGAAACTCTAGTTTTTAGTGAAAATGTGGCAGTCAGGAAGCACATCGCTATTATATTTTTGGGGGTTTGGCCTATTATACATAAATACTACACTGAGATCATATTCAATTCCATTTGACTTTAAAACAATGTAAACAGATGTATTCCTGTGGTACTTGTGTGTACTTTAGCTGCAGCAAGGCAAGGCAAGGCAAGGCAAGTTTATTTGTAGAGCACATTTCATACACAAGGCAATTCAGAGTGCTTCACAGCAGGAAAAATGCATTCAAATCACAAAGAAATTACAGAAACAGAAATACAATAAAATTAACAAAATTAAAAATTATCAATCCAACTGATTTTCTAAACTAATAAAATCACAAACAAAAGAGAAGAGTGCAAAGAAAAAATCCTTTCAGTCATATGCGCAGCTAAACAAAACTGTTTTTAGCTTAGATTTGAACATTGTCAGAGTAGAAGCCTGTCTCACATCTTCAGGAAGACTGTTCCAGATTTTAGCTGCATAAAACTGAAACGCAGATTCCCCATGTTTTGTCCTGACTCTGGGCACCAGCAGGAGGCCGGTCCCTGAGGTCCTCAGAGTCCGAGATGGTTCATATGGCACTAACATATCCAAGATGTACTTTGGTGCTAGGCCATGGAGAGACTTGTACACAAGCAGAGCTGCTTTAAAGGCATTAGCGGGGAGCTGGATGACAGGAACGCAGCTGATGGTTTAGGACTGGACTGAAGTAATATTGCCTCGAATTTGCTGAAAATAAAGAATACTCAAATATGCATGAATCACTCTAAATACAACTTTGGCATGGTGCTTTAATGACAAGGTGGCATAATTGTAATATGGTTAAAGCTCCTAAAAGTCGATTTAACTAAGTCTGAATCAGTCAATCAATTAAATAAATAAATGTTGAAAAATAGCTTAAAGTGATACATTTTGTATCAGAAATATGCACTTGTCGCATCTCTCTAATCTGTTGCCAAGTCGTGATCTTCCCACACCTAGTATCTGTCATATTAACAAGCACCCCCGAGCCTATTGCATCAGTGTTCACAAGGACATCACAGCCACACATTGAACTAATCGGAGCTGACCTAGGCACTGCCAACAGGAGAGCCGTGCATATTTCCTCTCTGTTAATTGCACTGTTGAGGCCTTTTAAAATACACCACAGCAATTGTCTTTTTATTAGCCTGCTGCGTAACGACGACCATGAGAGCGCCGAGCGTGAAAAACCTGCACCATAAAATGAATTCAACGCAGCCACATTAAATCTGCTGCTATTTTTAAGCTCTTTGGTGCTAAAACGCCTGCTAATATTTACCACTGCTGCATCCACTTTATACTGTCATTACATTATGCCATTATAAAAGGATTACGCAGCAAAAAAGAACAACATACCTTTAAAAGTGGGAACTCCCACTTTTAAAATGGCTTTATTTCCTTCTCAATATATGTTCACCCAAGACTTTTCCTTTTTCTAGTTTACAAAAAGATCCATGGTGAAAGTGGAACAAATACAACATTCTTGAGTCAATTGATTTCATAGACATTCAGTTTTTGCAGTGTAATTAGGACCTGGCGATCATCTGCTAATGAAACAATTACAACAGCACTAATGGACATGGCTAATAAAATCTGTGTAGTACAACCTGTAGAAGGACGACCGAGGACATCACTGGAACACACTGTACCCATATATTTTGTGTTTTTACACTGGCAGGCCAATCCAGTTTGTCTAGTAGCTCTCTCTCATTAAAGTTTGTCCACTCTTTTTGCTTTCCCCAGCAGCCAAAACGCATCACTCTGCTCGCTTGTTATCTAGGCGCACTATCTCAGAGGAAACATCTCTTTTTCTAATCCTTTCTGTCTAATCTGCTCAACTTCATGCATCCTGCTCCCTTGTTGTTGCTGGGAGGCCTGTATATCTCTCTACAAATTATCTTCAACTTTTAGTTCTTTTCTTTTTATCCTTGTGATCTACTCTTATGTGACCTCCCGGACACTTCACCCTTCGGCCCACTTTTTTTTATATCCCTGCAGCAGTCAAGTCAGTCAATCTTCTGGTTTGTGTTGTCCTTCTCGCAGTCACACCGTCACATAAACTCACCAACTTGCGATGTATCGATTCAGTTGAAATAGTCCGCGGTGAGGGGAGGAAATGAGTAAATAGGGTTTGGAGATCTTAATCTTAACCCTCTTTATCGAGATCTATATTTCGATAACGATGTTCAGACAATATTTTGTCAATTCAACAGAAATTTGCTAAAACATGTCTTAAAATGTATTAGACGAGGTTTAAGTATCAGACTGTAAAATTATACATAAAAGTGAAGAAATATTACTTCATACTTTAAGATTGCAACTTTTATTTCTAAAATAGCATTCACAATATGATATTTTTTTTGATACATTGCCCACATGGTATTTATTTATTTGTCTATGTGAGTTTTTATTTATTTATAGGAGATCTTCTACTGAAAGTGTTTTTCAGACTTCCTATAAGTGATCGGTTCTTCTGTATCTACCTCTGGATCTACCTGCGTTGCAACAATGAAATTTCCCCATGTGGGACAATAAAGGAATATCTTATCTTATCTTATCTTATCTTACCTCTACGCAGTAATACACATGGTCAGCATGCAGAAATACATTTGTGGAAATTTGGGGTATAATTTCCTCGATGAGCCTAATAATATGACAATAGCTTATCTTAGACGTTCTCACAAAGATTAGGCACAAATGAGCCATTCTCAGTCTGAATGCAGATCTAAATCAATGCTGACACAGTAATTCTTTGTGCATAATGAATGTATATTCGTTCCAAATGTGACAAATGTAATTGGAGGCACTTGCACACAGCAGCTCTTCTGACATAGCCTATTTAACACTGATCTAAAACAGGCCTAAACCAAGGAGCTAATGTGTACTTGGCAGAGCCCTGGGCTATGCACTTATGAGCAGCTCAAACTAAAATCTATTTTACAATGTTAGGATCATGTGGATTTGATGTTTGCTCAGTTCAATTCTTTCATAACCTTTTATGCAATCACTTACTGCTCATTTATACAATTGTGTCTAATACAAACAGCAGCATGCCGTCCTGTGAGGAATTGAATTTACTCATTTTGTTTTGGTCAGACTGCAGCACAACACCCATAATGAAGCCTCTGTCTGTTCACTCTAATTCTGTTAAGGGCACCGCTTTGCACTGTTGCTTGTCTACACGCTTGTGCTTTATTGCTTTAACATCAGCGTCACTAAATCAGACAATACATTTAGAATGATTTTGCTGAAACCCTCGTCACAATGTGCTCACTCTGGGGAGTGAACGCTGCGTTTGGATGCTGAATCACTCCTCACTGTCACAGCAGGTTAGTGTATATTACAAGACCCATGGACGCATGGATCTGAGCATGCACGCGAACCCACTCATTTCACATGACAATGCTGAAAACTGTTATTTCACTTCCCACAAATAGAATGCTGTGTCAATGGCCTACACAACACTGAAAAGTTGTCCTCCTCAAGAACATGCAGATTATCAGTGATGTACACTGCAGTAAACAGCACTGGTTCACATATAAAATAGGAGAAATAAGTAGATTACATTTTATAATCTTGTTAATATGAATAATAATATGAATAATGCATTATTCCTATGAAGTAAAAAGTCACGTTACAATTTCATATATTATTCATCCACTCCCCATACTTGCATGCAAGGTCAGAGAAGAGTCATCCCCAAACACACAACCAGTGTTTTACCTTCAGAAAAGTGAGTTGTTATAGTGGCACGTTACTACACTGTGCTGAAAATAAATAATAAACCAGATAAAATAACTATTAAATTGCAAAAAAGCTCCAAAAACGATACAAACTGCTGCCTGTAAAAATCACATTTAGCCAAATCCACCTTGAAGTTGTGGCTTTTCTTCCTCACAGAGTTCAAAGCCATGCACCAAAACCGGCTTACAATCATTGCTTCATTTGACTCCCATCAGAAAGCCAAATAATTATTTATTTCCTTGAAAACTAGAGATAGATATTTACCCTTTTTACTAACTGTCGGCCTTAAACATTCAAATATATACTGTAGGCCAATATTTACCTGAGCACTTTAGTCCAAAGAAGGTACTGCAGAAAATTACACTGCTCCCTTATTGGTTAGTTGAAAAACAGGGTTGCTGGTGTCTGAAATAATTTCTATAGATTTTTCCTTATTATACTCTTTAATTATTGTGCTGTGAGTACAGGCACTAATTGAGTATGTAGTTATTTAAAATTATTTAATTTTGGGAAAGTGATGAAAATTATATCGTCCTAAAGATATTTGTAGATCTTATCGACCATCAGCGCCTCTAGATCTCTTGAAATCCACACCACTGTGTTTTGGAGTGAGATAGTAAAAGACCACATTCTGCGTGAAACAATACAATGTGAGGGAAGTTTTTACACTCACCTAACGCTGAATCTGATTGATCAGCTTGACAGATTAGCTCTTTTTTAGCCGATCAACATCTGTAAATCCCAGCCTCACCCCTGTTTACTTCCCAAAACCAAGCAAAAAACTTTACCGCTTCTCTGATTGAGAGGTGGGGTCTGATAAATCACTACTGCTGCGAGTCAAAGTAAAATAATCAGCTTTTTAATTAAACAGACCACTTAGCTTGCCGATGTTGTTGGGTCCAATTGCATTTTTTCAATGACACTACTACACCCTCCCCCACACATACACATTATGTGCCAGATAGTTCACTCTGGTAGGCTTGGTCCAGAGCCTGAATCTGTCTCCCACCCTGCTTTACTCCTATTAGAGCTGACAGCTGCCAAATAATGTCCCTTGGCATGGCTGCGCGCTCGCCATGCCAGGCCCTGTCTGTGCTCATAGCCACTCAAGAATTTGTGTTTGTATGCCCATTACTGAGAAAGAAACTCTGCATCGACAGATAAAATCATATTCTCAAGAGCAGAGAAAATTCAGATGTATCGTCTGGACGTTTCGACTCTCATCCAAGAGTCATTCTCAATCTGTAAATCGAGTCTGGGAACTCAAGTTTTATATCCTGCTCTGTGTAAGCCCTGCCCACCGGGCGGGACCTCCTGATAAAGTGAAGAGAACCAACTGGTGTCTCTATCCTTTATGTCTCGGGACTGTCAGGAAAACTGCAAAGAATGTTAAGGCAATGTTTATTTTAAACCGGGCAATACTTCAAGACAAAAATTTGTCCACCCTAAGGACAAGATGCAGACACAACAGAGCAATGTAGTTTACTCTATCCAATGCAGTGAAGAAAGTTGTCAAGAAGGCCTTCTTTAAACCAAAATTGAGGTTTAAGAGTCAATCTTCCGTCATAGATAATAGCGTTTTGAAACCCTGGAGCGGGAGACACCCAGAGAATTCTGATGGTAATCACATACTTAGTGAGGAGGGAGCGAAAGTCATGTTATAATAGGATGTTGCTTGTCCATTACAGGGGTGATAGTAAACAAAGAAGAGCAGTCTCAAGTGAAACCAAAACTCCCTTTATCAGGAGGTCCCGCCCGGTGGGCAGGGCTTACTCAGAGTAGGATATAAAACCCAGACTTGATTCGCAGATTGAGAATGACTCTTGGATGAGAGTCGTTTTGTTTTTCTAAAAACCAGATGATACAAAAAAAAATTCTACAATGCAACACTCCTAGACGAATGGGGGATTACACCGACTCATATTCTCAAAAGCCACTTTAGTGCTCTTACACTTAATCATATCACTTCTGGAGTAGAAGATGATTAGAAAATGATACATAACTTAAATGACTCTGTAAGTATGTAACAAAATACAACAATGTAACAATGAAAGTTTCAAAGTTTCAGTGCTCTTAATATACATTTGTCATATTTAGTCATCATATTATGGATTATTCAAGCTTTTTGAACTACTTTTTGGAGCCCTTTGCAATGAGAATTAATATATGAAAAACAATGAAAACTAGTGCAGCCTTTTTCCTGTCCAAAATAAATGCCACAGTTGTCAGAGCATGCTGGGATGTGCCCTATTCTGGTGCACTGAGGAGTGAAGCAGTTTCAGCAAGGTTAAAACTGTAGTTTCTAGCTTCAAAGTTGAGGTACATCTTAGAGAAGACAATATGAGCATTGGAATAGACCAGAATAATCCTCACAGGTGTGTGGCCATACCAACTTGTCAATGCCCTATCTTGAAAGCTAATTAGGCATGGGGCTGGTTGATACTTGGATGGGAGACCATTGCCTCCAGTGTATGCTGGTGTGTGAAAGAGAATGTGTGAGGGTTATGAATGATTGATATATATAAAACGGAAATTATACAGTGCAGTTAATGTGGCAGAAACAGACAGATAAAAAGAATACAAATTTTACATTACCATTTACAAAAATGTACATTAACATTTACATTCATTGAAATTACTTTTTGAAAATGGTCATAATTAGAATAAATATTTTAGTTCTTTTACAATTTCATTCTAACATTTCAACCAATTTCTAAAGCTAATTCTAAAGCAGTTTAGCAACATTGTGACCAAAATCAATGACCTGCTCCCATAATGACCTAATCATTTGTATACACGCACCAGTTTGAGTGAGCAGGAGAACCAGAGCAACAGAACAGTTCCAGTCTTACGTGAACATTACAGGCTGAATGTGCTGCTGGCAGGATGTCGTCGGTAAAGATGATGTCATACACACACAACCATATGTCAGGCTGTGAGTCACCGTCTGCGCTCATTATTTGGTGTGTTATTTTAGAAAGAAAGCACAAAAAACATGCACGGTCTTGGTTCCTCCAGGGATGTGTTGTCACGTGTTCATCTTTGTGACGTACATAACATGGCCCACGCTAGGCCAGGCACACGTACACCCAGTTTGTCACCAGGGCCTAGGACGACACAATGTATATGCAGGCAACAATCATAACCTCATCAATCACCTGACTATGATACACAGAGCCGTATTGATCTGGGATTAGCAGAAATCGAAATGTGTCCAAATAGTTTAAGTGTTTGAAAACAGGGAGGAAATTCTTGTGATTGTCTTCTCTGATTTTACATTCCTTTTGTATTGCTTTAAGATTAAGAAGTCCTCTTCAACAAAAAACTGTCCCTGTGTTGTCTTGGTAAAACCTGTTCACCATGCAGCTTAGACCTCTACAAACATGTTCTTTAAAGGCTTTTAATGTACGATTTTTTGCCGATTTGATGCACACTCCTCCGTACGGACTGATACAACACACACGTGCGTTTGTTTATTAGCGTGATGGATCGCATCGCATCTCTCGTCTCCCGTAGATTTCCGTCTCTTCTGAGCCAACTCGAACTGTCTTTCTCTGTCTTAATTTTGTCCCATACACTGAGGGAACTAAATTATGATAGATCCATGCGCTTAGACACAGGGAAACGTGCTGCTTTCCTGGGGACGAGCCGACGAGTCTGCAAGTGAGCAGTAGGTGCGTCGTATTATACAACAATACAATACAGTTATAATTTAACATAATTTTTCTCAGATTTTTCTTGCTCGAAGGCTTTATTAGACGGAACAGGATTCTAACTCACAACACTTTAGCCGGTTTCACATGGAATATGGGCTGCCGCCTTTGCCACTTAACCACAAAGCAGCACAAATCTATCCCCAATTCACAAAAAATATAATTTAATACTTTTCCTAATTCACTCACGGTAGGGTGAAGACATTCGACAAATTGTTGTAGCCATACATGTGGCCCGAATGCATCGTTTGTATTGCTTTTCAATCTAAAACCATGCATGGCGTGATCTGCCACTTGACAATGCATTTGACACAGACATCTCTTGGTTATAGATGTTTGACCCACCCACTACACTCCTGCTCCTGTCATATAAACATGTCACGGTCATGGCAGCGTTGATGAATAAGCAATACCACAACTGTCTGTCTCCTGCGCTCCTCCGGCTGCCTACGCAGATGTGAGGTGTGCAGTCGGGTGACCTTGAACAGGACACTGACATGGACAGTAAGGTAAACGGGTGTGGATGGTGGTGGGGTGGTGGTAGTGGGGAAGGGGGGCACCCAAGGCACAGATTGATGGCAAGATGACAGGTTGTGTTTTCCAAATGTGACAGCCTCGTCTTGATGGGTGCTATTTATGGCCAAGGGGCTGCAGCTGGACTCTCCTATCAGTGATCATGCCAGCGACTTGATTAGATGTTAACAGAGGGCACATTTACAGTCTGCAGTGTTTACAAATGGGATCAAAAGTAAATTCTCTTAAAGATAGGGTATTTACTGTTGTTTACTGTATGTTTACTGGTTTAGAAATACTTGACAATAAAGAGGACACATAGGTTTTCTTCTTCTCAGAATATGGACAGGCCATGTCTCAGGTGAAGGCTCATTCTTCTTTCTTATTAAAAAATAATCAAATTATGACAACTTGGTACCTATATTTCTCAGTTCCTATGTTCCCCGGCACGATGTTCCCCATTTTCTATGGACGGGGAACTACTGTACCGGTATTCCCCGGGTCCACTATGCCCCACACCAAATAATTGGGAACATTGGTACCGGAAACATAGGTGCGTGCACATTTACAGAGTCCCGCTCTTCCCCTTTTTTTCAAAGGCGCAGAATGTGTATTCCTGCGTTTATTCAATAAGACTCTCGCACTTCCAGAAAGTTTGTTCGTGCGTATTGGATTTTCCAAACGATCCACGAACGGCAACGCATTCAGAGAACGTTATGTTGAGGCTGTAGGAGTCCGGTCCATGCACATGTTTATTGGATTGTAGTGCCACTCTGGGTACCCTTTGACTGCAGGATACAGGTGAGGATATATTCTGAGTTATAATAATATTTTATGCCTAATAAAATTATTTGGTATTGCAAATCGTCCTCCCCTGGCTTTGTATCTGCGGGTTTTAGTGTTGCGCCTCCCTCTTGTAATGTCCAGATCCGCTGCTGCCTCCTCATGTACAGCGGGACTGAGCAACACGGGTGTACCATCGCTGGATGGGATTCTTGTGGATATTTGTTTTACAAGCACTGTTGGAGCCGTCGCAGTGTTTTGCACAGAAAAAGCGGACAGGAAAAGCGCACCTAGAGCCGCGTCATGGAGCTGTTACGGTGTTGGCACAGGAATAGCGTAAATAGTGCACCTAGAGCCACCTAGAGCAGCATCACCCGTACGGAATCATATTGTCTTTGTGGAAGAGCCACAGTAGCCTGTGGCAAAGGGGAACATCGGAACCTTTCATGATTGGAGGTACCATCCCGGGAAATAGCGGTACTGAGGAATAGCAGTCCCAGGGAACACAGGGCTGACCCCGACAACTTGGCCATTTCCAATGTTTGTGTGAAATTAAGTAACATTACAATTTTTATTTGTAAAAGCAATACTTGATTTGAGTTTGAGTTTACTTAGGACACAGATTTTGAAATACAAATTCTACACTGTCCCTTTAATGGTGTTGTACCTCTTTTTTACTGTCTTAAAAAAGTTAAAAGCACCCGAGCATCCTTATAATTTACCAAAATTATTATATAAGCGCTTTTCACAAGTTTCAAGTTCAAGACTAGAGAATACTGTCACGGTAAAGCTAACGACAATTAGCTTGCTAAGAGCGCACTTCATGTTTGCAGAGGATAAAACATTTCTAGATGCAGACAGTGCACAGTGGTCTGATTCTGACCTGAAACGTTGTACCTTGTACAATATATCTTTTTATTGGTACATTGTTCCGCATTTGTGCAGACTTTGCATCAACAACAATCTAAAGCCACCACTTGAATAGTAAGTGCCGTTGAACCCATGTAGAACAACCAGTCATGGGAGATGCCTTGAATTTGACCTACTTTTTTTCTCTCTAAAATATATTACTGTATAATTCATAACAGATCTAAACCAGGACTAGAACAGAACCAAACCTACGAAGTATAGGCTATCAAACCATAACTGGACTAGTACTGCACAAACATCCTTTCTGACCACCAAGGCAAGTAACAGTAATAAATACCAGCAGTGAGCATTTAACCACCAGTTGTCTGGTTAGTTGGTAAATATCTGTGAGCTATTGCTCCCTCATAGAGTTAATAAAAGTGGCTTCCCTTTTATCGCTATTTTGAATTATGCATTGGATGGTTTATTGTCTGGATAATGCCCCCAGGACACTTTTTGTAAAATTTAACAGAATAGTTTTTCTGTTGCTGTCATTCCTTTGTCTGATGCTGCTTCATCACCAGAACAAATGGACAAGAGCAATTCTATTTGATATATTAATTCCATTTGAAGCCATACAATATACTGCAACACAAAGCAAGAGAACACAGGGCTTTGCATTGCAGCAGTCAGCCTCTGTTTAGCTCATGGTGCACACTGGCACTCACACGGCTCGTCCCTTCAGCATTCATTCAGATCAAAGTTCAGCCACAATATGGAGTTTGTCAAGTCTCAGTCCTCACCGGTGTTCAGCACATGGCCACTATCGTCATCTACTTGAATGTAATCAAATTAAAGCCACTAAAGCGCTCATTCAGTCTTTTGTGGAGTTGCTCTGGTGATGGAGTGGCCACCTTCTGTAAGGGTCACTCCAATGACTCTAATTTATCAAACTGTCCCCCCGGACCACCCATTCTATCCAACACACGTGACAGTGATCTGAGTACCAAAATCAGGCTTTATCTTCACAAACCTCCACGCTTATATCGTCCATTCAATGATAACGTTCACCAACCAAAAATGCTTTTCTGTGCTGGATACATTTTAGGTTTATACTTAAATTCTGTGTCCTGTTACCTGAATACTTTTACACGCTTCTTTCCACTTCACTATTGTGTGCCGCATTGTGTTGCTCTTTCACAAAAATGCTAATACCTACAAGCCATTGTACTTATTGAGTGTACTGAATACTGACTTGTTTTTAATTAGAGTACAAACTATACATTGTAAGACAGCTACATAATGACTATGAGACAACATCATACTATTTTGTCTTGAAATTAACATTGAAATTCATTAGATTTATTAGTGACAATTTGTGGTATCGTAATCAGCAGTTAGTATTTTTATATGTGTATTTCTAGTCATTTTAAGATGTCTACTGTTGTTCAGTTCAGTCTTATCTCTGTATCAGCTAAAGCACTATGTCCTTGACATACAGGTGGACTTTTTTCCCTACAGGCACATCATTCCGTAGAAACTTAGAAACCCCCTGAGCTAAATTGATTATTTAAATTGGGTGTTAATTGAGAAGATACAACCTATACTCCAGAGTGACTTATATGTGATATTATTCGTTATTTTCACACTGGCAACTGCATTTCACATGTTGATTATTTTCACACTGACAAACGCAAGAGGGCGCTCTAGGCTCTAAGCGACGCAGAAGATGAATCTGCACTTCCTCTACCTCCAGAGTTTGCGTAGTTGTTTAGAAGTGACACCGAGGAAGAAGAATTCAATGGATTTAGTGATTTGGGGTAAAACTGATGCTTTGGTAAACATGTTAGCATGTTCTTTATGCTATAGTTATCTGAATAACTGTTAATATGTTACGTTAACATACCAGACACTTATGACTGTTCGCTGTCTGTGCGTCATGTAGCTGAAGGTGTTAGCGTTAGCATACGTACACCTTGTCACCATGTTCTCTAATCTGTTATTATTTTAAATTGCATTTCAAGATGTCTCTTCTTGGTCTTGGATATATATCAAATAAATTCCCCCCAAAAATGTGACTTCTTCTTCTTCTCTATTATGCATTTTTTGGCTGGTGCGAGTATATTATAGTCCGGAAAATGGGGTACCTGCTGAAGTTAAGGTTAGGGTATTTAAATCTAAAGCTAAAAACAATCACCGCTCACTGTGCTATGTCAGCATGTCGTAATCCATGAAGCTCCTCCATGTTTTAAAAGTCCATACACCTTCACCAGGCCTTTTTTGATGAGTGGACTCAAAAAGACTATTCTCCAAAGTTGAGCAATCATACCACTAACTGCCCATGTTTTTCAATTTATACCAATGACTTCCCTTTGTGGTGAGCCAGCAGATGCAGTCCTGGCACCGTCTGCTGGTTTCCCCAAGACGCATACATGAAATGAAGTTGCACTACAGGATATTCCAAGCCCAGAGTCATTTTAAGATCCTGAATAATATATTACCAAAGACTTTAAACCAGAAAAAGAACTTTCACCAGCGTGTCTCCAACTTTTCAACTCTTTCACGCCGAGGCCCCACACCCGCCGCTCCATTTCTCATGCTCGCCACCGCTCTCTTCACACACTGCCTTACACTGTTGGTTGCTACTTATCTGTGCTACCTCCCTGAGTTACGTGTGCTGTTTAGCCGCGCTTAGCTTCACCTGTCAGTTCAGATCAGGCCTGTGGAGCTGCAGCATGACAAACTGCCCTCTGATTCACTCTCACACTGACACATAGTCGCACTCACACAATTGTAACGTTTCCACAACAGTCCTCCTCAAGCCTCTTCCACTGGCTTTGTGTTCAAGGGTGGGCACTCAAGGGTAACGTTCTGAAAACTGTTTTTCTCAGTGTGGAATGTTTTTATACAATATTTGAATAATGTACCTTTGTATTCATGACTTCGACCATTGACATGAATGGGCCACAATTGGTTTTAACTCTCAAATTGATGTCCACGTCTACATTGTTAGACATTGAATTAAACCATATTGAATGGAGCAATATTTTTTCGCCCCTAAGAGCCTGCATTTTTGTTATAGAAGTCAATGTTATTATGATACTAAATGAGAAAAATACAATTTAAAATACATTTAATAGCATAAATAAGAGCTGCTCACTGTAAATTTTATAAAGAAATCTCTTGCTGTACAACAAGAGGTAGGTAGATTAGAATCAATCAAGAATAGAATTACTTCAGTATAAATTAATACTGAGTAGAAGAAAGAATACTAAAATGTTTGGGGAACTCACTACTACACTACTAATTTGCGAGGACCAACTCTCTGATTTTGGGGTCGAAGGTAATGTGATTGGAAGGACAAAACATTAAATAATGCTGAGCACAAGAAAGAGAAAAACTGACACATTCAGACTGCAAGAAACACAAATGTTAAAAATAGTTTTATATTATCAATAGGGATGTAACCTATGAATAAGAATGATGAAGGATAATATGACTTGTATGCTTGAACTAATATTTTTGTAAGCAAAACCTTAATATTGTGGGCCCTTCAATGATACTGTGAGCCTTCCCACAATATCGCAATAAATATTGTACTGTGATGTTCATACCTCATACATCTCATATTGTGAGATTTGCATTCAGTCATTTTGGCAAACGAGTCCTCAAACGAGTCCTCAAACGAGTCCTCTCAGAGTTAAAATTTCCCAGAGTATTTTGATAGATCCATGAGTGCCTCGCTGTACTTCAGCAGCTACGATTGTCATGTATTTTTCTTCTTAACCGCTTGTTGTCTTTGGCGAAAGTTTTGCACAGTCTCTGCTCGGCTTTCCTTGCTAATCCCTTTGTTGCATCTCAGTGCGGCTGTTGTTGTTGTTGTTGTTGTTGTTGTTAACGTCTGTAGTATGCAATCTTATTGCTGGGTTTCAGATGACATCACTTTTACTTGCATTCTACTGGCCAATAACTTTTAATGCAAATGGGGGCAGCTATAATTAATATTGTTAAAATGCAATTTTTGTGATAGTACAATAAGTAATCGATAAAGGATTCTGGCTCATGCCCCCCATCTAGGAGTATGACATCATCACATTCTAGAATCTGAAAACAACCAATCGGTTCAAACAGCGGCTCTGATTGTGACGTGGCGCAAAGGATCGACGAAGAATTTTTTATATTCTCTTTATTTCTCTCTCTTCCTCTTTCCCTCCCTCTTTCTCCCTCTCTCTTTTTTAATGGTATAGCGTAAAACACATACTTTGAAGACATACAACTACAATAGGTCCGGTAAATGCACCTTTTCAGTTGGCTGCCATTAAAAGTAACACAACAGCAACAGATGCTCACTCTTTCTCTCTCTCTTTCTCTGTATAGCACAAAACACATACGGTCTCTGTCGTCCCCCCCAACAACAACAACAACAACAACAACGACACTGAAGCGTACTCATAACTAGTATTTTTGACCCAAATTCATGCCATTTAATACCAAGAGCAAACAATTATGTTTTGGCAATGTTTTCGATACTGTTGCATCCCTAATTATATAATCATCAAAATAAAACTTTTAGACTTACTCACAGTGAGTAGAGTACACAATGTAATATTTTTAAATAGGACTAAAAGTATGGTGTCTGAAAACTACTGAAAAATGTAACTGAGCACAACTGAAACATTTAAACGTTCAATTTTATGTACTAATGAAAGTGTTGTGAGAATGAATGTGGGACAACGGATAGCAATTAGCCTATGGCTATAATCTGGTGTGTTCGCAGCATATATATCATGTATGTTCATTAATATGCACAGTCCCAAGCAAACAAACAAACAAACAATACCCAGTTCTGAACATTTGACTGGTGTTCACATGGGAAGTGTTAATACATTGTTCTCATTATAATATCACAGCAGTAGTTTCAGAAGTGCCAGCGAGGCTCTAAAATCAACTTTATTTACCATGACAACGTGTCAATTTTTGGTCTTAAGTCCCTTGTGTTAGGTTCTCAGTCAGAGAAGTGGTTGACCTGGTAAGAACTGCTGTGTGTGTATGTATGTGTATGTGTCTAAAGACTACCGTAAGCTGATTTTACCTGCATTCATGTTGCCTGCATTTTTTTTATGTGGGAACCAGCAATATGTGCAAATCAGTTTTAATAAATAGAGGTCTAGAGTTAAATAAAGCTCTCTGGCCTCAAACGGCACCTTCCAATTTAGCCTAAGTCCCTTTTCTACAATAGTGTGAGTGTGAGTAATGCATGGCCTTCCATATGTATTGTATGTATTATGCAAACACACACAGTCAGGCCCAGTGGAATTGGGGTCATTTTATTCTTCGTGCTATGCTGCAGGCTGGCATTCTGAAAGACATTTTCAAAATGTTTATACAGTGCATCTGAAGAGTATTATTCGCCCCTTATTCCACATATTGTTATTTTACAGTCTTATTGCAAAATTGATTAAATTCATTATTTGCCTAACAATTCTGCAAACAATACCCCATAATGATGATGTGAAAGAAGCTTGTTTGAATTATTTGCAAATTTAAAAACAAAAAAAGCCACATGATGGAGGCCACTGTGCTTATAGAAGCCTTCAATTCCTCAGAAATGTCGCTGTCCCATTCCCCAGATCTGTGCCATAATACAATCCTATCTGAGTTCTACAGACAATTCCTTGGACTTCATGTCTTGGTTTGTGCTCTGACCCTGTTCAATGTAGGACCTTATATAGACAGGTGTGTGCTTTTCCAAATCATGTCCAATTCAATTTATTTTTGTAACGCATGAGGGACGGCAGAGAAAAACAGATAAACAATGTTCATAGGGACTTAGCAATGTCAGACAAATGTCTCAAGGTCCTCTGTCCTTAGACCCTCCTTCTCTGCAAGGAAACCTGTTTGGGAAAGAGTAGAACCCGCGGGGAGCTCCACAATGAAGGACGGACAATTTCCAATCAACTGAATTTACCACAGGCGGAGGCCAATCATCTCAAGGATGATCAGTGGAAAAAGTATGAACCTGAGCTTTTGAGTGTCACAGCAAACGCTGTAAATACTTATGTACAAGTGCTTTTTTGTGTTTTTATTTTGAATACATTTGCAAATAATTCTATCAACCTTCTTGATAGAATTATTTGTTGTCATTATGGGGTATTTTTGTAGAACTTTGAGGCAAATAATGAATTTAATCCTTTTTGGAATAAGGCTGTAACATAACAAAATGTGGAGAAAAGTGAAGCGCTGTGAATTACATTCCAGATGCACTGTAATTCAGGTTTGATGGCTTTACTGTTATAATAAACAAAGCTCAGTAATCATAATTTTAAACCTTTAGCTACTTCCATTTAGGACCCTGACGTTCTGTGGTAAATAAATGGCTGGTCAATGGTATTAAAGGGTTATACTGCAGACACGTGTGGACTCCTACACAAAGTAAGAAGGAACATTGATTGGACTTGGCTCGGAATAGTTCTCTGAAAAGAAGACCATAAATCCACTTAATGACTGGAGATATTCGCGTGGCTCATGTTGAGATGCTCATCACTTAATGGGATAGGCAGAGGTGGTTGGACAAGGGAAGACAAACATCAGACTGGGAAATCGAGATAAAACAACAGAAACAGCAAAGCATCATGTTGTCATGATAACAAAGTGTGATATATTGTTGAGGAATATATACTGTAGATGATAAATTATATAGAAAAATATTTTTGCCACTGACAAAATAATCCTAGATTTTTCTTTTAATCTATAAATGTACAAATGTACAATAAATATGAGCTGCAATAAATACATAAATAAACAAACAAACAAACAAATAAATAAATAAATAAATAAATAAATAGCAGAATGAAACCCTTTTGGAGTTAGTTATTATTATGGAGTTATTATCAATAATGAATCATAAAAGCTAAATTGCAACCATGTTATTGTTGCAAAAAAATAACACATGTCCTGCAATACACACAATAAAATATATTGTTCCATCAATCATTTATTGAACAATAAGTTGGTATAGTGAATTTTGTGACAGGCCAATGCAATGTGCATGGTTAATTAAAAACTGAAATACTTTTTTATTTACTACATCGGATACCTTGTACCTTTTATTTGTACAACTCTGCAACTACATGTGTAATCTTAAAGGCCGTGGCTGGAGAGCCGCGGCGCGGTCAAATAGCCGCGCAGTTTCAGGGACCGCAGCATTTCCCTTATAGCCTCATGGCTAACCCTAACCCTAACCCTAACCTTAACCCGGCGCGGTCTAAAACGGCGCTAAAACGCGGTCAAATAGCGGCGCAGTTTCAGGAGCCGCGGCGCGCGGCCGGACAAAAATAACATGGCAGTTTCGGCCGCGCTCCGCGGCTCTGCAGACACTCCCAATCTTAAAACACTGTTAAACAACCTAAAATATAATGTAACTCAAACACAATGTACTTACGTGTAACTCTAATGTAACACACTGTTTAACACAACCTGTAATAACATGCAACTCATTGTGATATATGATAGTAATGATGAAGTGTAAATAAATTGTGGCTTTTTCGTACAAAATTAGGATTATAGCATCACACTGCACTCTATAGCTAAAAGAGCAGTGAAAAAAGCTGCATGCCTCCACAGTCTGTTGTTTTGCTCTCAGAAGTGCAGGATGCAGTCTGCTCCCCTTGAAGTGAGTGTTTGAGTGCTTCTAATGCCACAGAAACAAGAAAGAACGGTAAACAGTGTGTTACGCCCCAATCTATCCTATAAAGCTGAGGCATGTCAATTACCTCTCAAAACATTTCTGCATACATCAAATGAGTTGTTATTTGACTTTTCCCTCAGTACGCCAGCTAAAATGTGCTCCATTTACTGGCACTCACAGGCTGCAGTCTCTATGTATTCAGCAGGCAGTCCACAGCCGTTCTCCTAGGATTTATCACACTCATTTGTACCGGGGGTAAGAGATGGAACACAGGGCTCTATGGACAGAATAGCAATGGCTTACACTTTGTCGCAGGAGCACAAAGAAGAGACGTGGTTGTTTTAAGCAATTTTATGTAATCAAATTGGCTTTGCTATTTGAGGAGTTTTTATGGTCTATTACTGACAAAAACTCGGGCCAACTCAATTTGCTGGCAGTAAAATAGCAATTTTTACGCCATAAAACAGAAATATAAAACTTCAATGTGTTTGCTGAGATATTTCCCTAATCCATCGATCTGTCCAATCAGTGTATTGGTGACGCCTTACACTCCCAGGTCTAAATGATGAATTAGGAAGAGTCTGAGGTGACTGATGATTCTACTGCTACGTTGGAGGAGGAAGAGGAGGAGAAGGAGGAGGAGGAGGAAGAGGAGGGTTGCACCTTAAACTGTAACAACAAGGGGATGGAGGGGAGCGAGAGTGCATCTAGAAGAATAGCTTGAATGTGGTTGGTTGGTACCAGGATTGGATTACAAGTGTTCTAATTCTATTAATGATGATTATCTGTCTTATATTCACCATATTCTGGAAGTTGCCACAAGCGCTGCCATTAATTGTGCCCTCAATTATTTTACATACACAGTTCTACTCCCGAAGCTCCTCTTGTGTAGCTGCGCTCCTCACCCGATCACTAAGGGAATGCCCAGCAGAGGAAACTCTGCTTGTGTCCGCAATCTTGTCCTTTCAGTCATTACTCAAAGTTCAGGGCGATAGGTGAGGGTAGGAACGAGAAGGCATTGGACGTGTCCCTCATGGTGTCATGCTCAGCTCAGGACTGTCCGGTCCCTGTATGACCGGAGAAGGAGCTGTGTTTGCATTGCCGCCAGTAAGTCAGACCTATTTCCAGTGCATGTTGGTCTCCTCCAGGGCTGCCCTTTGTCATCAATTCTGTTCAGTTTTTTTATATGGACAGAACTTCTAGGCTTTCTCTAGATGGGTGAGAAGTTCTTGCGGATGAGTTCAAGTCTTTATAAGTCATCCAAAAATATCAGTACCTTTTAGTTGTTATTTAGTCATCACCCAAAATATTAACCTGGCTTACACCAGGTTAATATGAGTAGCACAATGAAAATAATGTATGTTCATGATCAATCTGGAATGTCCTTTGGGTTTTATCCAATCACATCAGCCAATTGACATGCTTCAATATTAACTCAATACAGTTTTTGGCTAAATTAATGTGTAGCATCATACCCAACGTTACACTTGAAAATGGTTTTGTCAGAAAATGCTTGCTGCTCCCCTTCAAAAGTAGTGTGGACTCAAACGGATCAGCCGGGAACAAAATATTATATTTAACAAAATTAACACTGGTGTAAACAACTTAAATAATGCAGAATATACAGCCTTCTAATTCTGCCATCACTGTGGACTATTTATATATACGATTCTGGAATGATACCAATCTTCCTCTTTTTGTGTTTGGCTCTCCCGTGACTGTCCCCAGAGCTGCCCCCCTCCTCTCTCTCTTCCCCTCTCACTTCCTCCCTCCCTCTCACTCACTCATCTCTCGTCTCACGTTATGTAACCGTGTTTGTGTCTTCATGCTCCACTTTCAGAAAGAGCGAAGCACCCCATTATCTGTTAACTGCTTCCCTCTCTAGGATACTTTTGTTTTATTATTTATGCCACAACGCACACAAAGGCTGTGTTTTGGTGAGCGATATCATCTCATAGTGTCTACCACAACACATTCAAACAATAGCAGGGTTACCGTTAATTGGTTTGAGCGGAGAAGCGTGTGAAAAGGCTCAAACCTCCAGAGTGGACACGTTTCAGCTAGGTTTAAAAATGAATGATTTCCAGCTCGGCAATAAACGCAGGGTTGTGGAGCAGCAAGGGACCGCACTGTGAGATACATTACACCAGGGAGATTGTAAAACAGGCAAAAGAGGTGATAGATGGGCTAAAAGATAGCTTGGGAAAGGAAGGAGTGCCTGCATCAGGTAAGTTGTGTTTTGACCATCATGACTGTCACTCTGGAATGAGAAATCTTACTTCCCCTGTCATTTTCAATTCACTCAGTGTTATTTCACGGCTGCCCACAGGGAATATTATTTTGTTTTCAATGCTGGCTCAAGGGCAGAGAGTCAAAGATCTCTTTCCTCATGCTTTTTCTGGTTCTATGGTGGCGTAAATACTTATTTTTCTAGGTTCTCACAAACAGCATCAATGTTATGTCACCCCGGCTTTGAAGCGTTGGTGCAGCAATGGTATAATTAGGCTGCCCATATCGACGCTTGTTTCACTGCCAATTTTGACTCCACACATAATGAATAGTGTGGGATAAACTACTGTTAAAAAACTATTATGTCAACATGCAATAAATGGCAAAGGTAATTCTAATTAATTACGTCAACAGCGGATTTCCACATTGTAAACTGCTTCAAACCTGAATTATATTTGTGATTGCACTCATCTCATTGGAATAATTGTGAATAGCTGACTGAGATAAACATTGGAAAGAGTTGACAGTAGGGTATTAGAGAGCCGGGCATGTGTCCATAGCAGATCGGAGGCGTCCAAACCTTTTCGGTAACGAGTGACTAGTGCTGGCTCTAAGTGGGAAGCATTAAATGTGATATGAGGCAATAAGCAAATTCACAATGGCTAATGGCACACATGGTCCTGGTCAGTGCAACAGCAATACAAACGAAAGCACCAAGAGAAACTGGACCCCCGCCAAAACATTTGACCAGTGACCCAGATCACCATCAAACATCAAACAAATGTCAATGACCAGAAAACAACGGCAGAGGGCGCATGGACTCGAGTTACGTGTGCTTTGAAGAGTGAAGCAGTTCTATAAAGTAGTAGAGGCTTGAATGGAGGCAGGTTGAAGGCAAAAGGACTTTAAAAATATGGAGGAGCGCTTTCAATAATGCACAAAACTGACTGTTGTTAGCAGTTATTGACATAATGCAAGGGTCTAATAACATTAATCCAAATAATCCACGTCAGACTTTTTTTGTTGTTGAAATTTGTGTGGGTTTTGTGTTTTCGGCATCTGAAATGTGACCCAAATTGATCCTTTATTTCTATATTTGGACCAAAATTTAGCTGATGAAAGACTTGAGCCATTGAAAGTAGAAAAAACGTACTTGCAGACTGCCTGTTACACCAATTCAAGTGTATGCATTTGAGCAGATTCACAGGATTTTGCGCTCGTCTTCTTACCAGAAAACTGCTCCAAATTGCTGCAGTGTTCAGCAAAAATAGACTTCTTGCGGAATCTTTTTGACACCAGCGTGCGTGGCTCCCGGACCCACGCCCGCAGTGCTGCAAGGTCATTTTCACAGGGCGCATTGATAGGTATAATTTTCTAAGTCTTATGGACCGCGTTAGAGTCTCTGTACACCCGGTGTGAAGCGACCAAACGCCTGAAAAATGAAGCTATATTTTCCACTGACCTTCCCCCTTCCCTTTCTCCACACAGAGGGCTGATGGTTACATAGATTTGTCACTTAAATGAAAAACCTTCATTTGGAAATATTCTAAAATTAAAGCTGGGGTACCTGATTAAATACCTGAGCAAAACCGGAATATTTTTTTTTAAATCTGTGTCCTAGTTCTCACAAACCCCAAATTTTACATTGTTAATATCCACATGCATTCATTTTTGGACGCGCACTCAGCTGTTTTTCAGACGTTGAAATGAGACTCGGGTTGACCACCTTTCAGCTTAAGCTCTTATTTCCAGGTTGACAAGACATAAAACACTTTATTAGTAGATGCAGAAATGCCCGTGTTATCTATTTTGTCTCAAGAAAATCCATTTTACATATAAAATAGCTTTTGCCCAAACTACGTACAATATTTTTTACCCCCAGTAGCAACACTGGTGGGGGGGGGGGTTTGGTATGCTAAAATGATGCTAAAAACCTCAAATATAAATGAAATTAAAACACGACTCTAGATTTATTTTGATGGTGAAACACATTGTATACTATGTGTACATCTAAAAGAGAGGAAACTGCGGCGTCTCCACTGACCTTGAAACCACATTTTAACCAGCTTTAAACCACCTCCCCCTTTCCCTTTGTTGCTCTTGACAGTGGTTCTTGTTAAATATGGTCCCTGTGCGTAGAGAGGGGACTGATGGAGCTTAGAGGACAGAAAAGAAAAGTGTTTTATCGACTGTAAAGGCCCTGATGCCGTGAGGTCTCATCAATCATATAGCACCATCACCACCATTACAGCAGGTAAGGTTCCAATTAGCTGTAGCCAAACAAGCTTATACCAGGCAAACACAGCCGATAGCTACTCTATATTCTTCTTGCTGAAATGTGATGCAATCATAAGAATGTGATGCAATTATAGGAATACAAGACATTTATAAGCGCTTCATGTCTAGAGAGACAATATAATTTAAAACTGAAATACAAATCTGGCCACCTGTGTATGTACATTGACATTATCGTTGTACAAGGCTTAGATTACCATTAAAGCTGATTTACTTAAAGAATGCTATTGGCCTTCTTTTTACACATCAATATCACTGGCTCTTGGGGCAATTTCACATGAAAATAATGGATTGAACCTGTGACTCCGAGGTCAATGGACAACGCTGGAAACCTCAGCAGACAAACACAGCCCTCTCTAAAGAAAATATTGTACAGAATTGCTATATTGTTGGTATTTTATGGACCTTATGAACCTGGATTTTATGGTATATTAACTGTTTATTTCATTTTAATAATATTGGCAGCACTAATAACTTAGTAACTACTTAATTAAAGAGTTAAGAATTAGATTTAATTAAGTAGTCACTTAATTTTTTGTTCCTTATTAATTTAGTCTTTGTTCATGCTGTATTATGGCTATTAAAAGTCTATGGACGGACATTGAGAATTAGAGCAGCATTACAGCATTACAGCATGGCTTGTATGCATTTTAATATTTTTAAATTTCAATTAAATGATTCATTATGACCACCATATGGTTTCTGTAGCCTATAATGTGAAATGAATGATGACTGCGGCATTGATCTTATTCAAAAAGTTATATATATATATATATTTTATATGTTCTATCCTCGGTCTCATCTTATTCTCCAGAGCTCTCTGGAGAAGATGAATTACCCCACTTCCAGCCCAAAAGGTGAGAACTTCTGTCAGCTTTGCTCTCACCATGACAGAGCATTGGCTTTGTGTAGCCTGCCATCCCTCCTCTGCCTGCTTTTCTATTGTTCTATAAAACTTGTGTCGGCAAATTGTGTCACAAAAAGCATCCCGAAGTTGATAAATGAGCCGGGCAAAGATGAAGAAGAGGTTTTAAAGTATTATTTTTAAGTTCTGTTGCGGGATCCCAGTCTTTCAGAATGAATGATGTAATTATTTGTATGAAAATGATGAGAACTGTGATAAAAACATGTTAAGAAAGCACTGCGGTGGCTGCTGCTATGGATGTAGGCAAAGATAAATGGAATCTGGAGATGGCTGTTTTTGTGTTTAATGGCTGCACGGAGCGGCTGCTGAAGATATGATGGAGTTTTGAGATCAAGTGAAACATAAGACATTGTACTTAAATAAGGATAAATTGTTTGAAACTTTAAACTATAAAAGAAAACAGACTATCGCTTGGATACCACTGTCTTATTACAAGAAAAGGTGAAATGTATTTGAAAAAGAAGACCGAATGAATTTTCTAAATTTTCAAAAGAAAACATTGTTACAGTCAGTGCTGATAGGGAAAAGTTAGGGAAAAGCGATTCAGCTGAATTGTGAACCCAAACGAACTAGTTGAAAACTCTTGCTCAAAGACAAGAGTATGAACCACCAACTTTCCGAAATAATGGCCGAACAGTCTAATCACTAAGCCACTCATGCCCCAAATGTATAAACAGTGCACTAGGGCTGTCAGCATTTTGTCGATTAATTGGTCGATGGTTCTTTAGAATTTGTATTGGTCAACTAACAATGTTATTTAGATTTATATGGATTTATATGGTGGAGAAGCTATGGAATGAGTTTTCTGAAGATATGGGAGTTAATCATGAGTTTAATCGGCCTTTTTACATACAAATACACAGTTTCCTAGTACTCTCTGTATAAATTGTTTTGAATGATATTCCGTGCCCTTGTAGTGAGTGCAGTTTGGGTTCCACACGCCTCGCAGGGATTGCCTACTAGTTAGTGATTTTGACATTTTTTTCTCTGCAAATGTTTATTTTTGACAATATATTATTGCACAATTTGGGTTAGACTTAGGTGTATTCCTAACAGAATTTCATTAATTTGCTATTTAAAGTGCTTTATTGTGAAAAGGTCAGATAATGGCTGGACTCTGCAAAGACGACAAACGGCTTGACAGTGACGTCACTCTCCAGTAAAAGGTCAATAAATGTTTATTGGGCTATTATTGTTTTCTATGACAGTGAAAATGTGCAGCGAGTTATAATTGGTGTACACATCTGAAAACATCCAGAGAAACCAAAACAACAGGGTATCTTGGCAGAATTAGGATTTTACGGATACAATTTGAGTGGCATTCTTGACTTATGTCTCCACTGAGAGAAACACATTAGAAAAGAAGAAATCAACAGGCCGGAGTGTGGATGGCAAAGTAATAACAAAGTCAAAATGCTGCAAAATCCGCAATGAATACAGATGAAGCCCAGATTGATAAAAAAGCAGTATGTATGCATATACTGTAGGAGCTGAGAGCAGGACAACCAGACGTGGCTCCCTGACAGAGATAGCTATGCCTGCCACAGAGCGCGCTCCAGCAAACAGCTACATATAAGCAGTTGATTTTCTGTCACAGCGACTTGGGGTCTGCGTCAATCTTCACTGGGACAAGATCATTACCAGGATCAGTGGAGTGAAAATGGAGGCCCTGCTGGACGCCATGTTCCCAAAGACACTGTCCAAAGTGCACAGTTTAAAGGCTGTGTGCTACATGGGCAAACGGAGGGCAAAGAAGGATCACAGTTAGATAAGAAGTAAGAATCCTGAAATGATCCTGGATTACAATGGTCAAAATATGTAACCACAATGGCTGTAAATGTACACAAATTTCTGTGCATTCAAAAAAAGGTTTTACAGCAGAGGATGTGACGACTGACCATTTACTGGTGGAGCAGTTTAAATGAGGCTAAAGTGCTAGTTTGTTTAATATAAGTTTATATCTGATGATCAAAATGAGCTAGTTAACACTGAATGGACTAAAAAACAGAGGAGAACCTATGTAATGTAATGACATGATATAATGACAAACCAACTGTTATGAGCTCTGGAGATGGCAATGAACTGAATTGGCAGGATTACTCAAACATGTATCAGTTAAACATAACAATAGCTCTATTTAACAACATAGCACAACCAGGTTTTAGGTTATTTAAAGAAATGTGCAGTAAAAATCCTTCATACCCAACCTAAAAGTGTATTCTTGAAGCGATAAGCATTAAGAACGTACGTTCATCTCATCAAGTCAGCCATATTTTTTCAGTTGCGACTACACTACATTAGATATGAGAAATCGCTTTCATTAAATGACTGAATCTGAGTAAAAGCACCCATTAGATCTAATGCGTGTCATGTTAATGTGAAAGAAAATCATTTCACTGAGTGTTACCACTTGAAACAGTTCATTTAAGTAAGTTTAACTTGTCTTTTTAGTGTACGGCAGTAATAAAAAGGGAAAAGCTGAGAATGTTTGACAGAGGAAGTGAAGTGGGACAATGAGGGGGAAGCATGACTTGTTTTTAAGATGTTTTGGCTCAGAATAATGTTTTAAATGAGTGTGGGCGATAGATGATGCAAGCACAAGATTGAACACAAGCGTGATGAGCCAAAAAAATGTCTTAATAAAAACAGAAAGATACTGAGGCAACTGTATTCCAACTTCCGTACCTCAGTAATTGAGCAAATTACTGAATCTAATTCTGATGTTCTTTAGTCTACCCAGTCAGTGATATAATTATTTTGTAGTTAGTTAGTTAGTTAGTTGCGTAAGCCTTCTTGTTTTGGCACAGCCCACCCATGTTCTTTTAAGGGGGTGCATTTCTTTTTACTATTTATTTATTTATATTTAATCTATTTATATATGAAACCCTATATAAACGCTTTCTTAGTTCCTTCATCAAAGACCTACATGAAGTTGTGTTTTATGCAAGTTTAATCCAATCTAAAAAAAAATGTAAATGGTAACCACAAAGTGTTTAAAATTGGGCTGCAATAAAACAGATCTTCACATCATTACAAGGGGATAATGTAAACTTACTTGGAACTGTAAAGCAAATATGAATGAAAGGGGGGTCGCTCGTTAAAAGGCTCAAAATGCCAAGTGAGCACTCTATGGAAGACCTCAGCTCCCCTTCAGCACTTCATACAAAGAATGTCTCTGTCGCCTTTTACACATTTCTGAATTAAGATAAGATATGCTTTTATTGAACAAACAAAACAATGTTTGGGTAATGTAGTACATTTTCTGTTTCTGTTTATGTTTGTATAAACAAAATTGTAAAAGCGACCAAAAAAAGACAAAAATTAGGCAGGAGCAACGTAATAATAATGTTTTTTATTTCTTGTCAAGCCGGAAGCAAGAGTCAAAAGCAGCGCTCTGACTGACTGTGCTTGGGTGGTCTACCCCAGTTTCACTTCAATCTCTGAAGAAAGCTCTTGCATGTGGAAAAATGAATGCATGTGGATATTAACAACATATCAAAGGATTTGTGAGAGCTAGAGACAAGTTACACATATTTAAATACCTACTGTACCGTACGTAATGGTTGTATAAAGCAGAACTAAGTCATATTTTAACTTTATTGAACGTCTTTGTAAGTCCCTGTAATGGTTAGATATGTATTTTTGGGGCGTTTGAAGGGTCCATCATCTCCCCCTGCTGTCTCTGGGTGGAAAATCCGCCTAGGACAACTCACCTTAGAAACCTGGATCTCTCAACGTGAAATGTTTTTGTATGTGACTCAACTGTCTTATGATAATGAAAGAAAGAAAAAAGTTGAAAAAAATTAAATAAAACCCTAGACGTGCAGCAAATCTTCCCTTTAAATTGAGAGATTAGGTCAAGGATTAGCTCCATTACTTCTGAGGTAGAAGAGGCAACTCAAAGCTGCTCTGAAGTGAGAAAAGGGAGAAACTTTGGGGGTGCAGTGGTCTAACTTTGTTGACTTTACCGCACTGAAGCGTGGTGTGGAGTTCTAATGGTTCAACTGCCAATGATTTAAGGACACCAAGAACCCAAAATTCCAAAACTGCAGAGGGATTGTGGACCAAAGTCAAGATGGATGAGCCATGCAAAATCAAAAAAGTGGTTTGTTTTGAAGAGCTAAGAGACAGACTTTGTGGAGCACAATTCAATTCAAAGTGCTTCAGACAACAGGAAAAAACGCATTCAAATCACAAAATAGATTAAGACATAAAAGATAAGAGTGCAAATCAAAATCCCTTTAAGTTATATGCACAAACAAAATAAACTAAATTGTTTTCAGCCTAGATTTGAACCTGTCTCACATCGTCTGGACAGGCTGTTCCAGATTTTAGCTGCATAACACTGAAACGCTAAATTACCTCTTTCTTGTTATTATTCGTCTTTTTGAGTGCGCATGGATTGATAAAAGACTAAAATAATTGCAGCTTTTTGGAATCCCAGGATCAAAGAAAGTGGATGTTTTGATTTCAGATTAGGTACGGAGGATAAAGTTAATGCTACGTTGCTAAAAATGATCTTGCTTGTTAGCTTATTCAGAAACGCTAACAGAAGCCTTAAGAGTTCATTACCTTAATTCGTTTTTTATTTGAAGTTCTATTTCAGTTCTTTGAATCCAGGATGCTGCTCTTTTTTGGTCACGCCATTCAAATCCTATTGCATATTCATTTCACATAGGCACTAATAGACAAAAAAGAAATCTTCAATGTCGACTACAAAGCTTTCTGCCATTAATCCAATTTGTCATTTAATTTCAATTGTTGCTGATTTCCTAAAACTGCATGCGTTTATGTATAGCCTCTAAACGTTTGTCAGATGCCTTGATGAAAAGCACACCTTTGGCCCGACAAATAAAGCAAATGTAAACACAGCGTACAATAGAGTAAAGGAGCAGAGTGCGGAATGAAACGGCAGTACAGATCCCCAGTGGGTCATTCAATCTGCTGTGCCCTTGAACACATGGCTGCTTAGCTGAATAACTTATGATAAGTGCTACAATAGTACAATAGGGAATGATAGGGAGAGGGTGTGAGAAGTTCACTACTGGTGTTTATTTTTATTTGTGACAGGTAAGTTGTGCTATTTTGTGCTGTTTTAGCTTGTAAGCTGAGAACAGGGATAACAAAGAAAGTCAGCTTCTAAGTTTTGTATTATTTTCAAAGCTGTGAAAGTATTTCTAGTGAAATTCCTGGTAGCAACATTCCAGCTGATTGTTAAGTTAAAGTTAAACAGACTTTACCTCATCAAAAATGTCTTGTCTTGTTCACTTGAATAATGCATGTTTGTCTGTATCCCACTTGAACTCTTAAAATCCTTGTCCGCTACGACATCTTGTGGCAATCCAGGAAGATCCTCCACGTTTTTAATGGAGACATTATGCTAAATCGACAATCAAAATGATTCATGCATGTTTGACTAATCTTTATTCTCCTGTATTCAAGATGCCATTGCCCCAGCTATACCTGTTTTCATCGATCCCCGGTACACACACACTGCTTTGAATGTTTCTTTTTTTTACACATAGGATTCAGATCTGGAACCAGACCCTAAAGCAGACCCTCCAAACAACTTTGGACATCCAACCACAGCTAGTGAGTGATACTAACAAACTGTTCAGCACAGACTTTTGAAATCTGGTGGGTAACACATCGAGGCAGCATGTAGATGAACTCAGACTGGTGATGATCTCCTGGACAGTTTTGTCAGTTACTGGTGCAAAGTGTCTCTGTGGTTTTAGGGTTATTTCTTTGCATTATGGAATTTATACAATTTTTAATGCCCTGAAATTTGAGAACAGCAGAATTTCAGAACAGCATCAAGATTTTTAGCGTTTCTGTCACAAATATTATCAACATGAACATTGAAATCACCTGTAATAACCAAACCATCAAAGTCTGTGCATACAACTGAAAGCATCCCAGAAAATACATCAAACAAACTTTGGCAGTGCTGGGGAGGCTTGTATCAAACAATGAAGAGAATGGATGGAGACTGTTTTAGCTCCATTTTAAAGGATTTTAAACTCAATAGATGAAAACACCCCAAAACACAATTTTCATCTCTAAAAACTGCACAGACCTCCACCCTTTTTGTTTCAGATTCAAACTTAAAGTTGGGTGGAGCAGATTCTATTAGAACTAAATTTCCATTGTTTGTGTCAAGCCTTATTTCAGTTAAAAACATAAAATCAAAATTATAAGAAGAAATACAATTATTAATTATGAATGATTTGTTACATAAGGATCTGAAATTTTGTTTTGGTGGGACTGTGCGTTATGTTTTCACAGGGAATATGAATCAAATCTCTCAGATTGGGCAGCCTGCCTCGCATTTTGTTTTCCAATCTGTGTGTTGTGACTACAGAAATAACACTAGGGGAGGCTGTTTTTACACAGGGCCCCAGGTTCGTTTGATATTATTATAACTATAATTCCCGGCAACGCTGAGATCTACAGGTGTCATACTAATTAGCAGACAAAAGCACAAATATGTTATCTTTAATGCTGTTAACATGCTATAGGAATGGTGATCTCATAGACAATGTGAATGAATCAAACAAATGAAGACCAAATATGGATATGACTATCGTGCTGTTTTAATAATTGTCATACTAAAATTTGATTTTGTTCCCTTATTGGTCTATACACTGGATACTTGCCATTGTGTTCCAAAGAACTTGTTGGAGGGCTGGCTCCATAATACTCTTTTATTTAAGTTTCATCACGCATTTAAGATGAATCTGGTTTTTAATGTAATTTATGCTTTGGCACTTGACGCCTTGTTTGTTTACGCTGCCGGCTGTATATTCTTCTATTGCTTTTGAATTAATACACTTTGCACTGTGCTTTGAATAAATGCCTGACTGTATTACATTTAATAATAATATGCAAAATTTATATGGGATTCGTGGTATAATCAGAGAAAGCAGTGTTGTTTTCCGTTCCGTTTGAGTCTCTTTAATACGTAAGATTTAATACAAGCCACATTTTCTTCCTTTGCACTCCTCTTCCCTCTTATTATGAGTTCAAGACACATTAATTAAAGCCTCTAATTCCCCTCACTGAATCATGTATCAAAGACTAAAATACATTTTTCATTGCGGTAGATGCGGCAGACGAGGAGCATGCCGCGGTAGACAGACGGAGAGAGGAAAACAAAAGCTGTAGCGGCCTCGTGGGAGCAGAGGAGCAGAGTGGTGTATAATGAGAGGTATGCATGTGCTGTGTGTGTACATGACATGTGTGTCTTTTGAGAGTTTGCGACCCCCACGGTTACACAACATTACCACCTAAATGCCCATGTGGATTTATTTATTTGTTGAGCAGAAACGTTGCTCACTTACAGGCAGGAGAAAAAGAGCAGTTTTGTATAAGACTCGTTCCAGCGATCAAATTGCAGACTTCAATTATGAGCTGCTGGTATTGATTTGCTTAAGCTAAGCATCATTTTTGTTAAACATTCATAATGTTACAATTTTACGTCAAATACAAATTACCAGTGGGCCTTTATGAAACAGCAGGTGCTATTTTAAACTATTACTATACAATAGATCAGTGGTTTTCAACCTGCAGGTGAGGTCCCCTATAGGGGAAATTATTTCAGGGGGTCCACAAATGATGTGGGGAATATTGAAAATGTATGCAACAATCTTGTATAAGGCAGTGGTAAATGTTGATGAATGTTCCTGTTTGCTGTCTTACAAAATTCCTTTATCTGGGCCTATGCCCTGAAAACAGGCTTTTAGCCAGAGGGCCGTCTTCCCGTCTTTTGGACGGGGTATCTCGACATGTGGACGGACATTTTCGAGGGCAAGGAAGGTGTAATTTTTATTAATACATTTTTGAAAAGTTTTTAAATCGGGCCGGGAAGTGTTTGACGATAGTCCAACGTGGGCCGCGCCATGACAGTTGACTGTTTACAAGTGAAAATTTGCATGCTGCGCGCTGATTGGTCGACAAAGTGTGTGTGCTTTGCTCTGATTGGCTGCCGAGCCGTGGTCTGGAAAATGCCGAAGCTCCACGTTTGCCGAACCTCCCCGGCCAAATACCACGTAAAACAGCTCCTAAGCGGCAGAATGTGATCCGCGCGGCCGAGAGGCGCAGGCGGCGCGAGAGTATGGAAAGTCAATATGAGCGTTGAAAAAAGATCGCGAAACACATATAAAAAATTTTAAGCCCCCGGTTGGACGGGGTGTTTTCAAATCCTAGCTAAAAGCCTGCCTGAAAATGATATCAATCATTAGAAATAAGTATAGTTGATGACATGTCATTAACTTGGGTTCGGGAGCAGGTCCAAGCCTCAACCCCTTCACTCAGCTAGCCACGCCTCCTAGCTAACGCCCTTTTCCCCAGCAACCTATTTCTACCCGCCCAGGCAAACATCACCGTTTGTCTCTGCAATCTCGACCCCACCCAATATTTCGGCTGAAACGACCGCCTGAGACGGAGCCCCCATCCTAAGTCTCCGCATCCAGCCTCATCACCTTCTCACCTTTCTTTTCACATTTATTATTATAATAAACAATATTTTGCATATATATATTTGTTGTGGCGTGGTCCTTGCTAGTGAAGGCTACTTTATGACTTTGCGGGTGGTCTATGTGTTTGGGGGTCAGTTAATGCCAACAGTTGTTAGAATAGGGGTCGTGACTGAAAAACTTATAGAGCCACTGCTGGATGAGAAAATGCAATTGATAACATACTGGACAAATTTAATTTTAGCTCATAATTTCTGTTGAACAACATTCACTTGTGAGTGAATGAAAATAAATTAGTTTGTGTTTTTTCTCAGTCACGAATTTGCTTTGTGGTTATGATTGAAACTTTTTGTAACACATCATTGGTGTATCCAGATTTCAAACCATGACAAAGAAAGATTAAGGTGGAGTTTGACCTGTTCATGGTTGTTCTGGTTTGCTCCTGGTTTGATCAGGCTTATCAGTTCTGCAGACTTGTGCAGGAAGTCAAGGGACACGTTTCTATTATCAAGCCGAGCAATATCAGATCAATAACTGTTTACAATTGTATGTTATATTTGAACTCTAAAAACTTGTGAAATGGCATATTTCGTACAAAATTTTACTCCTCCACAACAAAATTTTCAGTATTTATCTTTCAACTGCGGCTTTTTGGAAACAAGGATACTAGTTTTACATACCATATTTTATTATTTTGCCTATGTATTGACTTGACAACATTATGGCAAACTCCAACACCACTGTCCTTAAACCTTGTCTTTCCTTCCTCTTTGCTGCCTGTCCTCTCACCACCGCACTCGGCTCATGTGTCTCGCCTCTGTCGCCTGTCTACAGTCTCTCATGAGCTTTCACCTCAGCTCTGACGCAAGAACACCACTCCTCCTCCTCTCTGTTGCTTATTTATGTACCTGTCTGATTTAGTGTTTTTGTTCCATGGAAGGTCAAAGTTAGTGCTCAAACAAACCCCTGCCGTGGCTATGGGACACAGATTCGATACGTATCTCGATACATGGGTCACTATATTGATTTGATTTAAAATAAAAAAGTTCAGTGCTGCCCGGTGGTCAAGTGTGGCCCTCAGAGGCAACTGTTGTTGTGATTTTGGGCCTTACAAAAATAAATTGATTTGATTTGATTTGATTTGATTTGATTTAAGGCACAGCACACGTATGCCAGCGCAGCCGGCATACGTGTTGTGAGTTTGAATCCCCACTCTGACGATTTCCCCCTTCTCTCTCATCCCCCATTTCACCCCGTCTTTCCTGTCTAAAAAAACTGTCGGGCTCAAAATAAAAACAAAAATGTTTCATGATATTTATGGTAA
This sequence comes from Eucyclogobius newberryi, assembly GCF_026437365.1. Taxonomy (NCBI): domain Eukaryota; kingdom Metazoa; phylum Chordata; class Actinopteri; order Gobiiformes; family Gobiidae; genus Eucyclogobius; species Eucyclogobius newberryi. The sequence goes on from NW_027315757.1 coordinate 12,469,790, forward strand.
TTAGAAAATGTTTTTGAACACCAATGATGTATACTTTAAACATAACATTTCAATAAACTGCAGCATGACTGCTGGGATGAATGTTCAATGATTTACAACTCTAAACTTTGAACCTGTGGAACACTTTTATAATATAGTTAATATGAGCTGGTGGGAGAGATACAGTATCAGACCTTTCCATGTTGTGCATTTAATGATTTATTTCTAAATATAATGTAACCCTCCTGACTCTCTCTCATGTCAGTGTATGCGTCTCCCTTGTCTTCAGCAGCAGAGACAGACATAAGCATAACACACACACAACTCTCCTCTTTTCTTTCAGATCAGTGAAATGATATTATATTACAAATAAATGTCTTAGCTTTACCGTTTCCTTTCAAAACTAAAAGCGCTCATTGGACAACACATGCGTATCGAGCAAACACGTGTATTGAATCGTGGCACCCGTATCGAACGATTCACTATTATATCAAATATTGTTGCACCTCAGTATCATCAGTCAACTCAAGCTACATTTCTCTAATAACCAAAGGTAATGCTTTAAGAATGCAATAGTAAACTAATGTTTGAAGGTACACTATGTCATTTTTGGTTTTGTTAAGCTTCTCCATGGATACAACTGGTCTGTGGCGAAGCGAGTCCATGCAAATTTGTCAATATTTCAAGTACAAGATGGATAGTTTAATGCCTTACTGTGGCAGAAAAGATACTTAGTATACCTTTAATTTGTCATTGAAACTAAAAGCTCTCCGCTACAGCTACCATGAGCAATGTTTTAATTGCTTTACCCTAACTACTTTTTAGAGTTTATTGATCTGCAAGGAAATTACTTAATTCAATTAGCACCAAAATGACTCTTGGAGCCAAACAAGATTGTGGTAAAAATGCAAGAAGACTATTGGAGATTGAAGCTGTGTTGTTTATCAGGGATTACTACTGAGTCACAATTTAAGTGAATATCATTTACAAATATTTCAGTTTGAGCTCAGGTCAAACTGCATATTAACCAGTGAGCCAATCGTCTGTCACAGACAATTTGATGCAGCTGCAGTAAAAATGTCACATCAAATTATATCTAAAGCATAACGCATTCACACCGACAATTCTTTATCATTATGATATTATGTATACCGTACTTTTCGCGCAATACAGCGCTCCTGAATAAAAGCAGTGCATACAAAATGTATGAAGAAAATAGAAATCGTACCTATACAGGCCTCACCTGTCAATAAACCTGCTCGTGCCCACGTTGTAACATGAGCTATTTACACATGGTAGTGATGCGTCTTTAGAACCAGGGATTAGTTAGACTAATTTCTCAGGGAATATGAGTTGGATTGTAATAAAACACACAGCATTTTGAATTCTAACATACAAAGAACATTGTCTGAGCATCTGCGCTTCCCCTGCTGTCCCTTCTGTCCTTGATGACTCTGTGTGAGCTGATTAACCTGTGTCTTTGTCTTCACATCTGGTTTATCTGCTCCTGAGCTTGTGCTTAGCGACTGTGTGTTACGTTGTAACATGAGATATTTACACAGAAATAATGTTCCATGATAGTGATGCACAGGTTGTCTTTTGACACGTGAGGCAGTTCAGGCCAAGAAAGTCTCATTTCAATGCGGCAGATTCTAAACTGCAGACCACCATATATTGTCTAGATTCACTTCCTCATTAGACTAATTTATCTGTGAATATGAGTCTGATTGTAATAAAACACAGCGTTTTGAAGCTTAAAATATAGAAAACAGAACATGTTCCCTGGACAGTAACCACTGTCCACTGACATCTTCTTCTCCAGTGTGTCAATCGCTTGCACTTCCTGCATTGCCCCCTTTTAAATTAGACACATCATTTTATGCAACGCAGGGTTCAAAGTGTGGGGAAAAAAGTAACGGCTTAAAGTCCAAAAAGTACCGTGGTTGAAATAGCCCTACACCTGATAGCGCTTAAATCTCCTCTCCTGCTGGACCTCCACAGTCCCAGTCCCAGTCCCAGTCCCAGTCCCAAGCTATTGCTCAGCATCAGAGCAGAACAACTTCACGGCCATTAGCATATCTGGGGTTACCCTTCTTACATACAGCATGGAGAGATACACTCAGGCATGTGCTAAACACAACAGGTGTGAGAGCTGCTATGAAATGACACAATATAATCAATATGGTTATGTGTACAAATAGATAGTTACCTAAATGCCTTGGTATTCTTGCACAAATAAGGCTTTCAGGACTTTCAGGAAATGTAGCTTTATTTTGTTGCATGAATGTGATTTATTGCATTTAAAGGCCTCTGTATTTAGTATTTACAGTGTATACCTGCATATGAAAATGGTAGACTTTCAGAAGAGTGCCAAACTTAAGACATTCTTACCTGGAGTTGGTCATGTCTGTCCGTCCTCCCTGGCTCTTCTCCAGGCCCAGTTTGGTAAATATTCCCACCAACACCATGATGGCCACCACTCCACAGATGATGTAGACGATCATGTGTGTGCGGTCTCGGTAGGGCTCCTCCTGCACCTCTGTGACAGGTGGGGCGGGGCGGCCCGTGTTGGCCCACACCGGGGTGTCATAGTTGGAACAGGACGTCTGGTCCAGACTGTGCACCTTGAACTGGCAGCAGAAGCGGTAGAAGCAGGAGCCACAGCAGAAGCTGTACATGCCTGAGTTACAGTTGAATGGAGGGTCCCACTGGCCCATGACGTCGTAGTAGCCCCAGCAGCGGTTGGTGCTGGTGGGAGCAGTCTGGTCCTCAGTTTCTGCTGTAGGAGTGGGCACAGCCGCATCTTTCAGCTGTGAGCTCTCTGTTTGGTTATCAGGCATGGCCTGGGCCAGTGCCCCTCTGGACCTCTGACCAAGTCCCCCAAAAGAGGTCAACCCGAGCATAGCAGCCAAGCTGAGACTCACCAGCACTGAGCTTTTGTTAGGAGCCATAATGGACTTCATCGACTGTGGTTTGTTTGCTGTGTTTGGACGTCAAAATGCCCCAAAAAAATTTCGATAAAGAGCTTCTAACTAGATTGTCCCAGAGTACAAAAGTACAAGAATCTCACTCATAAGCCAAAGGAGTACAGGTCTTTTCAATGGGGCTTCTCTTGTTCCATTAGAAGTCAATGCAGTCCTTTGCCTTTGGAGGTGTTCTAGCTGCGGACTGTAACTGTCATGAGGAAACAGACCAAAGAGTCAAAGAAATCAATCTGGCTCTCAGCATGTTCTTAATGGGGAGAAATGTGTCCCCAGGGTGCAGCTCTCACATGCACCGGGTCGCTACAGTGTGGGGGCGTGTGCGCATGGGATCGGCTGTAAACAAACACTGCAATACTGAGAAAGTGTCACCTTTTATAAAGCCATATGTCATCCACAGACGGCAGAGGCGGGTGCAGACAGGTCCAAAACCAGAAATCCAGTTAAGAGGGTTGGTTACATATGAATTAACTTTCCTGAAGACATCCGGGTAAAAGAGTATAAGTCAATAATCCGTAAAGGGAACCACAGTGGATTCCTGCCAGCAAAAGTACAAAAATAAAAATCTTAGTCTTTCACAGAATAATAGAACAACTCTTAAATTAGATGAGAGCTGGATGAGTTAATACTTCCAAAAACTCAAATTTTGGCTCCTCTGAGTTTAACCTATCATCCTCCAACTCTCACTTTCTTTCAGTTCATTTTTTCACCTCCTCAGTGCTCTCGCATTCCTTTGTTTCAGAAGTATAGTCCCAGATTCTCTCTCTGTGTCAGCGGTATCAACAGTAGTCCAGTGTCCGCACGGCTGTGCACAGTTGTGTTTGTAAAGTGCGTGTAGTCAACCTGCTCTGGCTCTCACGTGCCTGCGCTCACACCTCGACTGCTCTGCGCTGTCCCTGGACTCTCCTGCAGCTGTTGCTCACACTCCTGTGTTCTGTGTGCAGTCCAGAGCGGCCCGGGACCACAGCTCTGTCACTCACTCTAATCTGAGTGCTACAGCGCAGGACGGGGGGGCTGCTGGAAACGCTCAGATCTGACTGCTGTTGCTGTTCTGCCTTCTCAGACTCTCTAAGAGACTTTACCAGAGCGGAGGGTCCCACACAACGGATCTTTAGCAGCTTTCTTTTCTTTTGTTACTTGGTGATACAAATGTTCCTGTTTTGTCCAAGCTTACCTCACAGAGATATGAACTGAGATCAGAAGTCTGTGGGCTCTACATGTGCACTGCTCCAGCTCATTTGGAAGACAGAGACAAGTGGAGATGCGACAGCGCAGCGGCACACGGGGGAAATATCCTGTTTTCAAAAGAAGCCCCTCTGGAAATAAAGGACTGCAGCAAAGAAGACTTGGTTTCTCTCGTCAAATCTGACCTTTTTTTTTAAAAGCAGAAGACAGAAACCTTAGTGCATTAATATGCAACAGTTTCAGGAAAAAGCTGCATATTAATCCCCCAAATTTGTTTTGCTGACAGTTAGTCCTTGTCCGGCTGCAGCTTCTCTGAAAACAGGCATAATTTGATATATATGTATAGGAGTTTTATATATATATCATATGTATGTGTTTTCACTGGTGCTCTGCTTGTGGTCCAAACAGGCGTCAGTTATTCCGTCAGCGCGTTGCCGTGGTTCCTCTGAGTAAATCCAGTGTTTGCTCCGTAGCGTGGGTCCTGCTGTCTGCTCCTCTCACTGCTGCTGCTAGTCTGTGCAGGACTCAATGACAGCGTCTCGCACACACATCCACTGAGGCGCACTTTCACTCCTCCCTCCGCCGCACGCTCCACTCCCTCTCTCTCTTTCCCTCTCTCACCTTCAACAAATGCGGCCAGTTCTTTCTCTTTATACCTCATATGTCACGGATACTGCTTTTCCATTGTTTTATTTTTCAATCTCTTTCTCACGTTCTTCTTTTCTGTTTGCATTTTTTAATCCTATCCTTATATTGTCTGTATGTTTTATCTGTTTTAGTTTTCTGTTTTTTGTCTAATATTTAAGATTTGCATAATGTTTACAAAAAAGTAAAATTGTATTGTGTTATTGTAATACTATATATTGGCCACTAGTGAACATTTGCTTTTGTCTTCTTTTAACCACAATTACTGCAAAGTTTTCTGCCATCAATTCATGTTTTAGTTGATACGGTCAAAGATTTGGTGCGTGATCACAATAAAAAGCTTATCTTGAAAAATAACCTAGATATTTTTCGATTAAACACCTCCTTGATGACATCACTTCCTTCCTGTGTGTGAATGAGGCTTGCTTTTACTGCCGTTGCTTTGCCGCACTTTTCAATCTTTGTGTGCGTGCCAACACGTGTGCCTCTGCAGTCTATGAGCTCTGATTTAGGAGACAGGGGAAGAGAGGGAGGGGGAGGGAAGGCGAGATAAACACTGCAAGACAGAAAGGAAGAGCTGAGTGAAAGAGGAATTAGAAAATGAGGAAGGAAGGAGGAGAGAGAGATAGATGGAGAGCACAGACAGATATGGGACCCAAAGCAAGAATGGTGTGTGTGTGTGTGTGTGTGTGTGTGTGTGTGTGTGTGTGTGTGTGTGTGTGTGTGTGTGTGTGTGTGTGTGTGTGTGTGTGTGTGTGTGTGTGTGTGTGTGTGTGTGTGTGTGTGTGTGTGTGTGTGTGTGTGTGTGTGTGTGTGTGTGTGTGTGTGTGTGTGTGTGTGTGTGTGTGTGTGCGCGTGTGCGTGTGTGTGTGCGCGTGTGTGTGTATTTATCCTGATACATATCCTGATACATTAAAAAAAAAAGTGGTCCCACCTGGTTCAATGTCTGTTAAATTTGTCCATTGCAATGTCAGTCCAGTCCTTTATTGTAGGCGAGGTTTGTGTCATCCATTTCTTTGTAATGGCCTTTTCCCCCCCTTAAATTATGTTCCAATGATATCCAATGACTATGTCCATGGCAGTAGTTTAAAAAAAAAACACTTAGTTCTAAAAATCAATGGGATAGCAAATACAGTCTATAGTTCTTTGTTGATTTTAGTCCAATATTTCTGAGCAACAGGACAGTCCCAAAACACGTGATATAGGTTTCACTATCAGCATTTCCCTGTGAATAATGAGCACTTTGACATGGTGTTCAATTAGAAAACAATGAATATTGGGTGTCACTGGTGGAGTGGATGGCACACATGCCATGTGAGCAGGCCGGCTGCTGTTGTTTTCAAAAGCCTGGCTCTAAATCCTAGAGCTCTACACACAGGTTGCCCCTCCAGCATTGATTGGTCAAATGCAGGCCTAGGGGATCTATCTAAACAGGATACCTTAATGCATTTTTGAACAATAAAAGGATAAGTAACTAAATGTTTCAAAATGCTTTAAAATTTTAAAATTTTAAGATTTAACTGGAATATCTGGTAATCCCAAAGCCCAAACCCCTATGAATAAGAAAATGCTTAATATTTGATACCCTCAAAATATTCATCTTGTTTTGCATGAAGTGTAAAGACATTTTTAGATTAAAGCCCTCTTTTGTCCTCCCCCAGTTTTTGTCAGTGTAGTGTTGTTATGTCTGCAAGTAAACCTCTTTCTTTCTCTTTCTCTCTCTCTTATTGCGCTCTTGGCCTAAATTTGCTCCAAATCTCTGGCAAAGTGCACAAGGAGTTATGTCAAGTGAAGACGCACAGACACACAGCAGCAAGTCACATATTCAAATACACTGTGGTGCCATGACTTCACAATATGGCGTGCGGCCCAAATCGGCTAATCCTCTTCAACCCCGTAGTCTGACTTTTATGTGTCCTCAGCGCATTTCAGAAGCGTGTGTGTAAATTGTGGGGGAATGGATGGATGGAAAGAAATGAAAGTTATTGGAGTTTATTCTGTCCCCGTCTTGAGATAAACACATCACTGTCAGTAGGTTTTTGAAGACACTCGAGTGCCTGAGCGAGAGGGGGGGTCAGGCAGATAGAGGGATGATGGAGGAGGATGAGTGTTCCCAGGGATAGATGGAGGGAAGAGAGAGCAAATTGCATATCAGTCTCAATCATTTGACTGAGTTTCTGTCTGGAGAATAAGGGCGACTTTTCACAGCTCTGCAGCTGAACACTTGTGCTAAGGATCGCATAAAGCCGATAGTTGAACATATTGATTGCAGTATCGACATAAAAGGAATCTAAATGGTACAATACCAAGGAAAATATACATTTAATAGTTGTTGTATAATATCATGCATTTTTAGGTGTCATATTACAAAATATAAAAGCACATAGACACAATGTCCAAAGTTTAGTTTTTTAATACATATTACATTTTCCGGAATTAAATAATAACAAAACCAAATGACTCCAGCTTGTTCCCTCACTTAGTTTAACTTATTTTGTCTCCTCATTTCCCCCTCATTTGACTAATAAAGCCACAGCTTACTTTAGTTATACTCTAACATTAAAGTTGACGTACCTGATTTTCACACAGAAAACCGCAAGTCTTCAAGTTTTCAAATCTGTGCAGCTCGTCCCAAGCTCTCACAAACATAACTTCTTTGAGCTCGTGCTCGGCTTTGAAACTGCTTTTTTTAGATGGTGAAGTGAAATTGGAGTTGCAGCCAATCAGAGCGCCGCTTTCAGCTCTCATTTACTAAGGCCGGGTACCCCAGCTTTAAGATGAGTAAATTAGTATTTCCCAAATAAAGGAACTGACTGTTTGACTCCTTAAAAGGAGTCAAACAGTCAAAAGTCTTAAAAACATGAAAAACAGAACTTGTTCATTTTAAACTCTTTGCAGAGTTCCACATATATCGCAAGTAGATTAAGTTTTGCCGCCACATTAAAGCTAGCATGCCACCAATGCACATCCTGTTTCATGGAAAATAAAACGCTCTATGATTAGATGAAGACAGCACACGATGGACTCATTTTAACCCAACTAGGTTTTGTGCCAAAATAGATTTTAGCTTTAGTCTTGTTCTCTGCCTTCCATACATATGCAATAATAACTGTGCCAGGACCAAGGAGCTCCTCTCTTTATCACATCAAAATTTCTTACAAATATCTGTCCTTCAACACCAGTAAAACACCAGTAAATGCGGAATAAAATAAGACCATAAAATGCAGCAGCATCTTTTGAAGATGCAACATTCATAACAATCTATGTCATTAAATTCAAACTATGTTCTTGAATGTGTCACATCTGAATTGAGTTTTATGCCGTCCCCCGCTACTCTTCTTTCAAGTTTCATTTGAAGATACCCCCGGTCTCTAATTCCCCTCTGTAGCTGACCCCCTCGGCTCTCCGCTCTTCAGACTTCCCCGTGTGGCACAAAAACAAATGGATACGGCAGTGAAAGAGGAGCTCAAGTCATCGTCCCTGTGAGACAATGTAGGTCAGTTTGGAACTCCATGACAAAAATCCATCACAGTCTCCGGTTTCCTGTTGTGAATTGATCGGGTTATTGTTAGTCCCTCATAATTTTTATGTACTGTGTATCAGATTTCGATTGGGTATAAATAGCAGGATAGTGACCACCACTTATCCTGTTACAGATCATAAACATCATAAGCTCAAGAGTCATTTCATATTTATAGTGTTTTCCGTAACATAACATCTTTTCTGTAAATAATTAAATTGATTTTTACTGGCAATCTTTGGATATTCTGCCTGTAGCAATAATCTGATCATATTTTTCCAGTCCATTTGAAATTTTCTTTTGCTTTAGAACCTACCATTATTATCATCCTTATTACCCGCCCTTATTCTGGTGTATAAACACAAAGGCTTTTCCTTCTGGTACCTCGTCCAAAAACATGCGTACACATGCCTCAGAATTGTCCCGTCAGCCCTGCGATTAACTGTCAATCACACGAAACAGATGCAAAGTTGCTGGGATCAGGTCCTGTCCTCCGCACAAGTTCAATAATCAATACAAAATGAATAAATAAATAAATTATGTGTGTTCATTATCACATGTATTGACCTGCTTGTGCTGAATAATCTAATCGCATTTTCCCGCAGCTCAAGTACATTCAAACTTTGAACTCATCAACTTGGTCTAACGCTATAGCACTCCAGTGAAAGCTCTGTGATATTTCGCTCACAGTTCAGAGGCGTCATTGTGGACATCTGTGGAGCTTGATCAATGACTTAGCCTCGCGTCGTCATCTTCCCTTTCAAACGATTTGCAAATTATATTCTCCCTACCAAAGACGAGCGTTTAACAGGCCCTGGGAGTGTAATCCTGACGCATCATCAGATAAGCACATAAGGTTGAGCCAGACGCTATCAGAACAGGTTAGCTAGTCCGGCTGTCAGACCTGTGGATTAGCTGCTGCTGCTCGCTGGGGAGGCTCTGTCTTTATTAGATGGCAGTGTCAGTTTCAGCCGAGGTCCCCTGCAAAGCCATTTGTGGACTCTGCATGTGCCATCAGGACTAAAGCTGCCGTAAGTCAACCCGACCGCTCAGAGATGGGGTCTGTCCACGATGCACGATGACGCTGCTCACGGATGGATAGAGGGATTGGGTAAGAGGTCATCTAGAGGTGAACCAAGCCATGCATAGCAGGTATGAAACAGGCATGGAGGTAAAGAGGAATATTCTGGGCATTGCTTTAGTTTGATTCGAACTGGGGCTGTGCCCGTAAAAGCTTCTATTTGGGTGAAAATTGGATATATGTGCGCTGTCTGCACATAATTAAAGAGCGTTTTATTCTTCACACAGCAGGAAATGCACCGTAATAATGCTTGTTGTTGTTGTTAGCTTTACCGTGATGGCCAAACCCGCTCACGTTGTGAAAAGCTATTATAAACTCATTAAAGTCGCTGTGAATGATTACGACACTTGGAATGGGTGATACCTGCGGACTGCAGCAAAGAGTTTTAAAATGTTCGGCTTGTCATGTTTTTAAGACAGTCTTTTATAAGTTACGTGGGAATGCAAAATAATTTTTATTCTTCAAGATCAACACAAAAAAGACATCGCCAAAAAAGGCATCATCAACATCATTGACACACCCGAACATTATTAAGGAAGAGACCAAAATAACTCATCAGGGGACCTTTAAGTCACAATATACAGACAAGTTAATAATGCATTGTGTTGTAGCCATAGTTACCCTGGTACTGATATTAACAGAAACATGACCGTAATTTTTCACAATCTCTCCACCCATTACTAATCACATACACGTAGACCAAGAAGAGTGATGTCCAAAAGAGCAATCATATGCTGCGTCAGCAAAAATTATCTCATGATCTAGATTAAGGTACACTTTATTGTCATCATAAGTAAAATCACCCTCTGCATTTGACCCATCCGTCAATACCATGAGGGTAACAGCACTGCCGCGCCAAAGTACCCTTCTCCTGATCTTGGATGAGCATCATGGTCAAGAGTACCTATAGCTGGAGAATAAGCCTGATGTGCAATGAGCCACTGTCAGATAGAGTCTTTGCAGTGATACCCTGCTCTGCTCCCTCTCTCTCGCCTGGTAAAGTTCTGTGACACAAAGCGGATTTGTACAATCCACTCGCCTCACTGCAGCTCAGCAACGCACATACTCAGAGCGAGGTGTAAAGCCCCTAAATGAACATGTTTAATAATCTGTGCAGCGGCTGTCTATAATCCACATATGTATTAGCACATGTAATAGTCCTTAATGAAGCCACTGTTCTTTCTCAACGTTGTGAGCTTGTCCTTGAAGTTTCAGGTTATTGCAGGGGTTTAGACAGCTTTTGTCCTGGCATTTCTCTTGTGATTGTCCAAAGTGTTGTCCGTCTGAAGTTGTGTATCTTTCCTTTGATTGCATATATGAGTACCTGGCGCTATCTGCTGACTGCAATGAGGAGGAAAGCATTTTGAAATTTAAAATAAGCTGCACCTCTAATGTCAACAAGACGAGATGAATTATTCAAGCACTGAAACTAATAAGACAGGACAGAGCTTCGCAGCATGTTCTAGTTCTAGCTAGGGGGCTCTAGGACTGCATCTGCAGTCACATTCTAGGCAAGGCAAGGCAAGTTTATTTGTAGAGCACATTTCATACACAAGGCAATTCAAAGTGCTTCACACAGCAGGAAAAATGCATTCAAATCACAAAGAAATTACAGAAATACAATAAAATTAACTAAATAAAAAATTATCAATCCAACTGATTTTCTAAACTAATAAAATCACAAACAAAAGAGAAGAGTGCAAAGATAAAAAATAACTACAATAAAATTAACTAAATTAAAAATTATCAATCCAACTGATTTTCTAAACTAATAAAATCACAAACAAAAGAGAAGAGTGCAAAGAAAAAATCCTTTCAGTCATATGCGCAGCTAAACAAAACTGTTTTTAGCTTAGATTTGAACATTGTCAGAGTAGAAGCCTGTCTCACATCTTCAGGAAGACTGTTCCAGATTTTAGCTGCATAAAACTGAAATGCAGATTCCCCATGTTTTGTCCTGACTCTGGGCACCAGCAGGAGGCCGGTCCCTGAGGTCCTCATAGTCCGAGATGGTTCATATGGCACTAACATATCCAAGATGTACTTTGGTGCTAGGCCATGGAGAGACTTGTACACAAGCAGAGCTGCTTTAAAGTCTATTCTCTGAGCCACAGGGAGCCAGTGCAGAGACCTGAGAACAGGACTAATGTGATGGTACTTCCTGGTTCTAGTCAGGACCCGAGCAGCAGCGTTCTGGATGTACTGTAGCTGTTTTACAGCTCGTTTGGAGAGGCCAGTGAGCAGGCCGTTACAGTAGTCTAATCTACTGGAGACAAACGCATGGATAAGTCTCTCTAAATCTGGTTTTGACACTATATTTTTGATTTTGGCAATGTTTTTTAGATGGTAAAAAGCTGCTGATGTTATTGATTTGACATGGCTATTAAAGTTCAAGTCTGAGTCCATTATTACCCCCAGATTTCTAATTTGGTTTGTAGGTTTTAGAGCGAGACTCTGGAGGTGACTACTAACACTTTCTCTTTGTTTCTGTGGGCTAAAAACGATTATTTCAGTCTTGTCTGAGTTCAGCTGGAGAAAGTTGTTTTGCATCCACAAACTGATCTGTTGGATGCAGTGACAGAGTGAATCTACTGGTCCATAGTCACCTGCCGATAGTGAAACATAGATCTGAGTGTCGTCTGCATAATTGTGATAGGACACATTTTCACTGCGTATCAACTGACCTAACGGCAGCATGTAGAGGTTGAACAGAAGGGGACCCAGGACTGACCCTTGGGGCACTCCACAGGTCAGGGTCATGTGGTCTGAGACACAGCTACCAATTTCAACAAAGTACTTCCTGTCTTCCAGATAGGACCTTAACCAGTTTAGGGCAGTGCCAGTGATGCCCACCCAGTCCTCTAGTCTCTGTAAGAGGATCCCATGATCGACAGTGTCAAAAGCAGCACTCAGATCTAACAGAATTAAGACTGAGGCTTTGCCCGTGTCAGTGTTCAGGCGGATGTCATTTGTCACCTTGACAAGAGCAGTCTCAATGCTGTGATGAGGTCTAAAACCTGACTGAAAAACATCAAATGAGTTGTTTATTAAGAGGAAATCTGTGAGCTGTTTGCCCCAAAATGGCAGATTAGAGATGGGCCGGTAATGACTCAGTACTGCGGCATCAAGACTGCTCTTTTTTAGGAGAGGCTTTATGACCGCAGTTTTCAAAGACATTGGGAATGTTCCAGATTGAAGCGACATGTTAACTATGTGAGTGAGTGGTGCTAACAAACTGTTCAGCACAGACTTTAGAAATTTGGTGGGTAACACATCAAGGCAGCATGTAGATGAACTCAGACTGGTGATGATCTCATGGACAGTTTTGTCAGTTACTGGTGCAAAGTGAGTTAGCTCTAAGTGTCTTGGTGGTTTTAGGGTAATTTTTTGCATTGTGGGATTTATAGCATTTTTAATGCCCTGAACTTTGTCATTAAAGAATAATGCAAACTCATTACACTTGGATGTGGAAATGAGTTCTAACGGCAGCTGAGCTGGAGGGTTTGTTAATCTGTTTACTGTGGCAAACAGGACACGCGAGTTGTTACTGCAGCTTCCAATTATTTCAGAAAAATATCTTTCCCTAGTTCTACATAAGATTAGGTTGTACATGTTCAGCTTTTCTTTGTAAATCTCTTTTTGAACCTGGAGCTTTGACTTGCGCCATTTCCGTTCGGCCCTGCGGCACTCCCTTTTCTGTGCCCTGACCGAATCATCATTTCTCCAAGGCGCCTTCTGCTTATTTTTAACCATTTTAGCCTTTATAGGGGCGATGGTGTCCAGAACATTCAAAACACTAGATGTAACAGAGTTCAACAAATCATTTACATTAGAACATGAGACATTTTCAAAGTTTATCATTTCCATAAACAGTGCACCTGTGCCATCACTTATGTGTCTCCTCTGAACAACTGCAGGACCAACCGGAGGTTTGGGAGAAACAGACAGGTCAAAGAAGACACAGAAATGATCAGACAGAGCAACATCGATCACATTAACATTTGAAATATTTACCCCCTTTGTAATTATGAGATCTAGAGTGTGTCCTTTGCTGTGGGTGGGGCCTCTCACATGCTGAGTAAGACTGAAGGTTTAAGGACAGCATCAAGCTCTTTAGCGTTTCTGTCACAAATATTATCAACATGCACATTGAAATCACCTGTAATGACCAAACCATCAAAGTCTGTGCATATGACTGAAAGCATCTCAGTAAAATCATCAATAAAACTTTGGCAGTGCTGGGGAGGCTTGTATAAAACAATGAAGAGAATGGATGGAGACCGTTTTAGCTCCATTTTAAAGGATACATACTCAAATGATGAAAACACCCCAAAAGACAACCTGCGTGTAATTATTTCATCTCTAAAGACAGCACAGACTCCACCCCCTTTTTTGTTTTCTCGTGTTTCAGATTCAAACTTAAAGTTGGGTGGAGCAGATTCTATCAGAACTACATTTCCTGTGTTTTTGTCAAGCCATGTTTCAGTTAAAAACATAAAATCAAGATTATAAGAAGAAATAAAATTATTAATTAAGAGAGATTTGTTACATAAGGATCTGACATTTAGCACAGCAAGTTTCAGACTAGTTTCAGTGAGACTGGGCTTTATCTTTTCACAGGGAATATGAATCACATTTCTCAGATTGGGCCTGACTCGCATTTTGTTTTTCCATCTGTGTGATGATGTGACTACAGAAATAGCACTAGGGGGGGCTCTTTTTACATAGGGCCCCGGGTTGGTTTGATTTTTAATGTGACAATAAGTCCCGGCAACGCTGAGACCCAGTGCATCCTAGCTATGGGAGATACCAGGTGAAAGGCGAGGTTGGATGGGTGGTGGGGCTTTTGTAGCCAAGGAGAGTTTGAGACCAGGTGAGAGGCGAGGGGGGATGGGTGGTGGGGCTTTTGTTGGTGTAGTCGGTACTGACATAGCCCTTGCTATATTGGGCGTGAGTGGAGCCATCTTAATGCCAGATTTGATCAGACTTTCAAAATGGCTGGGAAGGCCCATGGGTGAGAGTGGAGATGAGAAGGAGAATGATGAATCTTTAGTGGGAGTAGATGTTGCAGGGGGAACCCAGGGCTGGTGTGAAGGCAGGGGCGATGACAGGGATGTTGTTGGGCTTGTCACAGATGGGTCCAAGGCCTTTGCAAATTCCATCTCTGAAAGTGGTAAAAATCTGTTGGTGAGCTGTATTTTAGGTGACTTCACGTTATCTTTGTATCGTTTAGGCTTTGCTCCAAGTTTGTTCCAAGAAACAACCTGGTCTTTCTGGTTTTTAGACAGTTTTGGAAACGACACAGAGTCACTGCGGTTTAGGTTGAAAGTAGCAGTTTTTCTTGTAAAAAGTGTGCTCTTCTTACCGTCGGTTGACACAGGAATGGTATCGTGAAGAACTTTTTCAGATTCCAAAACAAATATCCGTGTTTTCAGCTCATTAATTTCTTGTTGATATTTCCGACAGCGTTCACAGTCTTTCTCCCTTCTTCTCACGGACATGTCGCTGGCGTCAGATATGTCGTTAAAACTGGAAAAAATTTCTTAAAATCCTTGGTTTACTTGAAAAAGTCTAAAGCAAAAATGTTTGGAAGACAAAAACTGATTAAAACGCAAAATAAATAAGGAAAGCAGCGATAGAAAGCGGAGCGAGCAAAAAAGCGTGTGCACTCTTTGGAAGCAAGAGGACATACAGTCACATGGCTAACTAGTCTCTAGTAGTTGTGCTAGTCATGGTTAAAACTCCTGTGCACTGCAGGCAATTTAGGCACTGAAATAATCACATCAAATCTGGAGAATGTGTGTTGGACTTTAAAAACATAAAGGAGCTGTATGGCTTAGAATTTTTCCAAGTACTTTGAGCTTTGGAGAGGGACTGAACACAATACTGGATTATTAAAATGTGGTAGGTTTTTGATGAAGAGACAATGTTATAACATGGCATACTGCTCAAAATAGTCTGTTTTGCATATCTCTCCTTGAATACCATCCTACTAAACGTGTGACTCATTATAAGTCCATAGTTGGCGCTGACATCACCATCTCGATGCTTTCTCCCTGGAGCGGTTTATGCACCTCTATATTTATCATCTCATCACACTTACAGAAGCATGTGCAGCTGATAACCTGCACAAACCTTTTGGCTTATGCGCAGAGACCCATATCCACTGCCGAAATCCTCCCGACTTTGTAAATACACGGCACATATATTGGAAAGCAAATTGCCTGGGGTGGAATATTTTTCCTGATCTAATCGAAAAACATTCATGCTGAGATCGCACTATCAAAGTCTGCCCTTCCTTTTTAATTTGATGCTTGAAACTTCTTCAAAGAGAAATTGGAGTCAAGGAGGCTTATGGCTATGCCGGGGTTAGTAAATCCCCATTTTAACCGTAAAGAAGAGGGAATGTGGATACTGAAATTGCCTCCTTATTTAAAATCTAAGACTGAAATATTTAAAATTAGTCAAAATTATTCATTCTATCCATTGAAATATTTATCCTGACTGCCCAACATCTATCACAAAAACCACCTCTGATTTTGAATCAAAGATTTGAGATAGATTTATGTAATGTGCAGACAGAACTTTATAACCTGGACTGGAAAATTCAGTGAGGACTTTTTCCATGCAACAATGTATTAAATAATAACCTTTTTGTGTTTTTTTGAAAAACGCAAATGAAAGCTCTGCTGCATAAACATTTCAGCCAATAGAGCTCCTGCTTTTGTCTTCACGCTAACCCAGCATGCACCACTAAACTCCAAACTGGCAGAGAATTTGCAATGAAACAAATGGCACAAAATGTTAGAGACTGTTGAATATTTTTGAGCACCAGGATTTACAAATGATTAAGAAAACCTGGACCTTTTACCAGATTTACAAAACTCCAGATTGATGAGTGAAGGGGTTTTCTGCAACTAAATGGACAAGTAGTGAGTCAAGCCCCACAAGAATTAAGTGCCCGAGTGCATGGTGGCAAAGGAGGTTAGCTCTCTTGCCTCCCAAGAAGGAGATCATGGACCAACCAGACCAACATCATCTGGTGTCTGTTATGTCTATGTGTTAACTGCGACAAGTTGGCCACTGTCCAGGGTGTACCCCGCCTAAAGCCCAAAGTCACTGGGATAGGCACCCGTGACCCCGAAAGGGAACAAGCGGTAGAAAATGGATGGATGGTTTTCATCGTCTCATAACGGTTCAAAATGTTTTGTATTGGTGTTTCTTTTCTTTTATTAAGGATTTTTTGGCCCATAGGCTTTATTAGGACAGCTGAGCATGAAATGGGAATGAGAGAGAAGAAGGACATGAAGTAAATTGTCAGAGATGGGATTTGAATGACACTTGGTACTTTTGTTGACTACATTGACCTTATGGCTTGATTGAATGAATTATTAACATGTGTATCATACACATACATATGCATATTACAATGACACATAACTTCTCTCCACAACGCTTCAGTTGATACAACCATCCGGGTGCACATTCACAGTTACTGCATATATGATAACACATACACACCAACACTGATTTTACATTTCAGTCTCACTCACAGCTACTGCCTTCTTAGATGAGTTGTTTATTCAGCGTTTGAATGATTTTTGGCCATGCAATTTCCCCATATGAAATAATATGGGACAATAAAGGAATATCTTATCTTAAACAGTTAATTTAGATGCTTTTCGGAATGTTTCTTTACAACTAACTTAAGTAACAACAATAAACTTCTCCTTTTGAACCATAATCCATCATTTGTCCAAATTAAATATTTTCTTTTTGTTTCAAACTTGGCAAAAAAGTTAAACAGTTGACTGTATCAACAGACTTGGCAATACAGTATAACAATCTGGCGCCAACTGGTGGCAGCTCCAGTCACACAGGGCCAGGTCCAGCCATGGGTTTAGCGCTGGGCTGAGATCATGCCCTGGGGCGGGACTAAGCCAGCAGTGCTTGTGCTGTAAAGGCACAATTTGATTGGTCAGTGCTAATGCCAGGGGTAGTAGCATGAAGTTAGAAATCCCTGCACATGAGACAAAATTTCTGAACGTTTACTGTTCACAGAACATTAACCCTTCCACCTACGTAATGTTTGAGATAATTACGTAAGTAAAAATGAATATATATATATATATAATTTATGTAATAATATAACTGTTAAACATTGTATAGTTGAAATGTCAGGCTAGCAGAGAATGCTACCCCTGACATTGCATCACTGCCATTCTACCAAACACCTGCGTGTCTTTGGACGGTGGGAGGAGACGGAAGAACCCACTGTAACACGGGAAGGATATGATCTCCTTATTGACACTGTTTACACAGTTGACTGTTAAATAAAATCACCAACTAAAATGTTTTATGGTGTTTATTACATTGAGCAAAAAAGCCTAACCCTTCATGTTAGTACATGAATGAGTACATGAATAACATTTTTCATAATTTTATCAAGATCACTTCATAAATTGTCTATCAGTAAAGGATACAATGAAATGAAGAGTGGGGGGTGAGTGTGCGCATGCGCGTCTTCTAAAAAGGGACTAACAGTTGAGTTCTCAAATTGGCAAAATCCTCTATTATTCTTATTATTATTTCTTTAATATTTAGTCCTTAATTTGCCCTCATTGCTTGATGAAATAAATGTGTATATTTTTGGACAAGTTACCAGATGTTGGTGTGAGGTTGTTGAAATCATGTTGTGAATTGCTACGTACTGAAAAAAATCATACAACATATAACATTGATGCAAAAAAATTACTCTAGTAGGATCTATCTCAAGTTTCGACCGTCTGTAGTAATTCCCTCTTTGTGCACGATCTGAAAACGATGACATGTACACTTTGCATGCGATGCGACCTCATTATCCTCTCCCAGCTTCCATGGAATGATCTGACCAAAGAAGCCGTCTCTGCAATCACAATCAATCTCCATCAGAATGAGCCTGTGCACTGCGTCTGTGAAATGTGCTATTACAATGCAGAAAAATGACATCCGCTGCTATAACAATCTGCTCAGCGACCAATTTACCTCAGTCATTTGAGCCATTCCTGCTAGAATTTAAAGGAGGTGTAGAAAATGTTGTCACAGCACCATCAAGGTAGAATACAATCATTTGAGCTATTTAAGCTATCAAGCCTGAAAACGGCAATTGTCAGTGCTCATCATTGTTATATATATAGTTATATTTTTACATATAGTATTTTAATGGAGCAGCATATCCTTCAGATTACTGTCACCTCATTATTCTTATTGGTAAATACATTTGGCACATATGTTAAAGTCATTGAAACCCAATATTGTATTTTTGCTCAATGTCTTTTCTGGGAGTCTTAATGGGAGGGTTGCTCTGGTCAGTACACAATGTCCCTGTATCCTTGGTCAAGACACTTCGCCCAACTTTTGTCAACAATGTAAAGCAACTGCGTGTTTCTAAAATGGGCACTAAATAAATCTAAATATCTTCTGCATGATTTTGGCTGTCTGCGATGAACGATGTCAGATCGGGGGGAAATATCGAGTGGTAGCTCAAAGATGTAGGTTGTAGGACCAATATTGCTCTAAGAACTGTTGTATGACGAAAGATGAGCTGCGATTTATATCAAAGCTGTCTGATATTTTAGAATCTTGCTTGCAGAGTGAGCCTTCCTGTCACTGTGTCTACGATAAATCTCTGTCAAACATGTAACCAGTAAAAACACAAGCGTTATGCGCTGGCCAAGTAACAGCAGAAGAACATTTCTCTTTAATTCACAAATATTTACAATTACCCAAATAAATCAAAACTAGCATGAAGTGTAAGCCTCAGCTGGACTAGAGCCTGATATTTGCACAGACAAACTTTGGTTTTAGCCATGACTAACAGTATAAACCATTGCACAGTGTGAATGTGTGCTGTCTTCTCACTTAAACTCCTCACATTTAGTAATGGGACATCCATAAATCTCATAAGACAGAAAATATGTGGACACCAGGCTTAAGACACGTAGGGCAGTGTGAATGAAGTGCCTTGCCCAAGGACACAACATGATCAGTTTTCAGTATTGTGGATATTTTATTTTCGCGTTCAGAGCAAACCAGCACAGCAACAATTCTCTTATCGCAGCACATTGAACTAGTTATATCATGGTTGTTCTACTATTTTTTGTAGACATTTATTTGGATATTTTATTATAGTATTACAAACACCCAAAATTATAAGATAAGATAAGATAAGATATTCCTTTATTGTCCCACATGGGGAAATTTCATTGGTGCAACGCAGGTAGATACAGAGGTAGATACAGAAGAACAGATCACTTATAGGAAGTCTGAAAAACACTTTCAGTAGAAGATCTCCTATAAATAAATAAAAACTCCCATAGACAAATAAATAAATAAATACCATTGCATGTGATCCCGACAGTAATTGCACATGAATATGTGTCACGACAGCACATAGATTGCACATGAATTTCACAGTAATTGCACATGAATTGCACATGAATTCCAACAGCAATTGCACATATGACAGAATTGCACATCAGTATTAGGTTAGGTCAGTATTGCGACGGGATAACGTGGCGATCTCCGGGTAAGACGACTGTTCTCCGCAGTTTCATGAGTTCCTCCTTTGTATAAACGCGGTACGGCGCCGGCCGGGGGGCGGGGCCGGAGCCGGGGGGCGGGGCCGGAGCCGGGGGGCGGGGCCGGAGCCGGGGGACTCAGAGCCAAGACACATCGCAACGACACGACGAAAACACTCAATCCAGCCGAATAAAGTCAAAACAAGTTAATTTAAAGCGATTCCAGTGCGTGTCCTGATCGTTCGTGAAGTTCCTCTTTCATATAAACGTGTATATAAACGTGTACCGACGACACGCCGTACTTTAGCGCGGCCGGAGGGCGCGGGGGGGGGGGCTGGTGGGCTCGCTCGGAGCTAGCTCACGTCACAACAACACAACGAACGCAACGAAAAACGCTCAAATCCAGCCGAAAAAAGTCAAAAACAGTTGAATTAAAAAACTATTCCAGCGCGTGTCCCTATCGTACAGTAAAATAGAAAAAATATACTAACTATATTTACAAAATATAGGAGATAAAGCACAATAAGTGTGAGAAAGAAGAGAGCGTTTACACCGGGCTGCCAGCTGTACCAGCGCCTTATGACGTAAATCAGTATTCCCAAAACTGATATGACTATTTTACTTCAAGGTTTACAGAGGTGAGACTGAACCAAGGCACATCTGTGAGATGGTCCTGTAGCAGATGTGGCTTTGGGAATAAAGCTCCCTTTGTCTTCTGCAGACACCATACACACGATAAATACACTTTTGTTATTCCCAACAGAGCAAGCTGTAGATGTCAATGACACTGAAAACCTCCTGAAACAGTTGTAATAAAGTTCCGTCTGGTAAAGTACCCTTGTTTTATTAAAATGAGTCCCTAAATTTAACATAGACTCTAACAAGGTTTATCTAGCGCTAATCAATAGTGTATGACTTTCATTATCTTTGCCGTTGGTAATATAATCAGAACGTAGCCCCAGAGAAGTGGAGATCAATCTTTTATCATGGTAATCATCATGTTAATGGTTATTGATGTAAGCACAGGGATATTTAAAGCACACTAGAAGATAATTTAGTCAGCTGAACTGCAGTCACACCTCAGTTACATGGGTCGACTCACTACAGCCACGGAGAAGGGATAATCTGATATATCGGGCTGAAAGGATCGAAATAAAATGTGTAGAATTCTTTGAGAAGTAGTTTGTGAATGACCTGACCTTTTTTTAAAAAGATCATTTAAACCAGAGCTTCTCAAAGTGTGGGTCTGCACTCCCATTTGGGGGAGTGCAGAGCTGTGCCAGACGTTTATTACATATTACGTGCAATGTGCATGTCTTCAGCAACAGCCAGCACCAACACGAGGTTCATTTCTACATAGAGAGAGCAACGGAGGAGTGGAGCAGTCTATCTCTCTGTGCTCCAATGCCTCCGCTCTGTCCCACTCCACGCCCCTCTGTAGCTCCACGCTTCTGTTCCGTCCACCTCGGCTCGTCTTATCCCTTTCCGAGTCTAATTAACTCCCCAAAGTGATCACTCATTTGGCGATATAAAGCCTGTCATATCTGAATATGTTGCTTGTGCATTTATATTGCCCCCATTCCACTTTGATCCCACGCTCTTTTCATAAAATGTGAAACATGAGCACATCAATACAAGTCACCACCGCTCAGAGAGCAGTCTGTGTGGTGCGGACCCGATAGAAGTGATCCGCTGTGACACTCTGCTGTCCCACTGCAGACAGGTAACACTGACCCACCAGAACAAGTTTGATAAGCACTAAAACAAAAAGCACCTTGGGGGGCTTTCCTCTCGTTACAATGTTCTTGCATTAAAAAGCATGCATAATGGGCTGAACCAGCCAGCTAGTCAGTCCTGATCTGAAAATAGTCAGAATTATTGGTAGTTTGTTTTTACATTGCGCTGTTTGGGTAAAATGCTGGACAGTAGAGGACTTTTTGCTGCAGAACATATGTACTGGCACGACCAGCAATACCCTATCCAGTTCATTTAAAGGATAAATATGATGCATTATTTGTATTGTTATTGGCCTTTAAACATGCTCTAGGGTGCCTTTAGTTTGTCTTCTCATGTTTTAGAACTAAAAACAAAGTTAATTAAAAACCTAAATACTTGTGTACCTCAGCCATTTTCCACAGCACTGACTGTGTTACTGGCTGCAGAGGAAATTAAACAGTTAAAACAAACATTGCAATCTAGCGTCCTGAAGTAGCTAAGCAGATTTGTAATATTTGTGACTGGACGGCAGAAATGTTCAGAACGAGTCTGGCAGTGATGTCTGGACTTTAAAATAGAGCAGAATAATCTCTGAGCGATGTCAAAGATTGAGAAAACATCACACATCTGAGAAATTCAGAAGATGTTCTAACCAGGATTCATCATACTGGAGGGAGTGGTGACCAGATTCACCCTGTGTAAAGAATTGTAGAAGTGAGTTCTGGATCGAAGGCAAGATTGTGGCACCAATTGGAGTCTTCACATTTATAACATACAAAGCTTTGTACATGCATTATATGCACGTGGTGCAATAAAGTGTTAAGTTTAATCCTCTGAGTTCAGCATTTGATAAAGCTATGCCTTCTGGTCAATTTCTTTACTGTGTCGCATCATGAACGGTTGAAATCACTCTAACCTTTGAACTTGCTAAACCCCTCTCACAGACGCATGCGAGGCAAATGTTGTCCCACTCATGAACCTCTGCTCCATGTGGGTGCCTTGGACACTTTGACATGCAATACATTTTCATGACAAGGCCATTATGGAGGGTTAGAGAGGGCACTGGTGCACATGGGGAGTTGTGTTGAGCTCATCCATGCGAGGCCTCTATATATCCGCTCTGACTCATGAACGGACATATGGCATCCAGGAGCTCAGAGGGAAATGGACATGGCTCTCACATACCCTCCTTTTATAAAACTGCAAGGGGACTGGCTGCCCTCAAAAGTCTCAGAAATGAACTGAACTGAGTCACTAATTCTGTTGTCATCAGTCTGTTGCTGTTAGCCAATCATGCCCTCTACTAACCTTTAGAGAGATACAGTGAGGAAAGTAAGTATTTGAACGCCTTGCGATTTTGCTAGTTCTCCCACTTAAATGTGATTTCCGGATTTTTTTAGATTCTGTCTCTCACAGTGGAAATGTACCTACAATGAAAATTACAGACCTCCATAATTTCGAAATGGGAGAACTTTGCAGGGTTTTCAAATAATTACTTTCCTCACTGTATATTCCCTTACAAGTCCTACATTGGATAGTTAACACTGAAATTCTAACTGTTGCTGGGGTGCCATTTCTCCTGTAAATAAGTAAAAAAAGTATTTTATTCTTTTGCCAACCTGGAAGTCAGAACCAAAAGCAGGTCTGAAACACATGCCTGAAAAGTCATGCACACAATTGTGCCAAAGGTTTTTTAAAGCTTGTTAACTAGTTATAGAAGTAATAGATTTTAATACACACTTCCTCATTTTAATGTCAACAATCAGGTACCCTAGGTTTAAAGGACCTATACTTTTTTTAAAATTAATTCTGTTTAAAATAAATGTCCTTCAAAATGCTGTGTATTGTAAACACAGATCGTTGAGAAAACAGTTTAAACTGAAAGACATAACTGCCTTTCTCAAAACATTTTTTTATCTAATAGAGACTGACAGGGACAACAGTTTGTCCAATCAGTGGCATTGTGCGTGGAAAGCAACTGACACTATCCCAGAGAGTTCACTCCAAGCCCCCAGGGAGCAAGATGCCCATCCATTGAAATCAATGTCGGTGCTTATTAGCACATGTCACCAGTTTAGCCTTTAGCAGCTAGTTACACCTTAATGTCGACCTCCTGCGTAAACAAAGGTATAAATAAATAAAAAATCATAAAAAAAAGGTCAAAAAGCGTTTTTTAAAGAAAACATATGATTTTTGAACTGGAAAAAGGTCAGGATTTGAAAATAGACAAAAATCGCCACAATAGCTGACCTTTGTGAAAGCTGTAGGTGTCCCCGCAAGCCAAACGCAGTTTGTTTTCACATGCGCTCTATGGGAAAAACGCTTTCTGAGCTTCTTTTTTGCTCATGGTTCAGAATCAGCTGCTTCTGCTCATTTCCAGCCTCAGTAATCATTACATACATCACACCACATAAAATAATACAGTACAGTCATAGCAATGTTATACTATATACTCTATCTCAGTTAGAGGTCGCCCACTATATCAAAGTTTTGGCAATTTGAGCTTCCCACGAAATCTTAACCCACACATAACGTACATATCTATTTATGAGATATGCATACAAAGTTTTACAGTTAAGGTAAAAATGTCTTTGTTGGAGTGATTTGTGTTTTTTGGTTTATAAAATAAAATAGCATTTTAGATGGCATACGGTATGTGCGTTCAGACCAGGATGTCCAAATTTGCACCGGACTCCCGTTGGACGCCTGCCTGTGAGTTTGAAGGCAGACACTTTAAATAAACTCACCAGCAGACGTGCCTCTGAGGCGTCCAGCTCACATGTGCAGTGGAGGAGTTGTTGTGTTTCCCTGTGTGGCTGTTCTCTTGGTCCAAAGGCAGACCAGGTTGAGAGAGCGGCTTTGGTCTATTTTCTTTACACAGTCCAAAAACTGAGGAAATCGGCTCAGTGGCTTGTCTGGGTCCAGATACTTCCGAGGTGAGATAAGTTGAGTGAATATCACTAATATGACACGCCCTGAACGCGTGTCCACTTTGAATGTAAGCTGGACGCTTTAACGCTGAACGCCCCTTTATACTTTTAGGTATGCTCACTCATAGGGCTGCGCGATGTGGACAAAAATTTATATCTTAATATATATTTTCATATCTCGATAT
This sequence comes from Eucyclogobius newberryi, assembly GCF_026437365.1. Lineage (NCBI taxonomy): Eukaryota > Metazoa > Chordata > Actinopteri > Gobiiformes > Gobiidae > Eucyclogobius > Eucyclogobius newberryi. The sequence goes on from NW_027315757.1 coordinate 12,494,571, forward strand.
ATGATATATATTGCTATCTTTTTAAAGTTAAATCATTTTTTCCACGCCTTTAGGCTGCAAATTGGACAGTAAAAAAATGTATTTACATAGTTTTAGTGATGCTGATTCCTGATTAAAACTAAGTCTAACATCAACAATGAATTTTATGCATCACACAGATGTTTCCTTTCACTTGTAATAAACAATAAGGGGCACAGAGTAATGCTTGACATATAACAACAAATAAGTCTTATTGATCAACCTCTCATCTCTCCGGTTTTCTCTGTGGCCGACTGGTGTGTTAGTTTTCTCTGTGTAGTGCTTGTGATATTGTGTGACAGGGTTGTTTTTAGAGCTGCTAGTAAAAAATATATATACTGTATAAATGTATCACTATAACAAATAACTACATCCAAATCCATCCAACCACTATAACTACATCCAAATCGAGTATAGTTTAGCTATGTGTTAGCACCCGCCTGATGCTAAAAATGTAGCTACTTGGAATACTGTACCCTGTCCTCTGCAGGACACAATGTGGAGTTAGTTTAGGTCAGTTTCTGGGCACATTTAATGTAAAGATTTGTCATGGAATACGTTTTTGGCACCGCCAAAGTGTTGACTCGCATTTTTTCCTGTAAACTCAAAAGTGAGAGAAATTAAGCATCAGATAAATCTGGATAGATTTTCTTTTGGGTCACAGCATTTGTCCAGAGGACAGATAAAGTACTTTACATAATGTTGTTTTATCATTGTTCATTATTTTATGTTGCACTGAATCACCAAAGCAACTTCCTATGTTTGTGAATTATGTTCTTTGGCAATGGCAATAAAGATTTTCTGATTCTGATTCTGAGATGAAAGCAGGCTCTGACACAGACAGAAGTGCAGGTCTGCCCTGAGCGAGAAGAGGAGGCGCAGAGAGAGGAAACACACAGACAGCACTGCTCCACCCTAGATCTAGACTCCACACAGAATTATCAATCTATTATTAAAAATCAAATCAATATTTACGATATGGCCAAAATTATATTTTCCCCAAAATGATATCTTGAATATGTATTTATCGCCCAGCCCTACTCCCTCATAATTGGCCAAATTAAACTTTTTTCCTACATTTATCATCATCATTTCATATTTATCAAAGCCCACTAATTAATCAAAATTTAAAATGTATAGTTCCATACTGTAGTCAGTTTACTGGTTTACAACCGGTATGTTATAATATCTATCATACGTGCTTAGAATACAGTCAAACTATATCATAAACAGCTTTGGCCTCTTAAACACTGCTATTCTATAACAAGCAGAATGCAATATGAGGCAGCGCTTGGGGAGTTGGGGATTTAGAGTGATCATATTTGACATCCTGCTAACAATTCCTTGTTGGTGGAAGCATTTAAAGGTACAAATACCGAGACGTTTTACTTTCAGCTTGAGGCACATAGCACAATAATAGCATCAGCTGTCAGGCATGAACTCACTGTGGGAAGAGTCGCAGCGCACCAATGGAGAATTAGAGCAATGGACGACAAACAACACAAGAGACAAGAGCGGGGACACACAGGACTGGTTTAGAGAAGGTGCCTTTCATTTTAATTAGCAATGGTAAATTAATTAGCAGCACGATGTGAGTTAATTCATGTTGCAAAGGCAGTTTAAAGGCACCGCCATAAGGAGACAGTGTAGTGGTCCCATACGGCTTTAAAGTGTCTTGCAAACATTATCCTATTAATTAGCTAATAAATACCGCCTGAGTTGCCCTTTCGGTCAATCTTTTTTTTTTCTTTAAGTAAATAAGCTGTGTTCTTGCTTTTCTGTTCCTTGGAGAGTCTGTAAAAATACTCCCACCGCAAATCATGACTATCATGCATTATCATCAGTCTCAAACTGACATGCAGTGGCTAATTTGGTTATACTTCCTGTTATTCCTCAAGGCGTCTTTTCAATAACACATGAAGTTCATAGCAATGGCTAAAAGAGGATATATTTCTGCAGTATTTGCCGTTATTGTTTTATAAGCATTTTGGGAAAGAACAGTAAACATTTCCATTGATCATATATGATGAAACATGAACGACATGTTTCATCATATATGATCAATGGAAATGTTTACTGTTTTTGTATTTGCTGATCATCAAAAGCATACTTAAAATTATATCCATCAATTTTCTTCTGCTTTATCCATGCGGGGTTGCGTAGGGAGCAGTTTGAGTAGGGATGTCCGGACTTCCTTTTCCATGAACACACAAAGATGAGAGACATAGTCCCTCCAGCATGTTGGTCCCATTTGGACATGCCCGGAACACCTCCCTAGGGAGGCGTCCACGAGGCATCCGGAACAGATGCCTGAGCCACCTCAGCTGGCTTCCCCTTCTGTGTGACAGAGCTTCTCACCCTATCTCAGAGGGAGCACCCAGCCACCCTACAGAGGAAACAAATATCCTCATGACCATAGGCGAGGGTAAGAACGTAGATTAGCCGGTAATTGAGCACTTTGCCTTTCGACTCAGCTCTTTCTTCACCACAACAGTCCAATGCAGCGACTTCTTCACTGCAGACACCACACAGATCCGCCCGTCAATATTGCGCTCCATTCATCCCTCACTTGTGAACAAGACCCCAAGATACTTGAACTCCTCCAGTTGTGGCAAGGACCCTTCACCCACCTGGAGGGGGCAAACCACCTTTTACCGGTTGAGAACCATGGCCTCTGATTTTTATTCCAGCCATTTCACACTCCGCTGCTGTGATGGAGCCAACATCATCTGCAAACAGCATTGGTGAGATCCTGTGGTCCCCAAACTGGACACCCTCCGACCCCTGACTGCGCCTAGAAATTCTGTCCATAAAAACAATGAACAGAACCGGTGACAAAGAGCAGCCCTGGCGGAATCCAACATGCACTGGGAACAGGTCTGACTTACTGCGAACACAGCTCCTGCTCCGGTCATACAGGGACCGGACAGCCCTGAGCAAAGGGCCCCGGGAGGCTGAAGAGTCTGATCCCTCTGTAGTTGGAACACACCCACGGGTCCCTCTTCTTAAACAGAGAGACCACCAACCCGGTCAGCCAGTCCAGAGGCACTGTCCAGAGGCACTGTCTGTGACTGCTACTCAATGTTGATTGTTCAGCCAAGAGACAACATCCAAAGACTTTAGATACTCTGGACGAATCTCATCCACCCCCGGAGCCTTACCACCAAGGAGCTTGCCAACAACCTCAGTGACCTTAGCTTGGATGAAGGACGAGTGGCCTCTGTGTCCTCAGCCTCTGCTCCCTCCACAGAAGACGTGACCGTGGGATTGAGGAGACTTATAGTTTAGTTCAGTAATCTTGTGCACCAGGTCTCTCCCTCTTAGCACTCAGAAAGTAATCAATTCTAATTTTGCTCAGATAGTGTGGTGGTGCAGGGCCTTTCTGTGTGGAGTTTGCATGTTCTCCCCGTGTCTGCTTAGGTTTCCGCCAGGTACTCCGGTTTCACCTACTACTACAAACATGTGCATGAATGAAAGTGTGTTGTGAGAGTGAATGCAGGGCGACGGCATGTTTACATCATGTGTTTCATGTATGTTCATTAAAATGCACTGTCCCGACCAAATAAAAATAAAAAAAACAATCAAAGCCGGGACTTGAACTCAGAGACTTGTACATGGAGCAACCCCTTGCAGAGTTTTTAAATGCATAAATCTTGCTCTGAGCAATTCTGTGGTCAAATTGGTTTCTTCACAACTGCATGCGTATATATTAGCATGCCAGTAACATCGCTACATGCTTACTACATTGTTGATTTTTCATGCCTATGGCTGTCAGCAGAAGGAGTTCTAATTCATCTGATAGCTTGGTCATAAGCCTCTTATATAAGTATAGGCATTATTTCAAATTCTAAATTTAAAATGCCATGGTAACTAAAAGCATGCGAGATCAAAATAAAGCATACAGTAAATTGCTATGAAGAACAAAACATATTTAATTACTGGAAAAAACGCATTGCACCATATGATTTTCTTAGCTGTTGACTTTGACATAGCTTAAACCTGTGGAAGAATGTGCAGAGGTTATATGAAGAAGTTATATCTTTATTTTGTGGTGGTTTTCTGCCACAGCAACAGATTTTATAGCACGTGGGTGGAGATTGATTTTGTGTCACATGCCGAAAACTGCAGATAAAGAAATGGAGGGACTTGAACAAGAAGTGAAATTGCATAAAGACATCACAGGTGCTGACATAAAAGTCAGCACATCATTGATTTAACCTCTTCACTTTGTAATATAATTGATTTTGAATTCTGTTTGTCACAACATAAGGGAGTCATAAGGAGTCCTCAAATTCTGCTTATAGGTGTTAGCGAGTTACGGCGTGTCAAATAGTGTAGGTAAATTGTTGGAGGTGATTTCAGGCTCCAGTGACTGTATTATTCATTGCAGCTGCTCTTCCGCCCTCAGCTCCTCCAGCGGTGGCAGCCAGGCTCATCGGTGTGCTTCGTCAGCTGTGATTGCTCGGCTTGGCCCCACTTGGCCCTCAGACTAAAGGCTTTATCCATGTTCAGGTTGCACAGAGGAGTAGAGTCACGCGCCGTTCACTCTTCTGTCTCCTTGTTTAACCCAGGGATAATGTGCCCTTCACGCCCAAATATGATTATCTATCTCTATGGCAACATTTTTAAGAAGATTGCTTGTAAAGATAAGATATTGGTGTACAAAATCTGATCATTTATGAAAATATAATTAGACAAAAAGAGCACAAAATCTGAACCGGGACTATAAGGGTTCACACTGGCACATTTGTCACATCAAAATTGGGACAAAACCAGGACTAAACCCGAGTCTAAACCTGGACTCAGAATTAAACAAGGACTGGAACACCGCCCATATATGTGCGCCGCCCATGTATGTGCACGGGCACCGCCCATGCATGTGCACGGGCGCCGCCCATGCGCCCGTGCACATGCATGGGCACCGCCCATGCATGCGCCCGTGCACCGCCCATGCATGTGCACGGCCCATGTATGTGCACAGGCACCGCCCATGCACGGGCACCGCCCATGTATGTGCACGGGCACCGCCCATGTATGTGCACGGGCATCGCCCATGCATGTGCAAGGGCACCGCCCATGCATGTGCACGGGCACCGCCCATGCATGTGCACCGCCCATGCATGTGCACGGGCACCGCCCATGTGCACCATGCTGAGGCCATGGGCTGAAACGTGTTACACGTGTTATCACACCATTTTTGAGGACTATTAAAGAGTCAAATGTAGTGATAAAACATGTTGCAGATTTTTGATAATCAGAGGCAACTGAATGGATTTTTAAATGTTCCTGTTAATTTGTGTCCATACACTTTTGTTTGCTCAATAGATAAAACCTCAAAACCTTAAGGTAAAATGTCAACCATCAACTACCAGAAAAAATACTTTTCAGTCCAGTTAAAAGATTTATAGTAGAGTAGAAAGCACAGATACCTGCTCTCAAATATGGTTAAGTAAAATTATAAATTAACCACTGCAAAGCTATATTGAATGCAATGTTCGGTTCCATATAATAGACTAGCATTTTCAAAAAGGATTATATACTGGACAGGGTAGTAAATATAACATTAAAGACTGTTTATCTTAGTCATTCAGCTTAGAATGAAAAACAAAATCCCATTGACGCTCCATCAGATGTGACGCTTTGAGGGTCATCTGTGCATTGTTGTGTTTAACATGGATTTGTGGAGCTCAGACTGGAGTGTGTGCCGTTCTTCTTACACAGCCACTGGAGTTGCCCTGAACCATGCTAATGACACAGCACAGTGTGTAACTACATACAACACCACCAGATTATCACTTGCACTGTGGTCGGCTGTAAATCACTGATAAACAAGGTTCTTTTCCTGTCCTTGTAGGCTGGGTGCAATAGCAAAATATTGATCGATCATATCTTGCAAATGCATTTTATTTTTTAGAACAAAACTGGCTTTCAGTCTTAATTTCATGAAAATGAACATGCACAAGACAGTCACTGCAGGTAAATAGGAAAAATCCTTTCATTTGGAAATGTCTTCTACAGTTTACTCACATGAATGTAAGAAAAAACTAATTACAAGTTATTCATAATGTAATGTCTTTATAATTGGTACATACAAATCTGAAAAATTCACACAGCTATGTTTATGTTTAACTTACCTGTAGTTTTCATACAAGAACATTTTCTGAGCGGATTTTGGACATTTTATTTAGTATTTGAGTAAACTAGATGTTAGGTGTTTTTTTTTATTAAATGAATCAAGCTTTTAATTTTGTATCAACAAATCCTTTTGCACGATCCGTCAAAATCTTGTTAAGCACAACATTGTAAACATGCTTCTTTAAGGGCTGAACTTTATGTCTCTATGCATATAAACGATGCAATTAAATTCTAAACTTTTTTAGGTGCAGATTAGGTCTGTCCTCACTCAATTTCACTTTAATAACCCGCTCCAGTTGCACTAATGTGACAAGTTTAAGTTTATGTGCAAAATGAACGGACAATGCATTCTCAACATGCCAAAAAAGTATACACAATTAGCACTTTCCTCAAAAAGGGTTTGTAAGAATGTGTTTTTCCCACCTGTTCTCGTGACCCCTGAAGAACATAGCTAAATAAATAAATGCAGAAACAGACATGACCTTCAAATTAGGTGCTTGTATGATAAACATATTTGAAAATGTTTTGAGACAATATGTCAGCTCACATTGTGTAACTGTAACACCTTAATGGTCCATCCAAAGTGCAGCCTGCTCATTAACAGGACGGAGGACATGCCCGGTGAGTGCATCTGCGAGACGAGTGAGTCTGATGGTAATATTGTACTGGAGGATAAATCACACACGGATAAGGTCAGCTGCTGAATAATGGTATTATTCATTTGATGAGTCCGAGCTTGGAGACCCAGAGACGGTGGACATGCCTTTGTGTGTGAAATGATTAGAATGAAACTGTCATATACATTTTTAATAAGAGGCAGGACAAGCAAGGCAAGGCAAGGCAAGTTTATTTGTAGAGCACATTTCATACACAAGGCAATTCAAAGTTTCAAAGTGCTTCACACAGCAGGAAAAATGCATTCAAATCACAAAGAAATTACAGAAATACAATAAAATTAACTAAATTAAAAATTATCAATCCAACTGATTTTCTAAACTAATAAAATCACAAACAGAAGAGAAGAGTGCAAAGAAAAAATCCCTTCAGTCATATGCGCAGCTAAACAAAACTGTTTTTAGCTTAGATTTGAACATTGTCAGAGTAGAAGCCTGTCTCACATCTTCAGGAAGACTGTTCCAGATTTTAGCTGCATAAAACTGAAACGCAGATTCCCCATGTTTTGTCCTGACTCTGGGCACCAGCAGGAGGCCGGTCCCTGAGGTCCTCAGAGTCCGAGATGGTTCATATGGCACTAACATATCCAAGATGTACTTTGGTGCTAGGCCATGGAGAGACTTGTACACAAGCAGAGCTGCTTTAAAGTCTATTCTCTGAGCCACAGGAGCCAGTGCAGAGACCTGAGAACAGGACTAATGTGATCATACTTCCTGGTTCTAGTCAGGACCCGAGCAGCAGCGTTCTGGATGTACTGCAGCTGTTTTACAGCTTGTTTGGAGAGACCAGTGAGCAGGCCATTACAGTAGTCTAATCTACTGGAGACAAACGCATGGATAAGTCTCTCTAAATCTGGTTTTGACACTATATTTTTGATTTCGGCAATGTTTTTTAGATGGTAAAAAGCTGCTGATGTTATTGATTTGACGTGGCTATTAAAGTTCAAGTCTGAGTCCATTATTACCCTCAGATTTCTAATTTGGTTTGTAGGTTTTAGAGCGAGACTCTGGAGGTGACCGCTAACACTTTCTCTTTGTTTCTGTGGGCCAAAAACGATTATTTCAGTCTTGTCTGAGTTCAGCTGGAGAAAGTTGTTTTGCATCCACAAACTGATCTGTTGGATGCAGTGACAGAGTGAATCTACTGGTCCATAGTCACCTGCCGATAGTGAAACATAGATCTGAGTGTCGTCTGCATAATTGTGATAGGACACATTTTCACTGCGTATCAACTGACCCAACGGCAGCATGTAGAGGTTGAACAGAAGGGGACCCAGGACTGACCCTTGGGGCACTCCACAGGTCAGGGTCATGTGGTCTGAGACACAGCTACCAATTTCAACAAAGTACTTCCTGTCTTCCAGATAGGACCTTAACCAGTTTAGGGCAGTGCCAGTGATGCCCACCCAGTCCTCTAGTCTCTGTAAGAGGATCCCATGATCGACAGTGTCAAAAGCAGCACTCAGATCTAACAGAATTAAGACTGAGGCTTTGCCCGTGTCAGTGTTCAGGCGGATGTCATTTGTCACCTTGACAAGAGCAGTCTCAGTGCTGTGATGAGGTCTAAAACCTGACTGAAAAACATCAAATGAGTTGTTTATTAAGAGGAAATCTGTGAGCTGTTGGTAAACAACCTTTTCAAGGACTTTGCCCCAAAATGGCAGATTAGAGATGGGCCAGTAATGACTCAGTACTGCGGCATCAAGACTGCTCTTTTTTAGGAGAGGCTTTATGACCGCAGTTTTCAAAGACATTGGGAATGTTCCAGATTGAAGCGACATGTTAACTATGTGAGTGAGTGGTGCTAACAAACTGTTCAGCACAGACTTTAGAAATTTGGTGGGTAACACATCAAGGCAGCATGTAGATGAACTCAGACTGGTGATGATCTCATGGACAGTTTTGTCAGTTACTGGTGCAAAGTGAGTTAGCTCTAAGTGTCTTGGTGGTTTTAGGGTAATTTTTTGCATTGTGGGATTTATAGCATTTTTAATGCCCTGAACTTTGTCATTAAAGAATAATGCAAACTCATTACACTTGGATGTGGAAATGAGTTCTAACGGCAGCTGAGCTGGAGGGTTTGTTAATCTGTTTACTGTGGCAAACAGGACACGCGAGTTGTTACTGCAGCTTCCAATTATTTCAGAAAAATATCTTTCCCTAGTTCTACATAAGATTAGGTTGTACATGTTCAGCTTTTCTTTGTAAATCTCTTTTTGAACCTGGAGCTTTGACTTGCGCCATTTCCGTTCGGCCCTGCAGCACTCCCTTTTCTGTGCCCTGACCGAATCATCATTTCTCCACGGCGCCTTCTGCTTATTTTTAACCATTTTAGCCTTTATTGGGGCGATGGTGTCCAGAACATTCAAAACACTAGATGTAACAGAGTTCAACAAATCATTTACATTAGAACATGAGACATTTTCAAAGTTTATCATTTCCATAAACAGTGCACCTGTGCCATTACTTATGTGTCTCCGCTGAACAACTGCAGGACCAACCGGTGGTTTGGGAGAAACAGACAGGTCAAAGAAGACACAGAAATGATCAGACAGAGCAACATCAATCACATTAACATTTGAAATATTTACCCCCTTTGTAATTATGAGATCTAGAGTGTGTCCTTTGCTGTGGGTGGGGCCTCTCACATGCTGAGTAAGACCGAAGGTTTCAAGGACAGCATCAAGCTCTTTAGCGTTTCTGTCACAAATATTATCAACATGCACGTTGAAATCACCTGTAATGACCAAACCATCAAAGTCTGTGCATATGACTGAAAGCATCTCAGTAAAATCATCAATAAAACTTTGGCAGTGCTGGGGAGGCTTGTATAAAACAATGAAGAGAATGGATGGAGACCGTTTTAGCTCCATTTTAAAGGATACATACTCAAATGATGAAAACACCCCAAAAGACAACCTGCGGGTAATTATTTCATCTCTAAAGACAGCACAGACTCCACCCCCTTTTTTGTTTTCTCGTGTTTCAGATTCAAACTTAAAGTTGGGTGGAGCAGATTCTATCAGAACTACATTTCCTGTGTTTTTGTCAAGCCATGTTTCAGTTAAAAACATAAAATCAAGATTATAAGAAGAAATAAAATTATTAATTAAGACAGATTTGTTACATAAGGATCTGACATTTAGCACAGCAAGTTTCAGACTAGTTTCAGTGAGACTGGGCTTTATCTTTTCACAGGGAATATGAATCACATTTCTCAGATTGGGCCTGACTCGCATTTTGTTTTTCCATCTGTGTGATGATGTGACTACAGAAATAGCACTAGGGGGGGCTCTTTTTACATAGGGCCCCGGGTTGGTTTGATTTTTAATGTGACAATAAGTCCCGGCAACGCTGAGACCCAGTGCATCCTAGCTATGGGAGATACCAGGTGAAATGCGAGGTTGGATGGGTGGTGGGGCTTTTGTAGCCAAGGAGAGTTTGGGACCAGGTGAGAGGCGAGGGGGGATGGGTGGTGGGGCTTTTGTTGGTGTAGTCGGTACTGACATAGCCCTTGCTATATTGGGCGTGAGTGGAGCCATCTTAATGCCTGATTTGATCAGACTTTCAAAATGGCTGGGAAGGCCCATGGGTGAGAGTGGAGATGAGAAGGAGAATGATGAATCTTTAGTGGGAGTAGATGTTGCAGGGGGAACCCAGGGCTGGTGTGAAGGCAGGGGCGATGACAGGGATGTTGTTGGGCTTGTCACAGATGGGTCCAAGGCCTTTGAAGATTGTTCCTTTGCTGGAGGCGGTGGAGGTGAATGTGGAGCAGCTGGAGCTGAATCCTTTGCTGGTGGTGGTGGTGGAGCAGCTGCTGATGAATCCTTTGGTGGAGGCTGAGGTTGTGGTGCTTTTGATGTTGAAACATTGGCTCGGTCTCTGGCTGATGGAGCAGGAATTCTTCTCTCATTCCTCTCTTCTCTAACTATCTGCTCAGGACCCTGTCCAGGCCCAGTCCAATGCCTCAGAGCGTGGAGCAGGTTCTCTGTCAGCACCCTCACTCCACCTCTGCATAGGTGGGGGCCATTTCTCTTAAACAGGTCCTCTCGTTTCCAGAATAGATAGAAGTTCTCAATATAGTGTAGTCCTCTCGGGGAACACTCTTTGGACAGCCATGTGTTCAGCTGAAGAAGCCGGCTAAACTTGTTTATCCTCCTGTCGATGTTTGGAAGAGGTCCACTTATGAATGTTTTGATTTCCATTTTATCAAGCACGTCGAATAACTTCAAGAAGTCTTTTTTCAAAACTTCAGTCTGTTCCCGCCGCATGTCCACTGCACCCACGTGCACAATCAGCTGTTTAGCTCCTCCATGCTTAGCCATAATATTTGGAAGGAGTGACGTTATCTCAGAAACAGTGGCGCTTGGAAAAGAATGTGTGTTTATCTTTTCATGCGTCACATGACTTATCGCTCCGTCCCCAACTAAAACAATCTGCGTGACCTTGGCTTGTGGCACAGTTCCTCCTTGCTGTATTTTGGCCACGTCATCTTTCCTTTTTTCATTTAATTCCATCTCTAAAAGTGGTAAAAATCTGTTGGTGAGCTGTATTTTAGGTGACTTCACGTTATCTTTGTATCGTTTAGGTTGAAAGTAGCAGTTTTTCTTGTAAAAAGTGTGCTCTTCTTACCGTCGGTTGACACAGGAATGGTATCGTGAAGAACTTTTTCAGATTCCAAAACAAATATCCGTGTTTTCAGCTCATTAATTTCTTGTTGATATTTCCGACAGCGTTCACAGTCTTTCTCCCTTCTTCTCACGGACATGTCGCTGGCGTCAGATATGTCGTTAAAACTGGAAAAATGTTCTTAAAATCCTTGGTTTACTTGAAAAAGTCTAAAGCAAAAATGTTTGGAAGACAAAAACTGATTAAAAAGCAAAATAAATAAGGAAAGCAGCGATAGCAAGCGGAGCGAGCAAAAAAGCGTGTGCACTCTTCGGAAGCAGTTAACAGCAGTGTCAGTGCTCAAATTTGACATAGCTCACTGAATAATTCGTTTGTTGTTAATATTTTTGTCACATTGGTCTGGTTGAAACATCCTGGATTTGGAATAGGGCTATGCAATACAGGAGAAAATAAAAGAAATACAGATTTTGTTTTTCCCAGATTGATTGATCTGTTGTTAGTTAGCCATTAACTCCGATGCCAGTTTTACGCGCCAATTATATATATATCTATAATATCTATAATAAAACAGCTAAAGGTTTACGCCAGGGGTCACCACCCTGGTGTTCTTTGGGCCTTTACCAGTCGCCTGCGTGGACCTGTTCTAAATGTAGAACAGCTCAGCTAAAGCTTCACGTTTTGCCAAAAACTCCACTAGGCCTAGTTATATGAGACTGAGCACGCAGCGATGACAACAGATGAGACTACCAGCTCCATGTCACTTTTTCTTTTTTTCTAAATACACCCAGTAACAAGCCAAACCAAAAATAACGTATCCTATATATGTGCACGGACAGCACAGGATCTGTAGCAGGACGTGCGGCAAAGTGCAACGTGTTTAGTGTAAATCCTCATTAGTCCAGAAGTGTTCCATTGTAGAAGAAAATTCAGTAGTCATCTGTTTCAACTCTCATCCAAGAGTTATTCTCAATCTGTGGATGTAGTCTGAGAATTCAAATATTTATCCTACTGTTAATTGAGTAAAGAATTACTTCCTCAAATCTTCCCGGATTAAGCTGGCTGAACACTAGAGGATGTTAAAGAGTTTGGCGATTTTAAGACGTATCAAAAAAATAAGGTCATGGTCATGGTCAAGTTTTTTTTATGTGGCACAGCAAATATAGCTGTCCAAAGTGCTGCACACAAGGATATTTTGTGATGAGTATTTGTCTCAAACTCGCATGAAGGACAGTAACACCACATTTTCTACAAGCAGAGGAGAGAAGTGTCTATAAACGCCCTTGTATTTAGATTAACAAAATAAAACAAAACAATGAAACGCGTGTGGATTAAATCTGCTGATTAAGGCCACAGGAGAGCGCAATATACTCATTGATTTTCCCGATATTTTCCACATTTTAGTTTAGTTCAGTTTTATTTCTCAGGGACCATGTAGAAAATAGAAAATCTTCAAAGATGTATTCACCTGCCCAGGGATCTGCACCAGATTTAGCTGCTGCTACTTTCCATCTGTCCCTGGGCAGGTGAATACATAACAGCACAACATAATAAAAAGTACACATTTGAATGCTATCATAACACGTTACATTTCATTATTAATATTAGCTCTGTAAAATACACTTTAAAGCGTCACCATTATAGAATTAGTTCAAACACATCAGAATATGAAACGGTTTATTGCCAATGAACAGAATTCACAAACATAGGAACTTGCTTTGGTGATTTGGTGCAACATGAAACAATAAATGATAAAAATAAATAAATATATATATATATATATATATATATATATATATATATATATAATCAAAAATGTATATATTTTTTTAATCTGCTATATAAATCTGCTGCACCATCTTTTCTGGATGGTGTAATTGAGAGCCTTCACTAGGGAACGAAGCCTGGCTGCTCTGATTGGCTGTTATAAAGTAATATGTTGGAACCTTATGATTTGACAAATAGTCGTAACAGAGTCGCTCTAACACCACAGAGATGACCAATGCCACGACAAATAATCTCCTACAAGAATCACTACTGCGGCCACGCCTCCCTGAACTTGTGGACTGGCAAATCAGGCCGAAAATTGGTTTTATCAGAGTTTTATTACAGATAGCACAAAATGTGTTTCTTTGCTTTTTTTGCTTGATTAACAAACGAACTCTGACTTTGCAGAGCTCGTTTGTTTGCCAACAGTAATAATTGTGCAGTGTCACCACGGTTTATCTGGTCTTCTACTTCTGTTTACTTGATCTTCTTTTTTTTTAGATGTCAGGAACAAACTAAACATTTAGCAGAATTATAGACTTTTACATTTGTTATTATACTGTAGCAGCGTTTTGAGCTCACTAATGACACTTACTGCTAAAATTCCAAATTCCATCTGCATAACCTCTATGGCATGAACCAATTGCTATTGTTAAGACATTTTAAATCACTACTATGCTTTACACTGAACAAAATGTAAAATAATAATCAGCTTGTGTGATTAAAAACTAGAAAAATGTATTTGTTGAGAATTCCACCATCAGAGTGCAGCTGCTAATGCACAGGCTGTTGCTTTCTTTATCGCACATCTGTTCTGCACTTTACTTTTCTTGCACGTACCCAACGACTTTACACTTTGGAAAGGCTCGGGAGAGAAAAAACTTGTCAAGTCTGGCACCTCCCCCATCCTCCTCTAACCTGAAAACAATATCTCCTCTTCTAAATATAGACTGCCTTTCACCTTCCAACCATTTATCTGCGTTTCCATCTCTTCACACTTTCTCTACCTTGCCTATCCTGTTGCTTAATCTTTTTGCCGCACTACACGCATCGCTCGAGGGTAAAAGCTCACATTCCTTGCATTTCTCTGGTATAAATAATGCGTGGCAGTGTAACCTCTCTCTCTCCTCCTCGCTGAAGTCGTTGGCATAGCGGTTTGTCGTAACCAAAGCCAATGAGGTCACTCGGATGCTAATAGCTTTAATTAGTATTTTCTCAACGCTAGCTTGTACGCCCCCCCCATCCTTCCTCCGCTTCACCGTTTCTGTGTCAGCATTTTCGAGGCCGGCATGCCGCATTGCCCGTTACAGGAGACGTATCGCTCTGTGGTCTTGTCTGTCTGTCATTTATGTGATTTGCATTTCGCCGTTGAGTTTTGCTAACGATTTTTTGCTTCGTGCCAGTTGCAAAGCCAGCAGCCAGATACCGTAAAATAGTGGAAGTAGGGCAGTGGAAGAATACATGAATATGCTGGGGCAATTTACATGATTTCCATCCAATGTAATGTTAAATAACGATGCGCTCCTAACAAAGCATCCACAATGCCGAATTATGTGAACAGAGTGTCCAAAAGGAGCTTATGTCTCTGAAGGTAACATGTGCTCCTATTGGCTTGAACAGCAATACAATTACAAATAGGGTAAGGAGATATAGCCTGAAGAATATCAGTGTTCGCGGAAATAATATTGCGTTATTCCAAAGCACATGAATATAATCATGACCCAGCTCTAATTACAAGTGAACTTGAAATACTATTAAGTTTTAAACTGAAGACGCATCATATCCTAAAGAATCCTTTTGCGTTTATTGCCAAATGGTTTTAGTTGTAAGATCTGGCTAAAAATTAAAAGCTCATTCTCACAACCACAACACAAATGAAAACATATTGTAAAATGTTATAATTGTGACTAATCAACAATATGCGTTACTAACATTTGTTCAGTTTAAATTCACATTATATATTATGTACATTTATGACATTTTTCTTGCAATTCAGTGTATAGGAACATACACTGAGGAGCAACACGTATAAAGATGAAAATGATTTGTGAACTTGTTATGTAAGATTATCAACATCATTCCACCACAGCTTCATTGATTGCACCTTGACAAACTAATTCTTAGCATATGAAAGCTGGGAAGCACTTTTCACTTGCTTTACAAACCAGCTTAGAAGTGATTCATATCGTTGTCAGAGTGAAACCAAATGCTCGGCCATCTGTCGTTTAGTACCTGCTGTAGGAAAGACAAGAGAGAAAACAGCATTGTCCAAGAAAGTATTTATAAGTTTTGTAAATGTAGTCTGTGCCACAGAAAGTTTGATCCAAATGCCAAGGGTTACTTTTAGCTTTGTCTGTTCTTTCATCTCCACCAGGCTACAAAATGCTCAAGTTTTCACAGTCAACTTGCAGATATCCATCGTCTGTAAAAAATAATAATAATAATGTTGCGAATTCAAATTCACCAACAGAAAGCTAAATCTTCTGGTTTGAGAACTGAAGTTCAGTTCAAACTTATGAAGTTTAGGGCTGCAACTAACTATTATTTTGTTCTAGATTTATCTGGCAATTTGTTGGTTTGCAAAAGCGTGTATATATTTGTTCTTAATTAGACCCAGATAAATCTAAAATGATGCCACTTGAGAAAAGCTGGATTGAGTACACTTACAGACAGAAAAGTACTGCCTTTTCTCAGTCATAAAACCTCTTCTCCCAGCATATGTATGTGCCATGTGTAGTGCAGTTATTTAAATTAGTTGATGATTATTTCAATAATTGATTAGCTGTAATACTGTAAAGCAATTGCTTTGAAGCCCGATCTAAAATGTGAATCCAATATAATAATAGTTTAAGCTTGGATACCTTTAAGACTTAATAACAGGAAGACAACAAACCAATGCATGCTGTAGAATGAGGTTTGTGTATGAAGTGTCAAAGGCAGTTTGCATGTGTGTACTCCCGGGCTGACTTGTACTATATGTCGGGTCCTCTCTGCTGTGCATTCCTGACACTTTGCCCACTAGTTAAACAGCACGCTCTCTGGCTCCTGTCCGCCTCTGTGCTGACGCATGCATTGGAAATCAATGATTGTGCGGACAGTGCTGCAACAGAGCACTCCAATATCCCTGTAGTGAAAGGAGAGGAAACCCCGTCTGTTGTTCCCGGAAATACCAAAGGACCTCATCAGTCATACTCTCCTCAAATCTGAAGGAATGGGCTTGTAGCTGCGGCGAATTAGCTAGGATGGTTCTGAGTTGGAATATTGAGTTCATATGGGAAGTATGACATTTTGGTTTCTGAGTATTGTAGACAGAAGTGGGCACTCAGTTACATTTATTGGAGTTAAGCATTTTTTAAATTAAAGTTATACTTCTCTGAATGGATTTCACACACATTATTTGACTCCTATTTGAGTAATATATCTTACAGTGTATTAATACTAATACTAATATAATACTAATAAGTTTTAGTTTTTCTTCCCAGTGTTGGTAAGTCTACAAGTGAAAAAAGCTTTATGTTGAGGCTGCCCCAAATAATTTTTTTGCCGTAACCCGACCCAACATTTTTCAAGTGGGTCGGTAGGTAAATTCTTATTATTATTTTTACTTTGAAGGCAAAAAAAAAAAGATCCAAATCGTCGCCATTTTTTGACTTGGAGTGACCGCCAGGGGTCAGGCTTCAATAGTCGAGGGGTCAGGCTTCAACAGTCCAGGGGTCAGGCTTCAACAGTCCAGGGGTCAGGCTTCAACAGTCCAGGGGTCAGGCTTCAACAGTCAATGACGGAAAACGTCTCGATCAACCCGATTTTGAGATATTTCAATCGACCTTTGTACGCCGCTATCCTTTATTTTGGTAGCGAAGGCGAGCGGGGACACGGGCGCCGCCATCTTTGTTGTGATTACGCTGCTGGGCGTGTTTATGTCCCAGCATGCAATTCAATATGAAATCCACACCATGATGCAGAACGAGGTGAACACACCAGTCGACAGAGGCGCTGCATCCCATTAGGCATACCAGGCAATTGCCTGGGGCCCCAGGCCACTAGGGGGCCCCCGCGAAGCCGCCGTGCTCTTAATATATGGTTTATTTCTGGTTGTGCTTACTGCCCGTGTACTGTTGACACAGGATTACGTCATTTCTAAACTTCTTTGTGTGCGCGATAGTCGACTACTGCCCCTAGTGGACGTTGTCGGTATAAGTTTCGTTTTTCGGCCTCATGCATTCAGTCAAGCATGTCCGGCTCCGGCAGTGCAGCTACTGACAAAAAACATCCCGTTTTCTGCCTTGGGGTATCTTTGTCCGTAAGTTGAATGTTATTCTGTGTTATAATGTTGTTCTACGTTTGCATATATAAACTTATGTCAAACTTAAGCTTAATCTGTACTTCCTTTGAATGTTGGTTGTTGCTAGCTGCTGTGCATGTAGCCTTGTCACATTTTAAGCTAGGCTATGTGTTCAAACCTTTATTTTCATTGCTCTTATATGTATCTGTTCATGTACAATTGATGTGAATTTACATTTATAAGGTTTACTTGTGTTTTTATGTGTTTGTTACAGTTTTACAAAATTCCAATTGTCAAAGAGACAAGTTGTGGGGAAAAGCGTCTTAAAAGACGCTTCTCTACATGGTCGTTGGACTCTCTTTTTTGGATGTTCGCTATCTGTCTAGCCCTGGTAGTGACACCACAGTGAGGACAGAATAGACCGCAAAGATTTTTTGTGAACACTGGTCGGTAGGGCCCCCTAAGAATCTCTGCCTAGGGCCCCCACACTCCCTAGAATCGCCCCTGCCAGTCGACAGACAGAGGATAATCAACAAAACAAAAATACAGGTTGAATCCTGTCTGTTTAATACAGAAGCATATGGAGGACCGAAAATGTTGACATAAATGCATCGTGCAATGCGTTATTTGTCCTTTGGAATGAAAGATAGGTTTACCAGCGCGATAAAATTAATCTACACTGCACTTTAGAAAAGAACGGTCGGTGAGTCGGCGAAATATTAGAGAAAAAAAATAATTTGGCGTCATTTTGACAAAATGCTGATATTTGTTTTTCAGTTGGTTACTTTTATACCAGGTCGTTCGGGTTACGGCGAACAGACATATTATTTTGCTCAGCCTGACAATCAAATTATTTGTGTTTCTTGCGCCAGTCCTAACTTTTTCTATCCTTTGAAAATACCTAATTGTGTTTTGTCCGTCTAATTTTAATTAAGTTAAAATTGTAAATCAGATATTACGTCCAGATTATTTTTTTACTTTTAATAGATAAATAAAATAACAGTAAAAAGTGCTGTTATAAAGTGCTTGCTTAGAAACATTTGGCAGTCAAAGGCATAGACACTGACACATTATATTATCCATGGTTTTAAAAGATCAAATACTACTCTAAGGATTGCAATTGTTTAAAAATGTACAGATAATGGAAATGGAGTAGAATGTTATTAATTTTGTACAATTCTGCAATTTGCACATTTGCGATCATGATTTTAATTAAGATATTGTAGATTTTGTGTTCTGGTTACAGTTTGGAATGACCAAGTCGCTTAGTTTTTTGCAGATCTTCTGCTAAGAAAATCTTTATTTCAACTGCAAGAAAACAAGGAGCAAGATGCTTTGAGAGATGGGTAAATCAGACGGTAAATACTGATGGACTGTAACCTTTACGATAAAATGGCCTCTCAAGCTAATGCTAAAATGGCTGCTACACCCTCAATCTCAGAAAAGCAGCCCCTGGAGGTATGGGGGCCGATGGTTCCTGCACAAACAGACCTGGCGGCCCCCCACTCGGCAGGCTCACCAGATGGAGAGGAGAACTGGCATAAAAACATGGTGGAGATGCTGAGAGCAGTGAGAGCTGAAATAAATGACCTTTGTGGAGTGGACAGACGTGTGGCTGAAGCAGAGCGAAGGGTCTCGGACACTGAAGTTCAGAGAGCTGAGATGGAAGTTGAAGGCTTTCTTGAAACTGTGGTTCCGGATCTTATATTCGAGACTCCAGTTGTGATCCCCACTTCACTTTGAAGAGAGTGCATCGACTCAGCAAAATAAAAAGATTGAGATGCCTGATAATGCGATTCATAAATCACTGTGAAAAGAATAAGGTTCTGCAAGATTCAAAAGAAATATCCAGTACAACGGTAAGAAGGCATTCTTTACTCACTTCTGCATGTTTGTGAGGAATTCAGGTGGAGACAGTACATACAAAGGTAGAAAACATGTGCTCAAAACACCAGCGGAGGAAGAAATGCTCCTCAACATGATGCAGAACACAGAGAACATAGAAAACTGAACAGCAGCAGGAGTTTCATCCACCAATATGGGGTATGTTATCTCAAATAATGCCACATTATGAGACTTTTCTATTATTTTGAAGTTACTGTTGACCTACTTATTTTAGGGGCAGCTGATTTTATCTCTTATCTTTTACCTTATGAAGCCTTATTTTTACTATGAAGATGCCAGGCAGAATGAGTACGTATTGCCAAAACAACGTGATGATTATTACACAGATTTACATCGTCACACATGTGCTATATGAGTTATTGATTTGACACATGAACATAGCTGGAACCCCCATGCTTTGTGACCATGTACATTTGCTCTGTGTCTGTCACACGCACTCCACAGAGTGTTAATAGTGTGTGTGATAGATAACAAGCTCCGGCAGAGGAACGTAGTGGTTTGGGGACGTTGTGATATTGACTCAGTGTGTCCTTTTTACAGAATGGACTTCCCTCCAGTTTTTGATCTTTTATTTGATCAGAAGTTGGCCAGGAGTTGGCTTTTGGAATGAATCCTTTTGTTATTCAGTTTATTGTTTCCTTTGTTTCATGTTTTTGGGGTTCTTGTGTTTGTGTGTTGTGCTGGACCAGAGAGATTCAGAACACTGGTAAATTGATAAGGGTGAATTCCATTCAACTAACACAATGGCATATGAACATTTTCAAATAGCATTCTTTTAATGTTATATTGGTATATTAAACTTAAAGGCGGTATGGACGATTTTCGCCGATTCGAAAAACCAGCGACTGTTAGTCCTTTTTTTAAAAATGCGCATGCGCACTCACCCCCACCCTCGCGTTCGTTCCGGGAGGCTCCCCTTCCATTCAATTCTCATGCACGAGCACGCCAGACACAGCCTCGCTGCTACATGTGCGTTTGTTTATTGGCGTGACCGGTTCATTGCATCGCATTTATTTCTAGACCGAAGAAGCTGTAAATTCTAGAACGATGTCGGATTCTCAAGTAAGTAAAATCAATGTTTTATTATGTACAGAAATTATATGTCATTTGATGTAAACCTAATTAAAACGTGAAAAGTAATGATATGGATCGTGTCTCGAGTGTATTTGCGCTGTATCACGTGCGTTTGAGAGCGTGTTTTATGCCATTTCGTCATAATTTTGTTTTGCATTATATAGAGCTTTGAAGAAAAGAACCATGGGGATTCAGACGTGGATTATGATCCATCAGCTCAGTCCCAGGGAGCATCAAAGGGAAAAGGAAAAGCAAAGGGGGAAAAAAAGAGAACATGCAAACAACCAACAGAGACAGCCATGCCACCATCAACAAGAAAAAGGAAAACTAGTGGTCGCAGGGGCCAACCCAATGTACTGGGTAATCTGACAGAAGAGGACATTGTAAGAGTCAAAGATGTTCATGAGCAGAGGATGGAAATTGAAAAGGTAAATATGCAGGTTTATTTACTTTGATAATACACTTGAACATCTAAATAGCAACAAAACAACAAAATCCAACTGGTTATGTTTTACAGGCTAGAATCCCGAGACTGACCCTGGAGGAGTGTCAGCAGCTGCTAGAAAGATGCCTAACACACGAACCTAGTCTCATCTTTGACCTCCTGGCTTACGCTCCTGATCCTGCTCCACCAGAACCACCTACTCCACAGGCACCAGGCTGGTGTATCTGTGGAAACTGTGAAAATATGCATACACTACTTGAAAAGAAATGCTGTGGACAATTTCCACAAACTGTATTTCAAAATTGCCACACATGGAACTGTACATTCATTTACATGTAGGTTTTCACGTCGCAATAAAACATGTCATTTTTTATAATTTTATAATTTTTATACCTTATTTTTATACCATCTATTTAAATCAAGGTTGTTTCAAAATGTACAATTTTAAACATTCAGGTGTTATTTATGTCAAACACAATGTAACCATTATCACATGAACCACCAATTTATAATGATCAGATAAAAGTATTCATACTTTAATCAACAATTTTACATATTTACAATGTACACAGTCAACTACAAAAAGGTTGAAACAAAGGCATATGGCAGAGTCAGGGTTGAGATGGTTGCCCTGTGGGGAAAAAACAACAACATAAGTATAAAGTTATCAATGAACAGTACAATAACTTTCTACCAAGTGTATGTACACACACACAAAGTAAAATGAGAACCTACCTAGCCCTCTACTGGCTTTTAGCTGCTGCAGTTCCTGGATTGTAGGGGCAGGGCCACCAGACAAGAGGCCAAGCCTTCGTGGGTCATCTGGCCGGGATGGCTTCTTCTCTGACATCCCACTAGAAGCCATCAACCGTGAATGCAGAATGGCATTTTGGAGGTCTGGGATTTTTTTTAATGGTGTAGAGTCACCACATCTTCGATCTCTTGCTGTATAGTCTGCCGTATCTATAAAGGGAGCACAAAGATTCATGAAATATAACATTCCCATGGCATTCTCAGAATAATTATTTATATTATATAGCGCCTTTCATGACACCAAAAGCACATTATTCATTCACTCCACACTTAGGTTATAGCCACAGGGCTGCTAATCTGCCATGAGCCCCTCCAACCACCATGTGTGTGAAGTGTTTTGCCAAAGGACACAACGAGCATTATCCAATCAAGGCACTAATGCCCAGTTTTGATTAGAGTCTTTGATCAGACAAGATCTGGCGTCAACACACAAGTATGACATGTAAAGAACGAAAAATACGTACTGAAGTGTGCCATCTGCATGGGTCCGTGCTACCCGGTTCATATGGTTGTTGTAGTCCAAACCAGCCAGCAAGATCCGTGCTTTATAACCGGGTGGGGAGAAGGAGTGGCGTTTGGAGGCATACATGAGTATATGGTTATGGAATGACTCAAGCTCTGCAGTGGATCTATAATTATTTTTTTTAAAGATTGAGAAAACCGCTTTTAACCACTTTTTTGAATAGGGCTGAATTTTCAATTCTGACTGAAAAGTTTACCTGAATGGGAGATACTTGATAATGTTCTTCAGCCAGCGTGTCGATGGTGCACTGCCAAGCCCTTTGGGATCCACTCCTTAGTCCTGTTTTCCTCCTCCAATGGCTCATGATGACATGCACCAAAGTGCCACTTATGTACGTTAGTGACATGATGTGAAATTCCAGTCCACAGGTACTGTAACAGAACACAAACAATACATTTGCTGTACTAAATGTAGGAAGTTTACATGTGTAGGCACCTTAAAATAACAGTCAAATATAAATTATTTTAAAGACTAACCATGAAATCTTCATGACTTTTTGCTTCCTTGCAGCAGTACCAAAAGTGGTTGCTAATGTCTCGGTTCCAACTTAGAAGCAGAGCACAATCCTTCTCTCGTCCGGCCTAATGAAAACATAAATTGATGATTGCTGTCTGGGTAAAGGATTACATATCACTTCAATCCAAATAATACTTATTCTCACACTTGTGCTTCCCCCTGGTACTTGGTAGTTCTTTTGTGTAGGCATTTTGGGTACGGCACCTTGGTACACATGGCTGCATTTTAAATTAGTTAAATTGATTACACATACTTGAGGCAAATACCAGTGGCAGAGTCTGGGTCTTCGCTGTTCGAGTCTGAAGAAAACTCTTCCTCAGAGGATGACAGAGATTGTGTCTCCATTTCCGGGGTCCAGGTTTCATCATTACAGTCTATTCTAAAAGAAGAAAGCATTTTCAATGCAAATACCACTACAACATCTCACACTTGTATAGATAACTACTGCTTAGCACTGTTTGATTTTATATATGCTATATTGCAATGAATCACCAAAGCAAGTCCCAATGTTTGTGAATTTTGTTCATTGGCACTAAACCTTTTCTGATTCTTCTATACATCATAGTGATGTTATTTTATTTGTCAATATTCACATTTGTAGGTCTTATTCTAGACAAGACTTTGGCTTGTTCGGCCTGGAATATATATAATACATATATAATTTTTTTTATATATGAAGTGAAGTGGGGATCACAACTGGAGTCCCGAATATAAGATCCGGAACCACGGTTTCAAGAAAGCCTTCAACTTCCATCTCAGCTCTCTGAACTTCAGTGTCCGATTTTTTTTTAAAGTTTACTGTATTATAATGTGTGAGCCATGTGAATCGATATAGATTTTTTTTTGCTTACATTGAATTTTGTAGACTGTTGAAGGCCTCCACATCAATGTCAGTTGAGGCCCTGTTTGAAAGAACCATTAAAATCACAATTCCATATACCAAAGAGCCATTCCACAAGCCAGAACACAGAACATATTTTTACCTGCGAGCCTTGTGTGACAAAGTTTGGTCTTCACCACCACTGCTGCTGTTGCTGGCCATTCTTTCGACACCTGGTACAGAGAAATCTGCATCCCTATAAAAATAGCAATAGCATAGATGATGAAAATGAACATTGTGTGTGTGGGAGGGGAGTTGAGGTCATTGTGCGTGACGCTTCAACAGAACATTTACTATCAGTTATCAGAATAGTTTGGCAAAGATATACGATAAACAAAACAATTGTTGTAGCGTAAATGAAAAAGTAACACTATTCACGGCAATATTACACACTAAACACTGACCAGAAAAACTTACACGCGAAAGTCCGCAACACCATAAAAATGTTGTACCAGCTAGTCCACAATTATAAATTCTACATACACTAAGATATAAAGTAAGCTAAAAAGTTACCTGTCCAAGAGAAACTTTGCAACGGAGGCGTCGGTCGGAAGCCTGATTTGCGCTTTCAACCCATGCCAGCGCGTAAACGATTCTCCCAGAATAACTCGAGTTTTGTCTCTCGTCTCCGCAGATTTCCGTCTCTTCTGAGCCAGCTCGAACACAGTCTTTCTCTGTCGTTTCTCAGACATCTTTGTATTTTGCGGTCCGAAGCGTGGAGATGCAATGGAGGAAGTCACTGCTCGCTTCAGTAAATACACACCGACGTATCAACCACGCATGCGCAGCCAGGTGACCGCGCCTATGCCGGGAACGAGCCTGGAGCTGTGCACTAGCACGCAAGCGATGATTGATACGTGGCAGGACAAATGATTTATCCACGCCACGAGGAAATATGATAAAAATTTTGCTGAAAAAAATCGTCCATTCGACCTTTAATCAAACAGTCAAAATTATTAAACAGAATTTCTGGCCTGTTTTGTATGTTCATTCTGTTTTGTCTGTATTATAACATCACAAAAAATAATAATAATTAAAAAGTAGAATTTACATTTCTTGCCAGACAGATATGGCTTGGTTTATTCAGTCTGCAGACATGAACATGAATATTATGAAGAAACCTCTTTGTTAAAACAGCAGGCTACATTTATCATATTCAAATAAATCACAATTTCAAATAAAAGCGTCCTGCCTAATAACACAACTCCTTTTAATGGCCAATTGCTTCATTATGTCCAACAGAAACTCCATTTCCCAGATAAGCCAATGATAAGCAGATAAGCAAACCCTTGCATTGATTCACTAATTCTCTCCTTCCTTTTGGTTTTTGTTCCACTGCAACATCGCCACTCGTCTTATCTCAGACAAAGGGATTTAACATAGCGAGCAGGACTTTTCCCGACTCTCTATCTCCTATAATGTCGTGAAGAAAAACGCCATCATTTGCAGCGCGCTCGCCAAAACTACCTGTCACGCTGAATTAATGCACAAGGAAAAACCATCAGCGGCGTACGGGAGCACTTTGATGTGCTTTTGTATGCATAATGACGTATCAGGCAAGAAAATGACCATGAACCGCGCTGCTTTTTAAACCAATTTCCACATTTTCCATTCATCTTGCTAATATGTCACAAAGCTGTGATGCAGCTTGTGCTTCAGGCCCGCATTCTGGCATAAGCAGGCTGTGCAGGGGTGACAGGTTGGCGGATCATTCCCAGCTCCCACTGATGTGTATTATTGCTGTGTCCCTGGGCAAGACACTTTTCCTGTGTATGCATGCAGCGTGTTATTGATGGTAGTTGGACTTTCTGTTTCTGTTATGATCTAAAGCCACGTTACAACTGGATCAGACCGGTTCTCCTTGGAGCACTTAAACACAGCACATGAGCTGCTGACGCCCTCCAAACGTAACAAATGACCTGAAATATACTTTTAATCATAAAACCAATCCCAACAATCCCCTCAGAGCAAGGGACAAAGCTTAGGGCGTACTTGCTGCTGTTGTATTAACTTGCAATGTAGTAACGCCACAAGTATTTTGACCTGTGAAACTAGAGCAGAATTACTGTCTTTCCTCCTCACTCGCGTTGTCATGGGAAAAAAGCTCACTCGCCGAACAGAAGGCGACTAAGCTCTCAGCCTTGATCTGCACTCTGAGGGAATGTGACAAATGCCTCCTGAAGAGCTAAAAGTAACGGAC
This sequence comes from Eucyclogobius newberryi, assembly GCF_026437365.1. Taxonomy (NCBI): domain Eukaryota; kingdom Metazoa; phylum Chordata; class Actinopteri; order Gobiiformes; family Gobiidae; genus Eucyclogobius; species Eucyclogobius newberryi. The sequence goes on from NW_027315757.1 coordinate 12,520,429, forward strand.
TCATTGATTACGCTGGAGGCTTGGGATGTGGTGTGGGCAGACCTGAACAAAGTGGAAATTCCTGTTATTTTGGGGGACAATAAATTCTTGTGTGCGGCGCAGGGGTAGTAGGATCTTCCTTATCGGGGACAAGAGCAGAAGGCAGTTGAGGCCACACCTGCAGACTTGTCGTACATTACTTTACATTGGCGTGGCACACAAATGAGAAGAAACGCTTGTATGCAAGTTTTTAGTGTTTGACTTTCTAAACTTTAGACACAGAAGAATTCAAAGGCCCTGACCTATTCTATGCAATATTGAGGCTTGTTTACTACAGTACTTCATGACATCTTTATGTGTATAACCTATATATTATAAGCCTGACATGCATAAACTTTAAAAACACAGAGGCAAACACAAAGCAGACCCACATTTTACATTTTGTTCATTGTGAATAGCAATATTGATGTAAAACGGGTTACACAAATCCATTGACTTTCAGTTCAAAAGCTCAGAAGTGATAGGCCCCACCTCTTCATAGTGACATGTCATTGTAACACGCTGTGGTTTGTCATTTTACATGTGTCACCCGGCGTCTTTGGTCGTTTTCACACCACCACAAGCTGAGACGAAGTAAAGGAGCTTTGGTGCGATTGTCCCAGTGTGAATGACAATAATCCAATAAGTCCCCGTGTTTACGAACAAAAATGCCCTGTGCACTGGAGTATCAAAAATAGAAGTAATGTGGACAAAAAGATAGAAATGTTGAGGCATTCTGTACAGTTAAAATAGAGAAAGGGATGTGTTTTAACTAGAAAGGTCAAAATGCTGTTTGTTTTTCCAATAATTATTCATCGACTTTGAGGAAAGATGTGATGCCTTGATTGATTTAAAACATTCGGACAGCACCTTGATTTAAAACATTCTAATACTTTATTGGTCAAGCAAAAGGTGAGAAAGTGAAGCTGGAAATGGTTTATATGAACAGCCGTGCCTCTCGCTCTATATAAAAGATATGCAAATATTAACAAGTGCAGTTAAAAATAATCAGCTGCAGAAAAAGGCAGCTGGAAAATAAATCACATCTCTAAACTATCAATTCTCTCTTAGATAAAGTGTAATTGCCCTGAAAGCTCATTTCTCTGTTCAAGCTGCAGTTATCACTTCATACATTCACCTAACTCTACACACTGAGCACATACATTACCACAATTATGGTACTAGCTACTATATCCCACCCGTCTTAATTAACATTAATAGCAATGCAAATCCTATTAGCAAAATTAGGTTATGATGGATAGACTTGCTGCTTTACTGTGGTCATTACGGGAATTTATCACAGCGAACTAATGTCCAGATCCTTCTCAGCATTTGTCTGCTGAAGGTGCTTCGCTCATCGCTTCTATCAAGTACATATGAAAAGATAGTGAAGAGTCTCTGTCGGCAGATGGAGCCCGGTTGTGGATACGTCTGCCTCTGTGTTGTTGGCAAAGCTTCAGCGATGGTGCAGAAAAGAAGAGGAAGTGGTATACATGCTGTCAGAGCCATACGATGCTGTCGCGGCACTTTGCACAGCCGGAAAAAAAGAGATTGATGGCAAGAATGCAGCAGGTTAGAGAATCAGCAGCTAGAAGGAAGAGGGAGATGTAATTAGAACTGTCCTTTTTTTTTGTAAAATAGTGAGGTGGAACATATTGTGATTTAAATGGAGAAACCTCAGAATGGATTTACCTCGGAATATCACAAAATATGAAAAATCAAGGTTGTTTTGACAAGTCAATCCTCTCATACATGTGAGAGATATCAGCGCCTGGTTTATAGACATGTACTATTGTATTTTACATTGTTAGTTTATATAAACAAATTATACTTTTTGTGAAACTGAAATATAATTCAAAGGCCACAAAGTAGTATTTTTTTAACATATTGTTTAATAGAAAGACAAACTATGTGACATTTCTAAAATTCCAAAATATTTTTTGTTAAAAAGAAAAAACATTCGTGTCTGATGTTTGTTAATCATTGTAAATGTGTCCGCTCCATTACATAATGTTGAACATTCTGATGACATGGCATTTTAAAGAGTCTTTAAGTTTGTCCCCCAAAAAAGCAATACCCGGATACTAATCTATAGTGAAAACTAGCATTGATACTGATGTATCGATGCTGAAAACAGTAAGAACACAGTATGCAATCTTGCCTCCTGTTTCTGTCCCATGTCTCCCCACACTATCCCATGTGATATTATTTAGGGCTCACAGCATTCTTAGTGCTGTCCGAATGTCCAGCAAGTGAAAGCCTTATGCACTCAAAATTTCCCACAATGCACTATGAAAAGAAGTGTCCAGCGATGGTGAGAGTCGGAAAAACAATTTAGAGATGCAGCAAACATTTCAATATTCATTCACACATGATTGGCAGAATCATGGCCCATCTGAACCTCATATGGCTGAAGGAAGGTGAAGTTCTTACAAAAGGAGGAATTGAACCACCAACTATTAAATAAACATGCAACTGCCACTCTATACTTCAAACTTCCTTATACTTCAATTGTTGAAGCGACTACCAGATCTGTTGATAAATGAAACAATACCAAGGACAACCCGACATTATTGCTAGTTCTTTCTTTTTGTCTTAATCAGAATAAATACATCTCATTGCAAAATTGTTGCTGTGATGACGTCAGATGAAATCATACTTTTGTGACCTAGATTTCAAAATCCTTTTACATTTCCGTCCTGCGCTGTTCTTTTGGGTGTCTTCGGGCAGTGCGTTTTGCCTCTGTCTGCATCCCTTGGTAGCATTCGGTTTGGAGCACAAGACGGCAAAACACTGAGCGACTTTTTCAATACGCCTGACCTACATTACGCTTAAGAAGTCATATCAACCCACTCCTAACTGCATCTTCAACCCCGAAACGTCTGTCTGCGTGTGCCTAAAGACGTCCTACTTTCAAAGCTCAACAGTTTTGTAATGATGCTAGTTTGTGTGAAAACGCTGCTGTCACATTAAGCCAAGGATTAGGTTGTCCGTAAGCTCTTCCCCGCGGGCTGTCTCTCTCCAGGTGGTTAACTGAAGAGGTATAATCTCTCCAACACACAATCGCACGGCTCGGAATGCTCAAAACTGTACACAAAAACGTGGAGGAATTTGTCAGGAGCTATTCGCGGCAATAATTAGCGACAGGCAGGCAGGTAGAGGTGGAGAAATTGAGCCGGGGCTATTTTTGTTCCAGCTCCACTTCCTTCCATGTCTCTCAGATATTCAACATCCGTCGCACACACCCGAACCTCCAGCGTGTCCCTGCACACCCAATCCTGTTATGCCTTATCTGTCGCCTTTAGACTAAACTCTGCGCTCTCTCTCTCTTCCCACCTTTGTCTGCCGGAGTGATGTGATGTCAGCGTTTTCATGCATTTCTCATTAGATTTTGTCATCTGGAGATTTTCCCCGAGAAAAGAGAGTGTTGAATACTGTAGGAGCAGATCCAGTTTCAGAGAGACAAAGATTTATCGAGTGTCATTAAGAACTGAAGCAGCTTGTTGTTTTGGTGTATTTGTGTGGTAGATTTTGAGGTATGGCTACTATATAAGTAGGGTTCGTTTTTCTATTCCTATCAAGAGAATCAAAGTGAAGTATTTACTAGTTATTCCTGAAGACACTATCAGATAATGCCATGATGCAACCTGCGGCCATTACATTCACTTTATTCAAAGGACTCAGTTTAAAGGTGCTTTTCTGGTGGAGGGGTCTGCTAACCTGCTCTGCTCCATGGAGATGTTATTGTTTTGCCCGATATGTTTTACAGCATGGCATTAAACGTATCGATCTTGAATTCAAGGTGTTTAATCTCGGACTCTGAGGGCCTCCTGCTGGTGCCAGTCAGGACTAAACATGGAATCAGGGGATCTGTCTTTGAGTTTTATGCAGCTAAAATCTGGAACAGTCTTCCTGAATATGTGAGACAGGCTTCTACTCTGACAATGTTCAAATCTAAGCTAAATATAGCTGTGCTAAATTATATTCTTTGCACTCTTCTCTTTTAAAAGGTTTTGGAATTTCTGTCATGTCTTTGTGATTTTAATGCATTTTTTTCTCTTGTTGTGTGAAGCACTTTGAATTGCCTTTTGTAAGAACTGTGCTCTACCAATAAACTTGCCTTTATGGCTCAAAACAAGGACTTGTATTGTGAGCCGGGCCTCATTTTGGGAACCACTGACATAGACCCTTTCTGTTTAAGTCTGGGAATTCTTTTAAATTAGCTTAGCACAGATTTTGCTGTCATGTGTTTGGGGCCACAGTGTTGTGGGTATATCTATCGATCTATATATATATATATATATATATATATATATATATATATAATGAGAGACCTGTCCCCCACCCGAAGGCGGAGGGACGCGACCCTCTCGTTCACCGGGGTAAACTCCAACACGTGGCGGCTGAGCTGAGGGGCTGAGCTGAGGATCAGCAAGCCCACACCAGCCCGCCGCCTCTCCCCGCGGGCAACACCAGAGAAGTGGAGCGTCCAGCCCCTCTCGAGGAGATGGTTCCAGAGCCCAAACTGTGCGTGGAGGTGAGGCCGACTATATCTAGTCGGTATCGCTCAACCTCCCGCACAAGCTCAGGCTCTTTCCCCCCCAGCGAGGTGACATTCCATGTCCCCAGAGTTAGTCTCTGTGTCTGGAGATCTGGTCGCCGAGGCCCCTGCCGTCGACTGCCGCCCAGATCTCTCTGCACCGGCCCCTTATGGATCCTCCTGCGGGTGGTGGGCCCACGGGAGGACGGCCCCACGTCGCTTTTTCGGGCTGTGCCCGGCCGGGCCCCGTGGGGTAAGACCCGGCCACCAGGCGCTCGCCATGGAGCACCCATCCCAGGCCTGGCTCCAGGATGGGGCCCCGGTGTGGTGCCTGCCTTGTTTGTGTTGTCATCATAGGGGGCTTCTGAACCGATCTTTGTCTGACCCGTCACCTAGGACCTGTTTGCCTTGGGAGACCCTACCAGGGTCATGAAGCCCCCGACAACATAGCTCCCAGGATCATTCGGGCACTCAAACCCCTCCACCACGTTAAGGTGTCGGTTCAAGGAGAGGAGAGGTATATACTCACTGTTATATATATATATATATATATATATATATCACTGTTGTGGCGGCCTACGGGCCGAACAGCAGTGCAGAGTACCCGGCCTTCTTGGAGTCCTTGGGAGGGGTACTGGACAGTGCACCGACCGGGGACTCCGTTGTTCTACTGGGGGACTTCAATGCCCACGTGGGCAATGACAGTGTCCATCAGTGCTCATGGCACCAGGACACCCTAGGCCGGAGGTCAATGATCGACTTTGTTGTCGTGTCATCTGACCTCCGGCCGCGTGTCTTGGACACTCGGGTGAAGAGAGGGGCAGAGCTGTCAACCGATCACCACCTGGTGGTGAGTTGGATCCGCTGGCGGAGGAGGAAGCCGGACAGACTTGGCAGACCCAAGCGCATTGTGAGGGTCTGTTGGGAACGTCTAGTGGAGCCCTCTGTCAGTAGGGTATTCAACTCGCACCTCCGGGAGAGCTTCTCCCATGTCCCGGGGGAGGCTGGGGACATTGAGTCCGAGTGGGCCATGTTCTCCGCCTCCATTGTTGATGCGGCTGCTCGGAGCTGTGGTCGCAAGGTCTCCGGTGCCTGTCGTGGCGGCAACCCCCGAAACTGGTGGTGGACACCGGAAGTAAGGGATGCCATCAGACTGAAGAAGGAGGCCTATCAGGCCACTCTAGCTTGTAGGTCTCCGGAGGTCTTCGACGGGTATCGGCAGGCCAAGCGAGCCGCGGCTCGTGCTGTCGCAGAGGCAAAAACCCGGGCCTGGGAGGAGTTCGGGGAGGCCATGGAGGAGGACTATCGGTCGGCACCAAAGAAATTCTGGCAAACCGTCCGGCGCCTCAGGAGGGGGAAGCAGTGTCTCACCAACACCGTTTACGGTGCGGGTGGAGGCCTGCTGACCTCGACTGGGGATGTCGTCGGACGGTGGAAGGAATACTTTGAGGATCTCCTTAATCCCTCAGTCACGTCTTCCGAAGAGGAAGTAGAGACCGGGGACTCGGAGGCTGGCTCATCCATCACCCAAGCTGAAGTCACTGAGGTTGTTCGCAAACTCCTCGGTGGCAGGGCTCCGGGGGTGGATGAGATCCGCCCTGAGTACCTAAAGTATCTGGATGTTGTAGGACTGTCTTGGTTGACACGTCTCTGCAACATCGCGTGGCGTTCGGGGACCGTGCCTCTGGACTGGCAGACCGGGGTGGTGGTCCCTCTGTTCAAGAAGGGGGACCGGAGGGTGTGTTCCAACTACAGAGGGATCACACTCCTCAGCCTCCCGGGTAAGGTCTATTCCAAGGTACTGGAGAGGAGAATCCGACCGATAGTCGAACCTCGGATTCAGGAGGAGCAGAGTGGTTTTCGTCCCGGTCGTGGAACACTGGACCAGCTCTATACTCTCCATCGGGTGCTCGAGGGTTCATGGGAGTTTGCCCAACCAGTCCACATGTGCTTTGTGGATCTGGAGAAGGCTTTCGACCGTGTCCCTCGGGGTGTCCTTTGGGGGGTGCTCCGGGAGTACGGGGTCCGGGGCCCTTTGCTCAGGGCTGTCCGGTCCCTGTATGACCGGAGCAGGAGCTGTGTTCGCATTGCCGGCAGTAAGTCAGACCTGTTCCCAGTGCATGTTGGACTCCGCCAGGGCTGCCCTTTGTCACCGGTTCTGTTCATAATTTTTATGGACAGAATTTCTAGGCACAGTCAGAGGTCGGAGGGTGTCCGGTTTGGGGACCACAGGATCTCATCTCTGCTGTTTGCAGACGATGTTGTCCTGATGGCTCCATCAAACCTGGACCTGCAACATGCACTGGGACGGTTTGCAGCCGAGTGTGAAGCGGCTGGGATGAGAATCAGCACCTCCAAATCCGAGGCCATGGTTCTCGACCGGAAAAAGGTGGCTTGCCCTCTCCAGGTGGGTGGGGTGTCCTTGCCCCAAGTGGAGGAGTTCAAGTATCTCGGGGTCTTGTTCACGAGTGAGGGAAGGATGGAGCGTGAGATCGACAGGCGGATCGGTGCAGCGGCTGCAGTGATGCAGTCGCTGCATCGGACCGTTGTGGTAAAGAGGGAGCTGAGCCGAAAGACAAAGCTCTCTATTTACCGGTCGGTCTACGTTCCTACCCTCACCTATGGTCATGAGCTTTGGGTAGTGACCGAAAGAACAAGATCGCGGATACAAGCGGTCGAAATGAGTTTCCTCCGCCGTGTGGCTGGGCGCTCCCTTAGAGATAAGGTGAGGAGCTCGGCCACACGGGGGGAGCTCGGAGTAGAGCCGCTGCTCCTCCACGTCGAGAGGAGCCAGCTGAGGTGGCTCGGGCATCTGTTCCGGATGCCTCCTGGGCGCCTCCCTCGGGAGGTGTTTCAGGCATGTCCCACCGGGAAGAGGCCCCGGGGAAGACCAAGGACACGCTGGAGAGACTATGTCTCTCGGCTGGCCTGGGAACGCCTCGGGATCCCCCCGGAGGAGTTAGAGGAAGTGTCTGGGGAGAAGGAAGTCTGGGAGTCCCTGCTCAGACTGCTGCCCCCGCGACCCGGCCCCGGATAAAGCGGCAGAAGATGGATGGATGGATGGATATATATATATATATATATATATATATATATATATATGTTACTTTTTCATAACCCAAACAAAGCGGTATGGGCCTGCGATATCTATTATCTTTTACTCATTCCTCTGGTCATTATTGTTGTGGAATTTTGCGATTATTATTAATTTAACGATAATCCAAAAATAAAGTAAAACAATAGAACAGAGTTGTCTTTTTTCAAAAGTAAATTGTTGTTGTACAGTCAGAATTAGCTCCCTCACACACATCTCTCTCCCTACACTGACCTGGCCCCAAAGGGATGCAGAATCATTTTATAGATTTACAGAGAAGGCAAAAGGCCACACACATCATCAAAATATTGCAATCTCTATATACAGGAAACACCTGCTTCAAGTCAGTTCACAGCCCTCACTGTTCTTCTGAAACAATGCCCTAGTGTAAAGATCAATACTAGTCAGGGCTCCATGCAGACAGAGAGAGGTCTCTGATCAAAAGAATCACAGCACAGACATGTAGTTATCAGTTAAATGCTAACAAGAGGATCCAGGTTTGAACTGGAGACGGGAAGTCTGTCATGTCACATGAAGTTGGGCCAATCGACATTTTTCTGCAGCAATATCAAATAAACTACAGGTAATTAGCACTTTTAACAGTCCATTGGGATTAGCTAAGCAGTGTATCCAACAGCAGAATCCAACAATCCTGGTTTATGAGAGAGTGACCTAATACTGAACAAGTACCTGCTCCATAAACAAGCTGCAGTGCTAAACTTTTCCAAATCGTCCGGGCAGCATGATCTAAGCACCTGGCGTGACCCCTGCGCCTCACCGAGCAGATTAGATGCGACACGAGTTGGTGAAACAACTAAATTGAATAAATCATGAAAAACAATGAATCAGCTCTTCACCACGTTGACTCAGTGCTCTGCAGATGCCCCTCTGTCACGGCCCACTGTGCTAATCGATGACGTGCCCGCAACACTCCAGATGCCCCATTCTGAAATATACAATGAGGAATAACAATGTAGAGGAGCTCCTGTGTGAGTCACCACTCTGCTGTAGTTAGCATGTGGCAGCGGCCCTGGCAGTTTGGGTGTGCGAGCCGATATACATGGCATTGTGGAGACCGAAATCTGTATGCACACTCTTTTCACGGGGACCTTTTGCTTTGTAATCAGTAACTCTTTCAGTGTTTGTCAAACAACATGGTTCAAGGTTCAGAAATTGATTCATTTGTGTTAAGGTTAAGGTTATAGCTGCAAGTGGTAATTATGAGTAAGGTTACGATCAGTCTCTGGGAAATTAATGTAAGTCAATGTAATGTCCCCAAAAAGCATGGAAACCCAACCTGTGTGTGTGTGTGTGTGTTTGTGTGTGTGTGTTTGTGTGTGTGTTTGTATGTGTGTGTGTGTGTGTGTGTGTGTGTTTGTGTGTGTGTTTGTATGTGTGTGTGTGTGTGTGTGTGTGTGTTTGTGTATGTGTATGTGTATGTGTATGTGTATGTGTATGTGTGTGTATGTGTATGTGTATGTGTATGTGTATGTGTATGTGTATGTGTATGTGTATGTGTATGTGTATGTGTATGTGTATGTGTGTGTGTGTGTGTGTGTGTGTGTCATCTGTGAGACGCTCTGACCTTGAGGAGACATGTGTTCTTACTGTTTTCTGCTGCTTGTTCGCTGATTGTCTTGCTGCTCTCTGACCATCTTATGCTTCATGGGTCAGGAGGACGAGGGCTGGTCTAGTGATATGTCATCCTCATATTTCCTCATCACGATTTGTAATTGATTTTTTTTTTCTACTCAAAATCAAGCTTTCAATCTTATTTATAAATACACAGGACAAACTTTTTTTGATCAATGCCATTTTTCACAAAGTCTTGCTCAACCGATCCGGTCTGATTTGTTCCCCAAAAAACACGCTTTTCCCCTCAGTTGGATTGGCAGTCGATCCCTTGATTAAACAAACATATGCTGATTATTGATGATTCTCAATCCAATTTGAAATGTGATTAATTGCACCGCCCTTGTCAGGATCCGAACGTGTTCCTGGAAGCAGATTGTGGAATAAACAACCTTGTGTTGTTGTGTCCCATGGCAAGACTCTTCATTTGCATTGCCCCCTTGTGGTTGATAGCCGTTACACTGTTGTTACGTCACAAATATTACTCAAGCCTGTGCTAAAGGTTTACTGTTAAAAAACAAACCTTACAATATATAAGAACTCTGCAGTAGCAGTAGAAGTGAAACGACCTCTGCCCTTTCTCAATGTCTTAATCACCAAAAACAATTGGTAAAAACAGTTAGTAATAATAACATGTGGGTTTCGTACACCTGTTTAATTATATAATAGTAGTTAGAGCTTAAGAATAAATAAATTTTTCTCTCCATGTTTGCTGATAGTGGCATATTTGTCTCCATCAGAAGCAGACCCCCCGCTGCTCCACGAGGCATCAAAGCATCTGCAGAGTTACTAGAGGCTGTCTGTCAGATCCAGCCCCACTGCAGCTCGTCCAGCATCTCCACACTGCACATGTGGAGGAACACTTTTACACGCCCCGCCCGTCAAAACTGAGGTAACCGATTTCCTGAGCTGACAATTTGAATGACACTGCAATTTTAGGACACATTGGAAATGACTGATGTATTGGCTGGGTTGCGTAACGTTTCGAGCACATGACTTAAGTAGACTTTTATGTCCCTGCAGGAAAATTTGCATTTCATCCATCATTCAGTGTCACCGGGGCAACCTGTCGAGAATAATGAGCGACCACGTCCAAGTCTAGGGCCAGGATCGTGATGAGCAGTGCCAGGTAGAGAAATAACCTTCTTTTTAGTCCATTAAAGGTGTTGAACGTGTTAATTCATCAAAATAGACAACACATTGCAGTTATGTGACATTAATAATCAGTGTTTTATGGTACCACAGGGAGGCAGTGGCTAGAGCATTCACGTGTTAATCAGATGTTTTGCGGTTTGATTCCAGTTTTTACTAGTGCATCCTGCAGCGGTGGAACAAAACAAAGTACTTAAGTAAAAGTACAGTAAAAGTACAGTGTACTGTACTGTGAATTTTACAGTTGATACGATTTACTTTTACTTCATTACAATTGAGAGCAGGTATCTGTACCGTCTACTCCACCACATTGGCCCGTAGGCTTTGTTAGACAGAATAGTTGAGTGTGAAATGGGGGTTAGAGAGAAGGGAGGACATTCAGTAAGCCAGTTGTACATGGAACTTGGCATATGTGCTGCCGCCTTAACCACTCACTTAACCAGGCAGCACTAATTGTTTTAACTGTACTAAGAAAGTATTTCTCTTTTGGTTTTATACCTGCTAAAAAGAGGTTTAATTTTCAACATGTTTATGGGGGAATTTTGCCTACTTTTTGGGTTTCAAATCCTGACTACAAAAATAGGTTATATAAATTACCGGAAAATTAGCTTCCGAGGACCAATAATCAGGAAAATTCTTCATCAAGATCACTATTTGATGCTTTAATAGTTCACAAAATCTATTTTACTTTTTATGAGTAAATCATTATAGGTGTACTACTATACTACTATTACTTAAAGGTGGTATGGACGATTTTTTTCAGCAAATTTTTTATCATATTTCCTCGTGGCGTGGATAAATCATTTGTCCTGCCACGTATCAATCATAAAACGCACCTACCGCTCACCTGCAGCCGCGTGCGGTTCGTACCCACGTTTCCGCGTGCCTAAGCGTATGGATCTATCATAATATAGTTCCCTCAGTGTACGGGGCAAAATGAAGACGGAGAAAGACAGTTCGAGCTGACGCAGAAGTGGACAGAAATCTACAGGAGACAAGCGCTCCGTTGTGCTAATAAACAAACGCACGTGTGTGTTGTATCAGTCCGCACGGGGGAGCGCGCATACGCACTTCTGCCTGCGTTCTCAAATCGCCGAAAAATCGTCCATACCGCCTTTAAGTGGATTTTTAATGTGATTTTTATTATGTACTTCTTCACCACTGATATGCTTTGGTTATGTCCTTGAGCAAGACACTTCATCCGTCCTGCATGTGCATGACTGTGGTGTCAGAGTGTGGTCAGAAAGCTGGAAGGCGCAGATTGGCAGCTCTGCAGTCTACCCTGGGGCAGCTGTGGCTAAAGTTTACCACCACCGTGTTCAGTGAATAGATGATTGAAACGTCGACAATCTTGCATTGGCACAGAATCTGTAAATATCATCTTTGCCAGAGACTGCGGCTGTGCATATGCCCACAGCAGGAGAGCGTCCTCCTATTGCAAACCAGGACATGTCACGTGGCTCCCGCACAAGCCCACCAAGACCCTACTCTGTTATTTGCATATACACACACGTCGGTGATTCATATGTGTTTGCCGTGTGCTAATGCCCGCTCACAGATCTGCCGCTTTCATCTTCTTTTGTGGTGACTCACTGCAGTGCAAACAACACTTGTCCCCCAATATTTGTAAGAACCTGATTCAAGCAAACGCAAAACGTCACTCGGGAGACAAGCAGCGGCGCGTGGTTAAAAACTGTGTTACATTACGCGGATACTGTTTGCTGTCATGTTAAGTCGGCTCATGGCGCTGTAAAGTTGTTAGTCGGAGATTTTATGCATCTTCAGAGATAAGCGCACAGATTGAAGCGGGGAAAAAAACGTGATTAGCATTTCTATTATGGCAAAAGAGGGAGGGATGGTGCTGCTTAGTCGCTGCCTTATAAAGTAGTGTGAGTGTGTTGAAGGCGTTCAAGTGCTGGGCTTGAGCCAGCTACATAAATGATAAATGAGACTTGGTACTGCTTGTATAGATGGTAATGAAGTAGTTGAAATGACCGAGGAGTGGGTTTGATTTGAAATGCATTTGATTTGGCACAATTTTGGACAACATGAAAGGAATTACATTATTAACAAAACATGATATTAGCACATCTATACTAATACTGAAGCTTTCTAAAAGTACCCTACAATTTGATTTAAGGCTCATCGTTCATGTTTACTTACAAATGCAATTCCACAGGCCATACTGTTTGTTGGATGTTCTTTTTCAATTATTCATAAGGCTTTATTTTGACAGGACTGTATAGAAAATAGGAAATAGGAAGTGGGAAAGAGAGACATGTGGCAAACTCAACAGTTCAACATTTTGAAATGGCAAACCTACAGTCAAATGTTTTTTTTCTGGGTTTCCCGATCTGCTTGTGTCAGTGGAAATGTTATGTATTTACCTGAAATGTTTCAGAACAGTTGTTTTATTGCTCAAATACCTAGAAAAGCAGATAGAAAAATGTTATTGAATCAACATTGATGTCCCGTCAGGCTTTGTGTTGGTTGAATTAACGTTGCTATCTGATACTGAATCTACATGTCCCTCGTGCACATAAAATCACTTTAGTCCGTTAAACAGAAGCATACATTTTAATCTAATCAATGCAGAGGCCTCTGACATCTTTAAAACTGTGTGAGGGAGTGTGTGCATGTGCCTGTGAGTTAGGGCCGTGTCATTTTAGTCGTTATTGTTATGTATGTATTCATTGTATTTAGATTTGTATTTAGATTACAAGGATTTATATGGGACCACAGCAAAAAGGAGAAGTTATTTGAAGAATTGGAAGTGAATCCTGAATTCAATCTGCCTTCTTCTTATGTTTTTATTTATGTCATTTTTTTACAGGAACATCGATTTTAAGAGATATGTAATAGCTTTTGCCACACCCACCTTTATTTGACTAATCCATCGGCAAGGCATGGCTTTAGTCGACCAAGATTTTCTAGTGGTCTCCTTCAGCCCTTGTGTGTGTGTGCGCCTCAATGAAATGAAAAGGAAATCACATTTCTTGATGAAATGTTGAACTACAGAGAACCCCAAAGTTGTCATCTGAAAACATGATTGTTACACACCTGTATGACAATATTACAGTGGGTACATCTGTGAGGAAACCCTGACAGAGCAATACATCACCTAATAAACATTCCTTTACTTACTTTTGAATAATGGCATACAACAGAAATAGTGCTTGATGTATTGTTTGATTTATACAATTCCCTATTTTAAAAGGGAAATAATGACCTCTGAAAAACATAAGTTATTGAAAAAGAGGCTCAAGTGGAGGTGAAGGAAACCGAAAATGATCAGCCTCAAACAGACCAAGGAAACCTGAAGGACAAAACCCATAAAGAGACTGAGGAGCCTTCAGTTAGAGTCAAGAAGACGGCTCAATCACTGAAGACTGAAAATAAAGTCTGAGACACGTTTTGCTTGCACTGACTCTGTAGAAGAGAAAAAACTCCATGGAATCCCTCCCACTCTAATCTTGCAGAGGACACAAATACACAGGTTTTGCCCAGTCAGTGTCCTATATTTTGAAGATGTTTATTTTTAAGGGATTTTCAAAGTTTTCTTGCAAGTTTAAAAACAGCAATGGGGAAGTTGATGCTTTTTATTTTTTTTATTCTTAAATTATTGTTTGAACCCAACCGCCAAAGAATGAACAGAAGGGAGAGAAAAAGTCCTAAAACAGGTGGTGAAGGAGCTGGAACAGGAGAAATCATGGGTGAGAGAAAGAGAGGAGTGTCAGTCCAAGCTAGACCTCTTTTTTGAACAAACAAGAGAGCGCCGCAACCAGGAATCAGCTGCTAATCTTCAGCGGTGGAGCATGCAAAAACCTCAACTCTCCAAGTTGTGAGCCAGAAACCTCGCCCAAAGTCAAACAACCAAAAGCAGTGACTGGCAGATGCAGGAGGCAAGATAACTTTCAAATTCTGCAGAACCCGAGAAGGACATTTCAGTGACACATATTTTCAAAGGATTTTCAAAGCTTCCTCTCAGGTTTAGAAATAGCGATGGGGATATTGATGCTTTTTTGAATACATATTTGAATCCGCCCTTGGAGAAAAAGGGAAAAAATATGACCTCTGAAATACGTAGAGAATGAAGTCACTGAAAAAAGGCTGAAGTGGAGTGAACTGAAACTGATCAGACTCAAACTGACCAGGGAAATCTGAAGGACGAGACTGAGGAACCTTCAGTTACATATTGTCAGAGACAAGTCTTGTTCCTCCTCCTACAAAGACTCAATTGAAGCTCTCTCACTCTAATCTTGCAGAGGACAAACAACCAGAAAGGCTTTGCCCAAAGTCAAAGAACCATAAATGATGATGGGCACATGCAAAAGGCAAGAAAACCCAAGGAGAAGGACATTTTGGAGATGCGTTTTAAAGGGAAAAAAAGATATATAGCACCTTTCACAACACTCACAACAGTGCATTATCCATTCACTCCACATTCAGCTGTGATATTTTCGCCACATCTGCCCTGGTGCAGACTGACTGAAGCATGGCTGCTGATCGGCGCCATCAACCCCTCCTAACACTACCAATCATTCCCACACACACACCAGATTCATACTAGGCAATGCTAGTGAAGTGTAGTGCCTAAAGGAAAGAGAGCCAGCAATTATGGCGGACTTTAAGCTGCTATATATATTTATTTTTTTGGAGTTTTTTTCCCCACATTTTGAACCCTGTGACCCATACAACGGCGCGTCTAATTTATAGATACTGGCCGCCGGGGGGCACTCTAACAGGAAGCGCAAGCGTTTGACACACTGTAGAAAAAGACGTCAGTGGTCACTAAGTGTTCTTTATATTTTAAGCTTCAAAACGCTGTGTGTTTTATTACAATCAGATTCATATTCACAGAGAAATTAGTCCAATAAGGAAGTGAATCTAGACTACTACACTTAATAAAGGATTATCTTATCTTATCTTATCTTATCTTATTTCTGTGTAAATACAATGTGGGCTTATTGACAGGTGCGGCCCGTATATGTACAATTTATTTTTCTTTGTAAATTTTGTTGGCGCAGCTTTTATTCAGGAGCACATTATAGCCCGAAAATTACAGTATTTAGGTGTTATTATGGACTAATGTCAATTGTCATTAACAAGCATGTTAAAATTATGAGAAATAAAATGTAATTTAATCTTGTTTCAAACACATTAGAAATAAGTAAACAAAGACTTCAAACTTGTACTTAAATGCCACAATTTCGCTCTCACATACTATCTGATAAGATGGAACCCATAGAAAGACTGTGAAAACACTGGACAAAAATCTAATTCATATCATTGTAAAATGTTGAGCAAATATATGTTATTAAATTGAGATAACCTAATGATCTATTCCTACATAATTCTGGTCTCCAAAACCTTTCATGGTCTGGTCCCTCCCCCATTGAGTTTATACAATCAAACGGATGAGCAGAGGACACTAAAATCCCCTTTAGAAAAACTTCATTTGGACAGTCTGCTTTTTCAGTCTGTGCCGCACACTCCTGGAATCTGGTCCCACAGAACTGAAGAACATGACATCATTCATAGCTTTAGCAGAAGTGTGAAACAGTGGCTCTTGGACAATCGGACATGTGAACATAACGTGAACATATCTTACAGATGTCTTGTTGGGGAGATTGTGATTATTATTTGTCGATTGTCATGTCTCTCTTCATTCTTTTTTTTATATTCTGTTTATCTAAAGTATTGAATTTCACTGATCCTCATTGTAATTGAGTATTTTGTGCCTGTTACATGTTCTGTTTTCTGTCTCCATCAACCTGCCAATGGGACTACAGATGAACATAGCTTGCATGGCTAACTCAGGCACATTCACATGTTGAACTAACACATGTTCATTAATGTGCACTGTCTCATATGAAATAACATATACATAAAGACACAACAGCAGCCTCCGCACTATGGGGCCAAGCATCCAGTGGTCTCCCATCAAAGTACCACCCAGACCACGACTCGCTTCTGACTGGATCAAACAGGTCTGGCTACAGCATATGTGCTGCTGCTTTAACCACACGGTGTGCGGCTGGGTTTAAGATCAAAACTAAAAGCATTTAATGAATTGAAGCACCAGTCAGTTGTTTAGTCATGATAACTGCTGTGTCATGTGTGCATGTACAACAACAACACTGAACAATGATACAAATTCATACAATCTTTTACATTTCAATTCAACATTTTTTACATTTCAACTCAAAATTTCACTAATCCAATACTATGAAGAAAAAACAACAACATGGTTGACTAGCTACAAATGTACAAATGTACAGACATATTTAAGACTTTTAAGAAGTTTGGTAACTAGACCTATATTTTACACACAAGTACACATATTTCTCCTTTTGTACCATTCAGTGAACACAACACAGAGTGGAAGCAGGAACTACAACTTAGTAATTGCACAAGCCTGAGATATTGTACATTGTTTACAATAAATGAGGGTGTTTTGCTCTGGACCCGAACCACCAGGGGTGCTAAGACTGGACCAATCACAACGCAGCATTGTGGTTTGGGCAAAAGTGTCCAAACTAACCAAAATATACTTTATTTCGTCTTTCTGTACGGATAAATTAGTAGAACTAAATTCAGAGAGTTACACGTATCAATCTGGTGTGAGGCAGGTTAGTCTTATATGCAGTGTATAAAATGATTGAATTAGCTTAGCACTTATGCTAAACTAAACTACTGTTGTGCTTACAATTTGCACTGTGACCTGAGTTAGAATTTCAAAACATAAACCCTATAATAATAATAATAAATACATCAAAGTGACAATACTTTTGCAGCTAGATTTCCCCCCAAAACTGTTCAGCCCTTATCCATACCAAACTATGTTACAAATCCACCAAACTGAAAAGTAATAAATATATTACTTATTTATTTCCTCTTCCTCGCCTTTGGATATTGATTATCTGTATTTAAAGACAGCCAAGGAGACGTTTGGGGCCTAATTAGATGAAGGTCACTGCAGTGTGGTAATGGCTCAGTTAAAGGGTCTTAATGAGCGCCTTCATGTGAAACCGCTGTTCCACACAAATAACAAGATGTTTGTGCGTATGTGTATTTGTAGATCAATACCAACTGTGTATATGTACAGGGGGGAGAAGTTGCACTGAAAGTCCAACTGACATGTTTAATTATACAAACCAACTCCAAAACGTACTTTGAAAGCATAAAAGAATGCAAAAGTTAATATACAGTGATGAAACAGTGACAAAATTAAATAAATTAAGTAGTCGAATTATGAATCAATAACTAAGATAAATTAAATTATGATAATTGTTGGTAATACAAGTACAATGCAATGCCCTGTGTAACAACCATACATTACAACATTAACATTACACAGTGCATTATACCAATGATGTAGGTATTATGTATTAAGTTTACTGTAAAATAAACTTTTTAAATCATTTTATGTATGAAGAGTGTGTTAATAGTCAATCAGCAAATTATACTTTATAATTAGCCTTAAATCATGAAGAAGGGTTACTAAGCCTTAATCATTATTAATGGACCATTTATTCATTATGTATTAAGTCTTTATTCATGCCCAAACTTTCTGAAAATATCTATCAGGCTTTTACATTTATTTGGTATAATGAGATTTGCACTTCTACGTATTTGGAGTTGAATGTGTACATTTTAGCATGCTCAGTTACAAACATGAGTCCCAGTCAGTCTCAAGGTCATAAGTGTCCAGGAAGTCTGTAGAAAAGACACTAGGGGGCGTCGGTGTGGCTAACTTTGGTAAATCTTTGCCATCATCTTCCTCTATTGTAAGGTCCAACCAGTCCATGGTGTCTATAGCCCGCTCATGTAAACATGTGCCCGGTTCTGTGTCCAGCGTGTCCATGGGAGAGTGGGGGTGGTCCAAGATACTCGGGGTGCACAACATTTGACTGTGGAGGTCGTCAATCAGAGTCAATGGACCGCCGGGCTCCACCCCGAGTAGTGGCTTACCCATAGTGCTTTCTAAAAAGTCCTCGAGTCGCCCCGTCTTTTTCTGCTCCACAGCACTCGGTGACTTATGGGGTGCTGAGGGTGCAGTATTGATGAGGTCAAGGCAGGGGGCAGCAGCGGGTGACAGCAGTGGGTGGAGTGGTGAAGATGGACTGAGAGAGGAGGAAGAGCAGTGGAGGTGGTTTAAGGCTGGATCAGGAGCTGGTTTGAATCTAGAAATATCTGCAGAACAAACACGATGTTAGTGATTGTGTAAATATGATAGTATTGCTAACTGTGGGTACATGCTACCTCCTGTCTTCAGTATGATGTCAATGAAGTCTTCTTGCGCTGTATCCTGGAACCAACATAAATGTATAAGGTCAGGTGATATTGGTCATTGTTATGTATTTATTCAGGATGACATGAGCAATCATACTTTGGTGTCAAATGGAGAGGGAGTCGGAGAGAGAGGACTGAAGAGGAAGTCCAGACTGGAGCATATTTTCTGTTTGGAGATGGGATAAATATAATTGTAGTAATGACCTCTATTATGTATAAATATGGCAAATATTGTTGTATTGTTCTCTCACATTTAGAGAAGCACATGAGTCCTCGGTGGTGTCAGAGGTCTCAGTCTTCTCATGTAGCCTTTCCGTGGTGTTGTGCTGCTGCTGCTGCTGCTGCTGCTGCTGCTGCTGCTGCTGCTGCTGCTGCTGCTGCTGCTGCTGCTGCTGCTGCTGCTGCTGCTGCTGCTCAAGTCCTGCGCTCTCAGCCTGGAGTTCATGAAAACACAAAATGACAGTCTTGTAACTGCTCTGTTCTTCAGACTTTGTTCCTTCTAATGACATCCTTCATACTTAGCTGCACAAACATCCACCTGTCACCCTCACAGACACAGATGAACAGCAGAACCAGAGCTGAGTGTGAGTTTGCTCTACTAAACTGCACTATTAATAGTGTCATGGAGATCCTGGCGAGCACAGCTGAAGGCTGCTGACTGCAGCAGTATACAGTAAACACCACATTATTCACACAGTGCACCTGCACGCAGACACACGCCACGTCTCAATTAGCTCTTTGTATGCTGTCTATTAACGACATAAATCACTGTAATGGCATTTGTCATCAAACTAATTAGCAAAGCAATAATAATCTGCATCAGGCTGGTGTCAGACTTTTATCGTGGACTGAAGTCACCGTCTCAAACAGAATACTTAATGTATTAGACTTTGGCTGTGTGACAGGGGCGCTGTCTCTGCCATGAGCTGATAGACTCATTCTGAGTATTTCCGCCGTCAAATCACATTCAATACAACTGCTCGGCTGCATTAGCCTGTTGGCTTGCTTCTGATATTTATTTTTCTCAAACATGAAATTCCCTCTGCTGCCAGTAGATGGAGTCTGTATCTCAGTTCCTCATGCAGGATTTTTTTTCCCCGAAACCTTTTTTGTTGTTCTAAAACATGAGATGCCAAACTAAAGGTACTCAAGAGCATGTTTAAAGACTAATATCAATACAAATAATAATAGTTGTCCTTTAACACAAACTCATTTGATGGAATTGATTTCCTCTTGTGTGTGTGCAGAATCTCACTTTTGTGCTTTGCTGCGTGAGATCTCCCATGTGCATAATCGCCCTGGCTTCATTATCAACACAAGGCAGCTGGGCAGAGCTGTGTCCAGGGAGCTTTGAGGTAGACCACTGCAATCGCTGAGGGGAAAACAAACAAAGACCAACCACAATGGGATTTAACATTCTAGCATCTAATAATGATCGTAAAACACAAAACAGCCTACCTGTAATGAGATGGATTTGGATGCGTTCCCATTGGCTTGACCCTCTGTGATATGATTGGTCAGTGTGATCAGGAAATGGTTTCCGTTGCTGTCAGTGACTATAGCTGGCATGGAGTCGCTCTTCAGATTAAATGGAAGTAAGTGATTGATCTTCTGTTCAGGACACACTGGGGAAACCTGTGTATGGAAACACATTGGATGGTGACACATGGATTGATGAGCACCAAACTGGTCTGGCAAATGCTCTTTTATACAGCATTATTTGTGTACTTCGTGCTTGAATGTGTTATCTCTCAATATGTAATGAAAAATGTCACATTCTCGTCAAATTGGCTGGATAAATTCTTTGAGTAAAACCAAACAACATGTTTCACTTCCTTTTTTGCTTACCTCTAAAGATTCCTCTTTTGACTGTTTAAGATCTATCTTGGTCTGGATTTGAATTTGTTGACACTCTGTGGACTGCCGCTGCTGCATTAGGTTTTTCTGTTGCTTTAGTCTTATCTTTTGCTTTAGCAGAATCTGTTGTGAGTCGAGCTTCATTCTTTGCCCGTGTCGGGGGGATTTCGGCTTCTTCTCCTGACACACGTTCTCTTGTTTGTGCAGATTCTCTTCTCTCTGACTGTGCATCTGACTCGCCTGCGGCTGACTGTGGAGTTTGCTCTGTTGTTGAAGTAAAAGTCTGTGAACTGCCTGTTGATGTCGGCCATATTGTTCCGTGTGTCCATTCGTTATCTTTGCGTTGAGCTGTGGTCCACTTTCCATATTGTTTTCATCTTCAATTTCTTGCTTAACCTTCACACCAAAGTCACCTTTCGAAAATGGTTGCTTTACAGACTGATTGCTTTTATCTGGAGGTACCACTCTCAAAAAAAGCCTCTTTTCTGCTTTTTGCTCCTCCCTCCTCCTCTTCTCCAGTTTAATTTTGAGCATATCCACTAAGCGCTGGTTGTGCAACAGCAGCCTCTTAAGCTCCTCGATTTGGCGGTCCTTCTGACGCAACATCAAGTCTTTATCCACCAACATGGCCGGACACCTGGCAGCATGGCCCGAGTGGCATTTCTCTATGTAAAGAGAGGCTGGAATGGGGCTCAGCTGCTCTTCTTTGATGCTGATGTTTAGTTGTGGAGTTGGCGAAGCTTGATAGTCCGGCTGGAAATAACAGAAGAGATTAAGAAGCTGAACACCATTGTACCGGGTATAAAAGATCATGCAGGTTTACCATTTCTGCTTTACACTTTTTCGACTCAGTGATAAGAGTGGAATTTTGAATGGAAGTTGAAGACATTGGTGAGGAAGAACGGTCTCCAGAGTTCTTGATTTGATGAGTGTAACTGTTCGGTTTGACAGCTACGGGGGAAAAAATGACAAACGTATATCAAATGTTATAAGCTATGTATGAGTAAGTGGATTACAATACAGTTTTACAGATCAGAAAGGGTGTGGCTGCTGGCAAAATGTATTTAATAGCAATGGGCAAGTCATGTTTGCTTCTACATGTGTGTGAATGGATCTCTAGATGTACAAAACGTTGGTTTAGTTCCCAAAAGAAGATGGCTGCTGACCCAGGGAGTGATGATCTTTCGGAGCTGTTTTTGACGCCTTTGCCGCTCCCTCCGCCCCCGGCTCTTTGGCCCCTCCTGCAGGCTGAGACCTGCTGGTTCTCCCTGCCTGGTGCGCCCTCAGCCTCTCAATCAGGTCGCTCTTGGTGCCAGACACGGTGAGGCCTCTCAGCTTCAGCTCTGCCTTGAGTTCAGCGACCTGACAGGAGACAAAGTGGAGAGAGATTGAAGGAGAAGGAGTGAACGGAAGCGCAGAGGTGAGAATAATTTGAGAGGAAGAGAGAAAAGGTTTATGGAAAACAAGGGAGAAGACTGAGCCATCCATCAATGTCGTAGAACTGCTTTTCAGCGACGACGGCTTTCTTCAAAAACTTCAACTTTGGTTTATTTACAGCGTGCTGTATTTGAGGTGCTTACTGTTTTATTGTGCTTTATCCTCACTATAAACAGCTTTAACTCAATTGCTCTATAATGTCCTGTGCATTCCTGGGCCAGTTTTGAACCAGACGCATTTATTTTAAGTCGTTTAAGATTAAATAGTGCTATTGATATGTGTAGAATATATGTATATTTAAAATAATGATGCAAATGTGTCATATATTATAATGATATTGCAGACATAGCATAATTAACATGGCCTCTTTCATCTCCACATTAATCACAAATTACAATCATGATAAACATATACTTTTTTCACTGATATAATCAAGATTTTAAAATAGTTTTCTCTCCAGTTGGATTCAAATGTAATATTAAGCTTAGAAAGTCCAAATAATTGCTTGCAATAGTAGATGCTAATATTTCTTCTTCAGAGGTCATTTTCTATGTGGGCAAACCTCTGTGTAATACATATAAAAATGTCTACCATGTTTGCCACACTCCAAAAATGTATATATATGAGGGCCCTAACATCCAGTATCAATATAGTATTTCAATAGTTCAGACTTGGACTTATGTACTATGGGAGACTTCTACCTTCAGTTCTTCCAGGTTCGGGGGCAGACTGCTCGACCTGGCGTTCTCCTCTGCTGGAGCTTTGAGACCGCCGGCTAAAGGGGTCTCCACAGGTTGTACTGAAGAGGGTTGCTCATGGTCAGACTGCCTAAAAGAATAGAAGTATCGTAAGTAACTAGTTTTAGGCTGCACTTGTAGTAATTGACGTGAATTGTCGGGTTTGTCTGTATTGTAGTGTTTGTGTTCATGTCTCCTATTTGATTGTGTATGTTTCTGTGTGTTTGACCTTTTCCTATTCATGTGTAAGAATGAAATGAGGATCCAGTTGACTCTTTTTGAAGCCTTACGGTTGTGGTTGGGTCTGGCCCATGTTGCGCTGTCTCTTCTGCTGGTTGAGGATCTGCAGGTGGAGGAAGAGCTGCTGCTGCTGGAGCAGTTTGGCATAAGATGAATCCAGTTTAGGAGGAGCCTCTTTATCCACCTTCTGATCCGGAGGGATGTACTCGTGGTACTTCAGCTTTTTCATCTGAACCGTAAACATGTTACATTTTTACTAATTAGACCTTCACTTACAATGTTAGCTATTTTACAAAAAAAAATCATTGACAAAAATCATAACCTTTTGCGGATGCCTAACAAGCACCAAATAATATGCTACAAGAAAATACATATTCTATAGATTTTTGCTTTTTTTTAACCCAGATTATATAGTTTACTATTTTACTACTTCTATTACTAATATTATTTTTGTGTAGGTTCAATCTTGCTCTCGTAATGAAAGAGAAATCTATGATATATTGCTTCTGATGACATACCTTTGGCTTATCATCTTTGGGTTTCTTGTGTTTTTGGATACAGTGATCAGAGTTCAGCTTCTGCTTGTTCTACAAAAGAGTGACAACTTTGTAACACAATTGAGACAATTCCTTATGTCTGGACAGCGGAGCGTTGTACCTTATGCAACACATTCGTATACCATACCTCAGCAGTTATCCTCTGGGCACATGTCGACAGAGGAGTGGTCAACTTCAGAGGCGAGTCAATAGAATCCTGTTTGGAAGTTAGTGTTTGAGAAGCAGTGATGACTCCATGGTGCACAAACCGGCGGTTGTTACCTGTGCGGGTGAAGGGGCCAGAGTCAGTGTGAGTGTACCACAGGGCAGAGGCGAGTCTTGGCTGTCAATACTGTCCTCTTCAGCTGACGAGAGCTCATCTGAGGCCTTTAAAAACACTGTCTCTAAAAAAGAAAAAAGAAAATATCGATTGTAGCTTCAATTAGACAAGATTTTTGTGTATATTATGGCATGAATAGACAATTATCAGACATGTTGAGCATCGAGTTAAGGGTTTGTCTTGCTTATTTGAAATATTGAGATGGATAAGATACATTCTGGTTTGAAATATGCTTTAAATGGGCCATGTCATGTCTGGAGTCTGACACACACATTCCCGCTTTTCACATCGCTCTGAGATGTTCCCATTACCCTCTCCCTGAACATATCATCATGTCATTATTGTGAATTTGTGGAGTCAAGCCACCTGCCAGGCTTGCAAGGACAACAGCGTCTTTTATTCACACTTTACTGGATTACTGGAGCTGATGTGGGCGGTACAACGCTCCGCTGTCCATTCATTTAGCACACGTGGGCAATGATGAAAAGACAACACGGGCGCGGATTTGATACCTTCTGATGAAATTACGGGGTGCTGGCATGTTGTTTGTTTGTATGTTGATCAGCGTGACTCCAGGTCCCTCTGCTGTTAGGCTGTAAAAGGCCATAATTTGATTGTGTTTATTGTTTCGAAATGACAGCGAAGAATCAGATAATTACATTTTACCGTATTACACCTGCGCCTTCTCTACCGCACATCAATCAAGCAGATGAATCCATTGTGTAATATCTGAAGGTGCCAACATTCCACATTGACAGACGGTGAAGCAAAAGTTTGTCGGCAGCACATTAGAGCTAACAGTGAAAATCAAAAAGGCAATGTAAAAAGTTATACCTTTAGCATAAGAAATTGCATCTATTTACAGACGTTTGATGGGCAGAGGTGGTTTATTGCTATTTACTATAACTATAATCATTAACCTTCAAGTATATGTTTCAGTTGCTTGAAGATGTAGATGGCATTTCATTTCACAGCAATGTAGACTAGCACTTTTCTGTCACCAACGGGCACTCAAAGCACTTTACCTCACGGATGACACCCTTTTCACCTCATAAAGTGCTGCTGTACTTTGTGTAATGTGATGTGTTCTTGTACATATCCCAAGCCACAGCATTCTGACAACTGAAAGTAACGAAGTATTAATGTAAACATGCTGTGCTTAATGCATTTTGAGTAGTTTTTACATTGGATACTTAATTTTTTTGAGTACTTATGTTTACTTCAGTACATTTTACATTTTCACTACATTCTGTTAACTGGACTGAAGTGTAGAAAGTACTTTCCTTATGTTTTTAAGCACATTTATGATGACAACATGCCTGAAGGTTTTGACTTCAAGTCCTGGTTTTGAGCAAACAAAAAGGTATAAATGATAAAAAATTACCAGAAAACAATTGATTCAGTTGCCACTGTTTTACTCCTAAAAGTACATTTTCAAACAGCTACTTCCATACTTATACTTAGATTATTTTAGGAGGTACTTTTACTTAACTAAATTGAAGGAGTCTTAATCCTGCTTTATTGCAGTGTTAATCCAAAAGTGATAAAAGCTCTTATGCATTCTTCCATTTAAAACCTTTGTCCAGCAACAACCTTTCAATACCTTAACTGGCCTGGATGAATTATTTTGGACTAACTTAACAAATACTGCTGGATGTCCAGATCCATGGGTTTTAGAATAATGAAAAATCAGGACTGGTGATTCACAATTTAAAACAAAACATGACATCTATTGAATGGAAAAAATCCTCAAAATGTCACATATAACTCCAAGTGTCCAGATGCACATTTTAGCCATCCACAATGACAGATTTCTGATGGTGGGGAAAGTCTTAAGTCACAGTCAGGGGTCGCAAATCACAGTGAGACGGGGACGATTAAACGATTAAACATTGTTGTATGATCAAAGACGAGTTAAGGTTTATATCAAGCGTAGCTGACATTTTGGAATATCACACATCTACAATAGATCTCTGTCAAACACGCCTCAACAGTAAACACAAGCGCTCCTCGAAGCAACAGCAGAAGAGCCGTGAACAGAACCATCTCCCCCTGTATTTCTCTTTCATTCAGTAACTTTTACAAACACAAAAACACCGTCACCTGAACCATCGCACAAGCTTAACATGAAGCGGGGCTAATTTTAAAACAACACTTCTTTTGGTCATTACTGGGCGATCTAAAAACAGGCAGTTGTAATGAAAAAGGTCAAATCAAGGGTCATTTAATCTGTAGCGCCACCCACAACACATGACAAATGGCTGTGTAGTAATGCGAGGCGCTGCGCTTTTAATGAGCCTGTAATTGTCCTAATGGTAGATAATTGCTTTCATTAACACCGTGATCATCTCCGGCTACAGACAGTGACGGAGGAGACGTCTTCAGTTCCTGTCTGTCAAGCGCGCGTAAGGAGCCAGCCATAATTCACTCGACCCCATCTCGAACTTTGGGAACATCAATTTGCAGCAGGTGTGACATGGCGGGAAAAGTTTCAGATCCAGTGTTGGCATGTGAGAGCCAGATGAGAGGAGATATTAGTGTAATCATGAACACAGAGGAGGGAGGGAGGAGGGCAGGAGGGACAGCCTGGACCAGCATGCCGTGGGTGGTGAGTGTTCCTATTTCGCATCGGCCTCCATGTAAAAACAGATTCAATATTATGCTGTAAACATGAGTGTCGAAGTAACAGCTGTGAACAAAAACTAACTGAGTAACAGAATGCTCGCCCACGCACTGAAAAACTGCAGATGTAGCTTTGTAAAAGTTAGAAAGTTGTGCCTTTTATCTTCTACTGTAAAGGTTAATTGTTGTTTTTATTATTATCTCTGCCTACTGTATCTCCCCCTTCTATTTCAGGAGGTACTGACCAAGCAGGCAGCCCTAAATTGAAAATGCCCCCATGTATTTATCACCAAATACATTATGAAAATGAACAAGCCGATGCGATCCCTCAGTGGTCCAGGGTAGACAAGGTTTTAAAGGCATTCTCAATACAACACCAACACAGAGGGAGGTAGTTTATTTGTTTTCATTGCCGTGAGGAAGGCTGCAATGAGAATGACATTGGCAAAACCAAACAAACGACTGTATCAACACAGCTACAACTCTGGTTTACCATCGAAGCCACTGATACTGTAATATTTGCAGCAGGGAGAAGGGATGGTCTGAAACAGGAGTGAAGAAGGATATTTTTTGTTAACAAAGAAAACTTTTTTTTAAATACCAACAGTAGTAGAGATACAAATATTCAAAACTGTTTTTCAAAAGTCTTATAATGCTTTTTTCCATACATATTTTCAAAGCGAAAAAGTCTAACTTCATGGATTTTACGATAAAACAACAGCAGAAACAATTGCCAAAAACGCACTAACCTGTCGTGTGCTAATACAATGCTAATGTGGTGAGTGCAGCCTTAATAATGAGGCATAAATCTCAGTAATGGCTTGCTCAATCACTTATGTAATTGAATGTTCATAATTAGCAACAGCAATGTGCAACTGTGAGCCTTCTTCCAGCTGTTTTAAATACCAGCTGTCCAATAAAAGCACTCCATTTGGTGTAAACGCTCGTACAAAAATTGGATCACCACGGATGGGTGGCTCTTTTCTCTGGGGCGTGTTTGAATAAATACAATCAATCCTGGAAATGTGTTGAACCAATTCATTTTTAAAAGGCCAGGAATCATTCACTGACACGCAATACAATTTTGATGGATTCAACAAAATGCATATTTCATTACTTATTTGCAATTTTTAAAAGAGTGAGTTTTATGCCTGACTAAATACATGTGGATTGTTATGATGACTTGACCAATCTGATTCATACAAACCAGTAAAAGTTAATTATTGAATATATAAATCTAGTAAGGAAACTTTCAAAAATGTGTAAAACTAAATAATTGGTCATAATAATGTATATAGTATATGTGTATGTGGAATGTGGGTATATGTGCATGCACTTGTGTATGTGCATATTTATGTCTGCATAGATTTAACTTTTATTTATGAAAGAGGTTGCTCTGCATATGTTTTATGTTCTATAAAATCAACCACAAGCCCACTCCTTTTTCAGCTGGCTAATTGTATATTTTTTTATGAATACTGTACATTGTTGAGGCTAAACCTGTTCATTGTGATTTATTCGCTTGAATAAACTAAGCTAACATTGCAAAGCTTAATGGCCTAAAGCCTTCGTTAGTTGCTCCCCTGTCCCGTCATGTTTGACAGCTCACCTATGAAGGCCGTCTTGATGTTGGAGTGAACAGGCAGGATGTTCTTGTGGATGAGCTCCATTGGCCCGGGCCGCTGGGAAATCTTATCGTTCAGATCGTCCGCGAGACGAGCCCTTTTCTGCAGCACTGAATCTTCGGCTGTCACCTCTGAAAGCACACACAGGAGGACTTTATGGACCTTCGTGTCAAAACACCATCAATGTCTGCCAGCAGGTGGAGTGTGGACAGACAGGGTCACGGCACGCCGCTCACCCTCCAAGATGTGCATTCTGATCAGCTCCGTGCGCTCCGGACGCTTCTGGATCTTCCTCTTCAGATAGTCCTCTGTCTGCACAAAACATACATTTTAGGACTGAATGAAACAAAGAAAAATGTCATATGCAAACAAGTGACAGATGAAGATTGTGGAGTTTCAATATTTATAGTATGTGCACTGCTGGATGACTTTTTCTTATTTTTTGGTAGTACACTATATCATCTGAGTTGAAAGTTTTGTACTCTTGATTTAAGATATGAGTCAGTTCATTTAGAAAAGTGTATATTGTGATTATCTATTATTATTATTACTATTACTACTATTACTATTATTATTACTGCTTACTGTATTAGGTGCATAAAGTGGTCTTCAGTATTATAGTTTTCTGCCGCAATATACATTACACTTCAGTCTTCATGTACTTATAGCCTCTGTTGTAAATTACAATATAGTTTTTATTCTTGTATACAGTATATATAATATTTTTTGGAGGCACTAACGATAAATGGGGTGGGCCATAATTGGTTCACATTATATATTTTGTTCACACTTGTTATTTGGTCTTATATTGAGCCCATTTTAGTCCTGGTGTGAACTTGATTTGGTCCTGTTCTAGTCCTTATTTTTCTGGTTTAGTCTCAATTGTGATGGGGTATATGTGCAAGTGTTAGAATATCCCCTTGTAATGTAGTTATTTGACTGTTATTCACTCACCCGTGCACGTTCAAGGCTCCGTTTCTGCTCATGGAAGGAGGTTGAACCTTTCAGGGCTGGACACAGAAACGCATTGATTAATGTGAAGCCGTGTTGGAAAAATTCATATTAATAAATGACAA
The DNA here is from genome assembly GCF_026437365.1 of Eucyclogobius newberryi. Taxonomy (NCBI): domain Eukaryota; kingdom Metazoa; phylum Chordata; class Actinopteri; order Gobiiformes; family Gobiidae; genus Eucyclogobius; species Eucyclogobius newberryi. The sequence continues at coordinate 12,549,630 of NW_027315757.1, forward strand.
TGGAGTTAAAAAACACAGTGTTCGGCTTTTAGGGCCCCCTAGTGGTTGTGGGCCCCATGTGCATGTGCCTAATCTGCTTTTGGATTGAGAATATACATACTCAAAATCTATCTGGCTAATATATCTGAGAAAAAATGGTGCGTGTCTTATGTTTTATTATATTTTTACACATTATTACTCAACGCATTAGAGTCTGTGCCGTAGTGGTCCAATTACCAGGCAGTGTTAAAAGGTTGAAATATCAAACTCCTCGGGGTATCTGCTCCATCAGTGGTGTTTTCAAGTGGGCCCTGCTCTTACAAAAGACTCCAATAGCACTTCTGTGGCACTATAATTATGCAAAAGGCTGGGATTAGTGCTACTGCAAACCTTAATGCCTGTGGGCTCCTGTGACTTTTAAATATGAAGTAGAAGAACAAGGATGTTATACCAGAGAGACCCTCGTGTAAGTGCTTTAAGCCTTTAGCATTTGGTTTTGTGGTGAGAAAATACCTTTACAGCTACAGGTAAGTATGAATATTTTTGTATACATTTTTGTATAAACCTTCTGTAGTAGCATGAGATGCTCAGTTTAGCATGACATCGAACAACCAGGCAATTTGGGACCTCTGGAAAATGTAGTGGCACATTTTATTCCAAGATCCTGCCCATTATGGCAGTATCCATCTTTCTAAAATGTAATTCTGTAAAAAGACTATACAATGACTATTGCAACTTTGCTCTTGTTTTTCGAGATGATATGAATAAATTCTATAGATGGTAGTTTTGACTTTTTAGTTTCCATAGCTTCCACTCATAGCTTGAACAGGCCAGTAACCAGCACAAATAACCCGAGGCATGCGCTGATGAATGCAAGAAACAGCAGATATTGATTTCTACTGTACGCCTCATCTCAGTGAATCTTCCACCGTATAAATATGTAATTTGTGTAAACTGCAGTTCTTCCTCTCATACTCATACTCAGCTCTTATGGAGCTTGTATGTGATGCATTGTAGGGACACTGGACAATCATATCTTCAAAGTACAGACATCCAGACATATATTTTTTAATACAAATTCTAAATATAAGCAATTATTTGCCATGTAAATCATTTCAAACACTGCTTGTAAAAGCAAAGAAGCGTACCTTTGCTCTTCTGTACCCTCCTACTCCAGGGAACAGTGACCAACCAGAAACTTTAGGCACCTAATCCAGTCTGCTCATATGTGTGTGTATATATATATATATATGAAAAGCGAAAGGTTAAGATCAAGGTCAAATTGCCATCAAAACCAGTTGCTGATGATAATGTTGGTAAATTGGCTAAATGCTGTACTATAGGTGCCGAAGACTTAAAATATGCAGTAAAAATCATACCCCCCTGTACCCTTCTTCTTTGAATTCCACAGTAACAGCAGCTTACAGTACAGACAGGAAGCATGTGGCAGCTCATGTAGCATACTGTATTTCCCAACACTCACTAAAGTGTCGGATTAACCCAGAGACTCTGCTGCTGGTACCTGCTCAGCCTCAGGGCACTTGGCTGAGCACTCTAGGGACCCCACTCTCTCTCACGCTCTCTCTCTCTCTCACCCATCCCTCACCCCTAACCCAACCACAGAGTAGCTATAAGACAACCTGTATGTCAAGTATTTTCACTATATTTGAGTGATGGGATCCTTGATAAGTTGGCCTGGGACTGCTTTGGCATGGAATGAAAATGGAAGTAGGCAGCCTGATGAAAAATGGGACAAAGGGAAGCAGGGAAGAACAGGGGAGGACCGCGAGGTCGCAGGAAAAATACACTATTATGTGCATCAGTGGCTTCGTCATAGCCTTTTGACATCATCTGAAATGTTCATGTCAGGGGCAGTTACATCAGTGGTCTGTTTTATTATTGTGATGTGGGCCATATTTTTAGTAAAAGGACATCATTTAAGGTCGCTGGCCTTATGGCTGCCTTGGTTTAGCTCGAGAAGTCTGTTGTTTATAACACCACTATTTATATGAGCTGAAACATACTCACACAGGACGGCCTTGTTCACTGCGCTTTTAAGTTCCAATCATAGTCTATAGCCTTTACCTCTCAACTAATCACCTCTCAAGACTTTCACACAAATGCACTCTCTCTCTCCTTTATCCTTCTGCTGTTTCAACCCTGCTCAAAACCATTGACTTGCCGCCGCAGCATCATTTGCCTCCCCAGCCTCTCCATCATCTCCTTTTGACTATCACCAGTGTCCAGGGTGTAGTTTGTAAGAGTTGGTATTTTCCTCATCAAATCAAATTGTTTGCTTGTATTCTGCTTTACAATTGACACACAACATTGGAATATGGAAACCGGCCCACGAGACTTTAAACCGGGACGAGGGGGCTTTTTTACTCTCCCGCACCTTGGATACTGTCTTGAAGAAGTTGAACTGTAGATGGCGCTGTCGTCACACAGGATTTAGTGCCGTCGTCCAGGAGGAAGACGACAGTAAATCCAGTGTAAAACAAGACATAAAACTGTGAACACTGCGAGTGTCGAACTGTCAGGTGTGATAAACAAATTCTGGCCTGGTAAAAGAATCCCATAAAATAATAGCAGTTACCATAGACATAAACATATCCTTCTCATCTGTGTGTTCTCTGAGTTATTGGCCTCAACCTGTCGGTTTATCTAGTTGTGCTCATTAAAACTTGAGCTTGAACTTGCAGGCATTACAGTCGCTTTGTAAAATAGAGAGTGACCAGGCTAATGCTACAGTTACATTTAGACAAGATATATTTAAATACTGGATTGGTTCCTAGGTTTATTTTGAACTGTTATTTACAACATGAGTATTATGTTACTTACGTGGAATGATGCCCTGGTTGACCAGCTCTTCTCGGGTTCTTCTCTGCTGTAGCTTCAACTGGAGGACTTCAAATAAAGACAGACGCTTAGACAGATTATTTACCAATTGATATGATATTTTACTAACACAAATACACACATTGAAATGAAGAACAGAAGGTGTTTATGAAAAGTTGTTTTTGTGACTATATAGATGCTCACTACTTCAGTGGGTCCTGAAAGGTCTTTGAACTTGCACATGAGCGCTCCAGAGGTGTTAAACAGCGGCTATGCACCGTGAGAAAAAGCTGCTTCTGGAAGACTGTTTATGGTTTATTTCCACATCAGTGACCAAAATTGTAATACTAAAGTTTCACAATTGATTTAGAACATATACACTGCTCCTTACGTACATTTTGATCACATCATTCTTTAGGACTATGTCAAACAAAGACATAACCAAAGCTTGGTTACTGGAGCCTAATGCAAAGGTCGGTGGTTCGGTCGCAGCTTGGACTATTTCATATTGTCCTTGAACAAGACATTTTATCAGAGAAAGTGGTATCTGAGCGATTAGTGGTGATTTGACGGGCCAATGGTGCAGATAGGCCGCCTCGCTTCAGGGCAGATGGCTGACCACCAAGTGTGCAGAGTGAATGAATAATGAAACTTTGTGCGTCTGGAAACGAGCTAAATTAAACTAATGCTTAAGTTACGTGACACAGATTCTAACATATCTCTGTACAATTTATACTATTTACATTTTAAATACCACTCTTGGATTATCGCTTACACATCTTAAATGGTTTTGCCCCGTGAAAAGTGACAGGCCAAATATGCAAAACTACTGAAAGGTAAACTTTTTCTCAAGCGGGTCCACCACCTGTTTATCCCCACGGAGATGATGACACTATTGCACCTATATCTCCAAACCACATGTTCATCCATCACCATGGGGACAAGCAGGTGAGGTTATTCTGCCAAGTTACAAATCAGATCTGTGGAGTGGATATGTGGGCCCTGTTTTAACTTTAGTGGACAGGACAGTGCAGCAGGAAATGGATGAGACGAACATGACGACAAGTGTAAAGCAACACTATAGAACCCACCCCAGGAAACTTGACCTACTTCCTTTAAAGAGTCAAATAAAATGTGTTATGATTCAAAAGGACAGTACGCTTAGTAGAATGGACCTGTCTTCCCTGCGCTATCACTATCTCCATTACAAACAGCTTTTCTTTCCTCTGATTCGTCTGGCTTCGAATGGTGCATAACAAAATCTACTTCTGTCACAGTCTTAAATCCATCCTCTTCCACATAAAACCGCTCTCTCTCTCTCTCTCTCTTTTTCAAAGCTCTCATGCCAACAGTGGACGAGCCGGTAGTGATGCAATGTGCTGATGCGGCCTCGAGAGTCATAGCTCACATGTTAACTGCGAGCGCACCTTCTCTTCACTTCACAACAGTCCAATACGGAGCGGAGGAGGTAATATGACCAGGAGAGCCACAGCTGCAGTGCCCGACGGCGGCTCGCCATCTGCCACCTGTGATAACTCCTCTCGAAGTGATGAGCAGGAGAAAAGGGGAAGGTCGCTAACTGTTTAGAATATGCTAAGCTGCCCTTGGGCCGTGCTCTTCTTACGGTGATGGACTGTTTTGTCTAAGTGGCAGAAGAATGGCTGCGTTAGGTGTGACGTGATGATTTGGGTGTAAAAGTGCAGTGATTCATTCTCAAATGTGGGTATCATAAACAGTATTCAAATGTGTTAACCTAAAGATAAGACTTGCTCACAGTGGGAAGAGTAAACAAAAGTCAAGTAATTATACAATTTGATTAATAAATTGACTAAATGTTCTTGCGTAAATGTTGCAAATAATAATAAAGAAGGGTGCTGTGTGGAAAGGGTGGGCAATATACCAAAAGATGCATTCACATTTTGTTTTTATTTATAATTTTTTGTGTCTGTGTTGGACCAAACAGCCACATTAGATTTTTTTTTTAAATAACACTGAATCAGGATATGATAATTTCACCAAATTAGAATATTGTCACAAAGACTCTAACAGATTATTTAAATATTTGCATGAAATAAAATGAGCTCAACTTAAATGTACAGTGTATTTTGTTGTGTAAAAGTGTAATCTTGAGTATAAGATAAGATAAGATAAGATAATCCTTTATTGTCCCACATGGGGAAATGTATTCATTTATACGAGGTCTTTATGATTTCCTCTTAATAAACAACTCATTTGATGTTTTTCAGTCAGGTTTTAGACCTCATCACAGCATTGAGACTGCTCTTGTCAAGGTGACAAATGACATCCGCCTGAACACTGACACGGGCAAAGCCTCAGTCTTAATTCTGTTAGATCTGAGTGCTGCTTTTGACACTGTCGATCATGGGATCCTCTTACAGAGACTAGAGGACTGGGTGGGCATCACTGGCACTGCCCTAAACTGGTTAAGGTCCTATCTGGAAGATAGGAAGTACTTTGTTGAAATTGGTAGCTGTGTCTCAAACCACATGACCCTGACCTGTGGAGTGCCCCAAGGGTCAGTCCTGGGTCCCCTTCTGTTCAACCTCTACATGCTGCCGTTAGGTCAGTTGATACGCAGTGAAAATGTGTCCTATCACAATTATGCAGACGACACTCAGATCTATGTTTCACTATCGGCAGGTGACTATGGACCAGTGGATTCACTCTGTCACTGCATCCAACAGATCAGTGTGTGGATGCAAAACAACTTTCTCCAGCTGAACTCAGACAAGACTGAAATAATCGTTTTTGTCCCACAGAAACAAAGAGAAAGTGTTAGCGGTCACCTCCAGAGTCTCGCTCTAAAACCTACAAACCAAATTAGAAATCTGGGGGTAATAATGGACTCAGACTTGAACTTTAATAGCCACGTCAAATCAATAATATCAGCAGCTTTTTACCATCTAAAAACATTGCCAAAATCAAAAATATAGTGTCAAAACCAGATTTAGAGAGACTTATCCATGTGTTTGTCTCCAGTAGATTAGACTACTGTAACGGCCTGCTCACTGGTCTCTCCAAACGAGCTGTAAAACAGCTGCAGTACATCCAGAACGCTGCTGCTCGGGTCCTGACTAGAACCAGGAAGTATGATCACATTAGTCCTGTTCTCAGGTCTCTGCACTGGCTCCCTGTGGCTCAGAGAATAGACTTTAAAGCAGCTCTGCTTGTGCACAAGTCTCTCCATGGCCTAGCACCAAAGTACATCTTGGATATGTTAGTGCCATATGAACCATCTCGGACTCTGAGGACCTCAGGGACCGGCCTCCTGCTGGTGCCAGAGTCAGGACAAAACATGGGGAATCTGCGTTTCAGTTTTATGCAGCTAAAATCTGGAACAGTCTTCCTGAAGATGTGAGACAGGCTTCTACTCTGACAATGTTCAAATCTAAGCTAAAAACAGTTTTGTTTAGCTGCGCATATGACTGAAAGGATTTTTTTTCTTTGCACTCTTCTCTTTTGTTTGTGATTTTATTAGTTTAGACAATCAGTTGGATTGATAATTTTTAATTTAGTTAATTTTATTGTATTTCTGTTTCTGTAATTTCTTTGTGATTTGAATGCATTTTTCCTGCTGTGTGAAGCACTTTGAATTGCCTTGTGTATGAAATGTGCTCTATAAATAAACTTGCCTTGCCTTTATGATACTAAAAACAACCAAAGAGTATTAGATTTGCCAGTGTAAAGTGCCACATGTTTTCACATTAGAGCGTCGCTGCACTTGGTGAACCTGGTGAGCCCGTTCCCCCTCTACACCCCCCTCTAGGCCCCCCTCTGTGTCCCTGCTCTATTTGTGTCCACGTTGTAACCCATGCACCCCCCTGACACAGACATGCACACTCAACAACTCCTGTCGGGAACAGAAGTACACTCTTTACTCCAGTCTCTTCTCGCTGTGGTTTTACTCCTACTTGAGCAATATATTTTACAGTGAACGATACTCTTACATCAAAGATCTTCCCACTGAAACTGATTCTACAAGGGACAAAAGTGTAATATGAAGATTTACATTTTTTCAATGCATTATTTTCTTGTTTTTTTTTTTCTATCCAGCTTTGATCATTGCATACAATCATTGTGTTCTTGGGCAAGACACTTCACCATCCTTAAAACCCCAGTACATCACTTTTAGACATCACTGTTTTCATTTTGTATGTTTTTATTGCACT